>NW_008238132.1:69704-134756 GCF_000691975.1 Corvus brachyrhynchos | reverse complement strand
TGCTTTTTTTCTGTTGGAACAATGACTTTTATTTAATGGATTTAATGTTACAGAATATTAAATAAGATGATTTATAGTGAATTAGGTTAGCATTTTATATGCATTTTTCTTCAATGGTATGTACAAGGGAGTAAACATTCAGGGGTCATCAAACTGTTCAGTCATTTCATATGTAATTAAAATTAGGAATAGACATAAGAGCTTAGGTTGGGCATAGGAAGAGTGGAAGCCTGAGCATTTTACTACCAGAAGAGAAGAGGTATAAATTAAGAATCTTGTGAACAAAGACTGTTAATTAATTAATTAGGAAGTCAAATCTTTCTAGATGATAGGAAGTCTATAAGATTGGTGTTATACAGAAGTGGAAAAGTGTAATGAAGATACTTAGTGAAAAGTTACAGATTTAAAGTAAAGAAAAACAGTATTTTCATGTCTCGTTTGTAAAGAAGAAATAAAGAGGTACTTTTAGCTATAAAGGTTTTACTCTAACAAAAAAAATTTAATTATACAAGATTTAAAGTCATCTTTGCATTTTTAAAAAGATAATGCATATTTATGAAACTCTTGTATCTTTCTGAGTAGCATATTTTTACATATTAGTGCATTAAAAATGTGATGGGTTTCAAAGTAATAAATGATAGAGTAAGATGTATTTTTACCAAGATCATGTTCATGCTAAACCTCATGTATGCTTATGTCATGTTAAAAAATAAAAGCACTAGGTCATTTTAGTAAAGCAAATGTGACTTCTAAAAGTTATGCTACATCAAATAAATGTAAAAATAGAGCTAGATTCTTATTAGGCAATTTAGTAAATTAAATTGATAAAAATTCTGTGAGCTACTAATAATAGTGTGATGCTTGAAAGTATTTTTCTAAAAAAAAAAATAAACCAGGTAAAATTTACATTTTAATTTTAACTTGCCATCTAGTGTGTAATTATGAAAGTTGATACATTTGCTGTCAGGTATCAGCATTCATTGTTTCTAGTGGTAACATTTCTTCCCATAGGAATGTAGGAGAACCTGAGTGCACAGCCCCACCAGGCCCAATGCACACACCAGGCTCATGGACACAGGCAAGAGAATGACACCTTTCCAGCCACCCACATGGCACAGCATTGCTCATATAAACATGAATCCCTCTAATGGGTTTATGTTGTCCTTTTCCATGAGCTTTAAAGTCTGCTAGCAGATCTCATACCCAGCCACCAACACGCACACACCCATGTGAGTCTCTCCTGGCCAGGAGACCCCTGACCTCTGGTACCCACCTCAGACACCTCTGGTCCAGCTTGTTGACTGGAGCTGGTAGGAGGGTTACATGAGTGTGCTTACCTGGCCTCTATGTGAGCCCAGATCTGGAGTCTCCTTAGTAGATGGCCTTCAAGACCCATGGCCTCTCCAGTATTCAGCTGCCAGCTCTTCCTTGTCCCAGTTACCAACTTATCCTACCTCAAATTTGCCAGTAGGTTTAAAAACATGTTCCCTCACATACACAACAGTGAACTTAGAAAGAGAATTTAATAAGGAGATGAGACAGGTTACAGTGATCACATTCAGGAATGTATTGACCAGGAACCTACTTACTTGCAGCTTTCCTATTTAATATAATTTCCTCTTTATTTTCTCCTGGGCTCATCTTTATTTCTTCCCTCCTTTTGCTCTTCACTTAAACAACCCATTAAAAACCCATTCCATGTTTGCCTAAAAAGCTCATAATTCCATGAAATGTTTCACAGATACCCACAGCTCCCCTCCTCTCCAGCGGGCCATAGCATGTTTCCTCTTTCTTGTGATATTCATGATAATCTTGTCTCTATTCCCATCAGTTAAGAGTTCTGGTTGAAGCTCTTAAAGGTGACGCTTGAATGATGCCTTAGGTTTTAACTTTTATATTTTTCAAATCCTGTACTGCCTAGTGTGTAACTCTGAACTTTCTTGTAGCTTGTTAATTTCTGCTCTCTCATGCTAAGTAGACATAACAAAGCCTCTATGGGCCTGCTCCTCAAGGACACCCAGACTGTCCTAGGCCCAAAAAGTATAAACCAAAAGCCTCTAAAGGGGGACAAGCTGAGGGAAATTACATCATTAAACTGAAGCTTTAATTGGAGCATTAACCCTGATATGCAAATGAACCAAACCTATAAAAGTGTGAAGAACTCGTGACCTGTCATCCATCTTGGGGTCCATCTTGGCTATAGCCTCTGGCTCCCCAGGATCTTTGAAGGCCTTTCAAATAAATACCTGCTTTTATTCCCTTACTCCTGTCTAGTCTCTGTTTCTCGGAGTTCCTGTTACAGCTCACTGATCAAGAGTCTCCAGAATTCTGGGCTTTGCTACTATTCCTATTATCTACATTTTACTAGCTGTGTTCATTTTATTGCTTCTATTTCTTGCCTTTTCTCTTTTGTACGGAATAGCTGTTAACAAGGTCTTTTTACAGAAAGTTTCTATTCAGATTAGAAGTATTCCTTTTTTCTCCTCATTTTCTTCCCTCTTCCTTTCTCCGTCTTGGAATTCTGTGTTTTTCTGTCTTAAGTGGCTCTTACTCAAGTAAGTTGTTGATGTCCATAGGGAGGAATGAGTAATCTGGAAATTTATGCCTGGCTTTTCTCTTGCTCATAGGTGGTTTGATTCTAAGTACAGCCCAGAGTAGTGTATATTTTCCAATAACAAGGAATTGCAGTTCAAATGTGCCTGCTAAATTCTCTGTGTGTACCATTCAATTTCTGTGTCACAAAGGTGCATACATTTCTAAAGAATACTGTTGCTTTTTCAGAGTCTGAAACAGTATTTCTAAAATGTATTTGTGTGAAATATGTTAATTGAAATAATTTTTTTCTTTGTAGAACCAAAATTGCAATTTCAGCCACCACATCAAGTACAGCATAAAGTTATGAATACAGAACAGAATGGCATCAAAGAGAATCATTCAAGACATGTTTCTCGCAATGACATGAGACAACCAAGGAATGAGAAACCCCCTCGTTTTCAAAAGGATTTTCAGAATTCAAGGCAGGCTTTGGAAAGTGGTGGGTTACCAAGAAACAGAGGTCCTGAAAGGCACAGCTCTTTAGAACACTGGACAGATGAAAAAAATAAAAGTGACAGACATTATCCTAGAAATGATAGGTCAAAGGATTTGGCTTATCCTATAACCACTCACCAGAGTGATATTACTTTCAAAAAAAGGGATAATAACATGCAAAACAGAGTAGGAAAAGGTGTGTCTTTCACAGAATTCAAGGAAAACTCTGCTGCTCAAGATGTGACAGACAACAATAACCAGAAACGTGGGAAAAGGGAAAACCAAACACACAATTCTGAAAATTTCTGTGATAGGAAGGCACAAACAATAAATAGTGAAGCCTTTATGGTAAAAAGTGAGCAACATTTTGGTGTTAATAATGATTACCAAAATCCCAGTAGAACTGATAATTTTAGTGCTGTACCAAATGGAGATACTGAGCATCATCAGAAAGGAAGACGAGTAGGACCTATCAAATCGTCAGGACCCACTACGATCCCGTCTTTTGATGATAAAATGTTGTATTACAACACTGGTCCCAAAAGGAGAACTGGGCCCATCAAACCAGAGAAAATATTGGAACCATCGATTCACATGGAGTATGGAAAAAGTTGGAGACCGGGGGATGAATGTTTTGCTCTTTATTGGGAAGACAACAAGGTATGCCTTTGCCAAATGAGAAGTATCTCAAAATTGTGCCTCTAATGTTTTCTTACCCAAATGTGGGAGATAATTAACACACTGCTACAGAGACATGGCCTTTGTTCGTAGGTGTGTAGTGTGCTTCTTGCCTAGCTCCATGCTCTGTTTTTTATATTTATGAGATACATCACTTATATTAATTGCACAAAACTTTAAAGTGTTTAAATCAAGTCCTTCTTTCTCTCGTGTAAGTGGACTTTAGCATGACTTAAACTCCTCACTGAAGCATTTGACTTAAACTCCGAAAATTTGAAGGGATGAATATGGATCTAGTTGCCAATATTCTTTGCTGAAGAACAAAACCAGGATGCTGTGCTATCTAGAATATCTATAATGGTAGATGTGTAAATCCTTTTTCTGGAACAAGTCAGCACAAAACCTTTATCACTGCAAAGGAAGACTAAAGTCTGCAGGAATGGGGATGTAAAAAACCTGCCACTTTTCTTTCAGTCATTACAGAATGGAAACAGCAAAAGGCTTAATTTTGATTAGCACTAGTAGACTATTAGCTGAAGAATTTGTGGAACAAATGAATTATGCTGCATGATAGTTTTGTATTACTGATTTTTTAAAAGTTTAAGTACTTGCTTTTCAGCTCTTCCCCATTAATAAGATTTCTCCTGCAACATGACATTTTAATTTCTTCTCCTTTGCTAAGAAATTTTTAAACTGTTTTCTTTGATTTGTCATCATCTGTTCTGGAGTTCTCTGTCACTCTACATGGGTAGTTTCTTTGGGTTTTGACCCTTTCTGATAATCTGAGAACTACCTTAAATATTGTTGTTCTTTGAGTATGTTTTATTCACACCTTTTTCTGCTTTTAAAAAACTTTTTGTTATGTCTATTTTACGTTATTTATTATAAACGTTTTCCTTTTTTTTTTTGGTCTGCATTAGCTCAGCAGCATAACTATATTTTTCTCTCTTTTTTTGGTATGACTAAAACCAATGATAAACCATGCAGGATTTTTGGTAGTGGCAACATACAGTGAGTTGACTCTCTTAAATAGGAATATGTAGCTTGAATGGATGGATTAGTGTGAAGTATAATGGCATATTATTGAATTGCTTCCTATTTTGAGAAGCATACTTGCATTACTGTGAGATGAGATTTTTAAATTTTGGAAAGTACAAAACTTGCAAGATAAATACATATGAGATAATCCCAGACTGTTACCTGAAGAGTATTCAGCAGATCAGAAGGTGTTTTAGACAGTAATTGGTATCTTGGTAGTTAACATAAATACTGCTACTCACGTCTAGGACAATTTTGAAATGTGATGATAAAATACAATACTGAGCTTAACCATTTTAGGAGGCAGTGATTTCTTTGTGTTCAGTCAGATAAAAGTGATTGGATATCTTCAAGAAAGCTATATTTGCATAAATGTAAAAAAATCAAGTTTTGTGTTTAGAAAAAGGACTTTTTGAAGGGGCAGCTCTATCATATTTTCATCATATTTTTATCACATTTTATTATGTGATAAGTTAGGTAAACAAGTACATATGGTGTATGTGGCTGATAAGCACTTACTAATGTATATTTTAAGTAAATATCTTACAATAGCACTTCTCTGTATACAGCAGCATTTGTGTTAGTGATGAATTTGTTCTGCATTCAGAGAGATGAAAGCAGGTCTTTTAGATGCTCAGTCTACTTAAATAAGCTGTGTATTTTCTCAATGAGTATTCTAAATACAATCTGGCATGCCCTTGGAGTCTGCCATGTGGAATTTTAAGATATCTGGTTTAATATCTGGTACAAATTTAAAAGAAAATATAATACTGCCTAAGACTAAATATGTATGCACACACAAAGACATATATGAAAAGGAAGTTGTTAAGTATTTGTGGTATTTCTGGTTGTATTTTATGACCTTTGAAAATTTCTCTTTTAAGTTCTACCGGGCAGAAATTGAAGCTCTCCATTCTTCTGGGACAACTGCAGTTGTTAAATTCAGTGATTATGGAAATTATGAAGAGGTGCTTCTCAGCAACATCAGGCCTGTTCATGCAGACACGTGGGTATGTGATAACAAATTGTATTAAAAAATATAAACTACATAGTCTGTACAAAATATGTAACTATTAAGCAATTAATGCCTACTCATGCAAAGATTGCTACCTACATGTGTAGAAAGATAGTTGCTCAAATACATGAACAAAATTTCAGATTTTAGTTGTCTATATGAAACCTGATAGAAGTGTATTACGATGTGGTATTCTTCCTGTATAATAAATTTCAATTGTATTGTTTAAAAATGAATAACTGATCTGTCAGCCAAACAGTTTTATGCATGTTTTCTTTCTTAAAAGTTGTTACTTACTCTATTCAACCCAGTTTTTTGTTTTATTTCATGTACATTGTATGTTGTTCTGTAAGGGTTAGGAAACAGTAATTTAAAACGTATGTTCTGAAGCTTTTCACTACACGTGTATGTATGACTAAAAATAGACATCTGTATCCCTTTATTTTGTATCATGATTTTATTCTTGTTTCAATGATTTCTTCTTTGCCAAATATTGTGGTGGTCATGTATGCATCAAAATCTGTTTTATGAAGTTTAGAATGTATTAGCCTTATGGAAGTTGGAATTTCAAAAGGCTTTACTAGTCAATATCATTTTGATTAAAAAAAATGTCAGGAATGCACAATTTTTTGCTGTTTACTCTTACTATAAAAGGCTGCACAAAAAATATACATCTACATATTGATTCCTTAATGATGAGTTGACTGTGCTTATTTTGAGTTCTTACTTTTGGGTCATAGAGCCATGTTACTACTGCTGCAAAGGCTGAACAGTCAACTCCTGTTTCTTCCCAGTGGTCTTTTAACATATATTGTTGCCTATAGCTCTCAGATGCCGTTATGGCCTCTGAGATGGCCTTTTTTACTTAAAAAGATACCTGAAGCTCTCCCCAGCTGAGGCATTGCTGTTTATATGAAAATTTGCTCTTTTTTCCCCCCTTCTTTTTGTCCTACTATCTGACCTGTAAAATGCTAGTTACTTACTGTATGACTGTACTATTTTAACCCTTTTTCTAGGTTAATTATCAGACTTTTCTTCATTTGATTACAGTTTTGAGGAGTGGCTTTTATTTTACTTTGAGCCACTGAAAGTTTGCTCTCAGAGTCTAAGAACTTAGCCTAGTATTAAGACTAAGTTGATTCTAGAAGTGAGGTGCCATTTCCTACTTGATCCTAGTAGAGGTGGTTATTTTCCCTGCCTCTTCTGCCTATGTCTGACCATGTGTTCTTCTTCATCCCTCTCCTCCCATGGTGGAGTGTCAGTCATGTAGCCACAGGATGAGTTGAATGAAATGGCCCCTGGATTGGCTTATTTTATTTCAGAGTTAGTTTCTTAAAGCTGACGCAAGGGCGCGACAATGTATGGAGAGGGGATTCTGCCAGTAAGTATCATAGTCCTGACATCATGCTGCATCCTGATCGAGTCGTTGAGGCTTCCTCTTTGTTACTGGAGACAAAAAAGAAATTTCCAAGGACTTTTATTCCATTCAGAAGTGAAAGATACCTTTCTCAAGGTTCTTTTTTCTCCCAAGGGAGCCTAGTTGAATTGCATAAATTCAAACAATGAAATTTCAGATCGTTATAGTTACACAAGATAAATGCCAATCAACATCTTCACAGTAAACATCATTTTAATGGGTTTTTTTCTGAGAAATTATTCTTTGTTGCTAGAAGGTCCTTGCAGCTATAGGATTTTTGCAGAAGAAAGTTGATTAGGACCTACCCCTTCACTTCTTTGTGTTTGGGTGCTAAGCATAATCCTTGTTATGCATTTGTAGTTCTTAATCACCCATTGGAGTCATGCATTGATACTCGGGTTTGTCTTTTAAGCTGAACACAGTTGGTCATTTTTTGTTGTCTCAGTGTTCTTACTAATATATAAATCTAGATAGCATGCATGAATGAAAAATGAAGTTATCATGCTGCTTAATTCTTTGACTTAAGATTCAAGTAATTTTGTTGTAGTTCCTCTTTACAAGAGAACAAAATGGATTTTAAACTCACTTCAGTAATTCCTTTTCTTTCACTGATTGATACTATTGGCACCAACGAGCATGTATTACTGGAAATATGCTGATTTTTATTTCAGTCCTTCCAGATAATTTCCAGATAGCTAAGTCCCTTAGGAAAATGTTTATGCAGGTACTTGGGTCCATCAGTGCTGGTCGCCTTTTAAACATCATTTCCTAAGAGCACAGGAACAAGCAGTTCCCAAAAGTCGGAAGTCAAGCAGGCAAGGCAGAAGGCTGGCTTGTCTGAACAGGAATATTCTCTTGGAAATACAGCAAAAAAAAGAAGGTGTATGCCCAGTGGAAGCAGGGTGAGGTGGCATGGGTGGAATACAGAGATGCTGCTTGCCACTGTAGGGAGAAAATTCGTGTGGCTGAAGCTCAGTTGGAGTTGAAGCTGCCAGAAATGCAGGGGACAATAAAAAGAGGTTTTTTTTTTCAAATATATTAATGGCAATATGCAGTGTAAAAATAATATCAGCCCGTTACAGGACAAGGATGATCACCTCACCAACAGGGACATGGACAAGGCACAGGGGTTTAGCACATTCTTCGCCTCCATCTTTAACACTGATGATGGACCAAGGGGGTCTCAGTGCCCTGAGCTGTAGAACCATGACTGCGAGAATGATCAGCTCCCAGTTGAATCTGGAATTGTGGGGGATCTGCTGGTCCAGCTGGATCCCTACAAATTTATGGAGCCTGATGGGATTCATCTAAGAATCCTCAAAGAGCGGGCTGATGTAATTACAAAACTTCTCTCAATGATTTTTAAGTGGTCTTGGGAATCTGGAGAGGTCCCATCTGACTGGAAGCTGGTAAATGCTGTCCTGATTTTCAGGAAGGGCGAGGAGGACCCCGGAAACTACAGACCTTTCAGTCTTACTTCAGTGCCTGGTAAAATCATGGAAAAGATTATTCTGGGAGGTACTGAAAAACACCTGGAGGACAATGCACTCATCAGTCACAGCCAGCATGGCTTTGTGTGGGGAAAGTCTTGCTTGTGAAACCTGATTTCCTTCTATGACAGGGTAGCCTACCTAGCTGACCTAGGAAAGCCAGTTGAGGTAATCGTTTTGTATTTCAGTAAAGCTTTTGATGCTGTCTCTCACAGTATCCTTCTGGACAAAATGTCTAGCCCACAGCCAGATAAACACATCATGTGATGGGTGAGCAGCTGGCTTATAGGTCAGGTGCAAAGGGTTGTAGCGAATGGTGTGACATCAGAGGTGTGGTGACCAGTCACTGGTGGGATTCTGCAGGCTTCATACTCAGCCCTGTGCTCTTCAACATCTTCATTAATGACTTAAACATAGGTCTCGAAGGAATAAGTTTGCCAACGACACCAAATTGGGAGGAGCTGTCGACTCCCTCAAGGGCAGAGAGGCTCTTCAGAGAGACCCAGACAAATTAGAGGGCTGGGCACTCACCAAATGTATCAGGTTTAACAAGGCCAAGTGCTGGATTCCCCACCTGGGATGGGGCAGCCCTGGTTGTGTGTACACGCTAGGGAATGAGAGGCTGGAAAGCAGTGCTGTAGAAAGGGACCTGAGGGTCCTGGTCAATGACAATTTGAGTCGTGACTGTGCACTGGCAGCCAGGAGAGCCAGCTGTGTCCTGGAGTGCATCAGGCACAGCATCATCAACCAGTCAAAGGAGGGGATTGTCCTGCTCTGCTCTACAGAGTACAGTGGAACTTGAGTCCTGTGTGCAGTTTTGGGCACCATGATATAGGAAAGACATTAAGCTGTTAGAGAGCATCCAGAGGAGGGCAACAAGCATGGTGAAGGATCTGGAGGGGAAGCCTTGTGGGGAATGGCTGAGGTGACTTAGTTTGTTCATCCTGGAGAAGAAGAGACTGAGGGCAGACCTCACTGGGGTCTTCAACATCTTCACAGGGGGAAGAGGAGGGGCAGGTACCCATCTCTTCACTCTTGTGACCAGTGACAGGACCCAAGGAAATGGCATGAAATGGCATGAGTCAGGGGAGGATATTGGGAAAAGATTTTACACCCAGAAGGTAATTGAACATTAGAACAGGCTCCCCAGGGAAGTGGTCACAGCACCAGCCTGACAGAGTTCAAGAAGCATTTGCACAATGCACTCATGTACATGGTGTAATTCTTGGGATGTCCTGTGCAGGGCCAGGAGTTGGACTCGATGATCCTTGTGGGTCCCTTCCATTCAGCACGTTCTGTGATTACATGATTCTTAATCCTTTCTTACGTGTCTGTACTGAAAACTTGTAGAAATATGTTGTATGTGCGTTCCGATGTCCTAATTCAGATTCCGTTTTGAAAGAGTTGCTGATACTGAGAAAAGATTTAGTGAACTCTATTAAGGCATAAATTTAGTCTATGTCTTAGAATTGATTATTCTTTATTGTTTGCTTCAGCACTGTTTAATATTCATGTGTTGAATTTAATTTTTTGTCCAACAACTATAAACGGATGAAAGTGTACCATTGAGAGAAAGAAAAAACAGCAAAGCAAAACATTGCTTGACTAATCACTTGAAAGAACAGCCAAAGTACCACAGTGACCTTATTTTGAAGACATTACATATATTTTAAGCACCTGAGCTTCTCGTCTGCTTTTAACAACCTTTATAAGTGATTTTTGGTTTGTTCAGTTTTTTGGTGGATTTTTTTACTTTGTTCTCTCTTGTCTTGACTGTAGATCAAATCTGCCTCATATTCTCAGAATACACTGTGCTTACCATCTTCATGAAAAAAGTATAACTAGATGGCCAAGACTCCTTGATAATTGATTGTATACTGTACATTTCCCAGTTTGCCCAGAGTTCTTGTAAGTTTTCAATCTGTCTGACACCTTACATGCAGCTCTTTATCTTTCTGATGGCTAGAAGTAGAAGACAAAGCTGAGTTTTACATTAGGTAAACCAAAAAGGTAGTGGGGAATTTTTTTCAATAATCATATACAATAGCAATATAAATACATTTAAGAACACTAAAACTGTTTATTGTTTTTCTTAGTGCCTGAAAAATATGTCCTAGGTATGCAATTCGTAAATATTTTGAATAATAAAATTGCATTTGGATTCCACTGTTCTAGAGTTCCTATAAGTGTCTTGTATGTAACACTACAATACTGTATTCCGCTAGTTCCCTCAATGTAGCAGGGGTTACTTAATTAAAGTATTGAATCCAAATAAAAAAAGTCACTGAAATGCCATTGTAGAAGTAAGAACTTGCTTGTTTTTTCTTGTAAACAATGTAAAATTATACTAACAACTGAAAAGCATTGAAAGGACCTTCCTAAATCACTTAATAATTTGTTCTGTGGAAAAAAAAAAAATAAAGTCAAGATAATACCTTAAACTTTAAGTCTTAATTTTATTCTCTAATTTGTAGGATATTTCTCCCGTAATAAATTATGAAAATGTGTAGTCTAAGTGCTTATCTTGTGATGTTTTTCCCCAAAGCCAAGTAAGTCTTTGCTTTGTTCTCCATTCTCTATTTCCTTAGTAATGTCGTAGGCCTTTTTCCACCCTATTTACACTACAATTATCTTTTTTTGTTTCCTACTACTGTATGAAGAAAATAAAGATCAATGTGTTCCCGATGTATGTATATAGCTCCACATATATATGTTATGGCCTTAACTGATTTTTCTCTAAACAAGCTGGAATTCTTACAGATTCTTTGCTTAGAATTATTCTAATTCCTTAAGAATTCCAGTTACGAAGTGAAGCCTATAGTTTAGCTTAGTTTCCTCTTCCTGCAGTATCTTGCACTGTATTTCTGCATAAAGATATAAGAAGGCAAAAATTATTATTAAAGCATAAATATTATACATATTCCTGGTTTTTCTATAGTTTCTTTTGTTCTGCAGAGACTGAAAATCTATTTTGCAACTTTTCTCAACTCATTCCTCCAGTAAGGAATGAGCTGAGGAAAGAAAATAGCAAAGGATCTTGGATTGCAGGTAATTCTTGCTTGCAGACAGTTCAGAGTTCAAGTTTGATAACATTGTGTCTTGTCACAGGGCTTTAAGAGCTTCTGTGTGTGTTGAATTACCTTGAACTGTAATTCAGGACTTGATCATATCTGTCCTGTTTCAGGTAAGTGAAGAGGTAAACTCCTGTTAGTTTTCTGAAGGTGTTCGAACCTCTCCCCAGCAGTGTAAAGAGCAGCGCTGAAAACCAGTAAATGGTAAAGGCTTACAGCTTCTTTAAGCTGGCAAAGACTTTTGTCTACCTGTTTTATGGAGGTTTTAAACCCATTCAAATGTCTTTATCTATGGCAGGCTAATAACTGCTTGAAGGATTGGGCACCGTTTCTTTATGGCTTTTAGGCCTGGATGGCCTTGGCATCACACTATGGTCTTTTTGTGTTGTGTGTCAAGTGTCAAGCAGGAAATCTTTCCCACTGAATAATTAAGTAGGTGCAGTAAATAAATGTGTCCTGGTTGGATCTCTTATCTAGCTTCTGTCCTCATTGACTACACTAAAAAACAAGGCTGGTAAAAGAGAATGGTACAGTCTACTTAATCAGTTCTAAGATTCCTGTAGAAAAAATGTCCCTGAGTATTGCATCAGAGAAAATTTTGATGTCTTTAATTCTTTGGCTTCTGTACTGTTAGGAAAATCCCTAGAATGATCTTACAGTTCAAGATAATTCAGTGACTTGATTCATTAAATGAAGGCGGAGTGTTTTGGACTACTCATCTTCCTGAGTGGTGGTGGATGTTTATTGAAATTAATTTAAAACATTTCTACTGGAATTTAGTTTCCACAAAAATCTATCTTTTGGCTTTATGAAAGCACTTGAGATGTAGGCAGTAATTTTGTTGGGATGTGCCTTACACACAATTAACCTTATGTAATTTCTTTATTTCCCCAGCCTGTAGTGGGCCTCTCCAGTGCCCAGTACAGGGTACGATCACTGCCCTGGTCCTGCTGGCCACACTATTGCTGATACAGGCCAGGATGCTATTCTTGGCCACCTGGGCACAGCTGGCTCATGTTCAGTCACTGTTGACCAGCACACCCAGGTCCTTTTCCACTGGGCAGCTTTCCAGCCACTCTGTCTCCAGCCTGTAGTGCTGCAGGGGGTTGTTGTTACCCAAGTGCAGGACCCAGCACTTGGCCTTGTTGAACCTCGTCCAACTGGCCTCAGTCCATTGATCCAGTCAGATCCTTTGTAGAGCCTTCCTACCCTCCAGCAGATCAACACTCCCACCCAGTTTGGTGTCATCTGCAAACTGACTGGGAGTGCACTTGATCACCTCACCCAGGTCACTGATAAGTATATATTAAGCAGAACTGGCCCCAGTACTGAGCCCTGGGGAACACCATTTGTGACTAGCCACCAACTGTTCTATCCTGTAGCAGTATTAAAAGTTCCTAATGTTTTTAAGCATATTTTGCCCATCATCATCTTTTGACCATCTTTCTATTGTAGAACTTGCAGGATGACATGGTCTATTTTTTTTTTTTTTAAGTCATGGTTATTAGCTAAAATATAGGTGCAATTCAGCAAATTTTACTTTAAAATGTAAAGCATACAAGGTATAAGTAATGTAGAGGTCCTGACTTTCAAGTTAAGATACTCTGCCTTTCATGAGGCTGTTCTGTGTTGTCTCGCAGGCACATTCTGTTTCAAGACTCTTTTAAACTTCTGTGTCCCTGCACTACCTGTATGCAGTTTTGTTTTGGTTTTTAATTAGGTGTTGGTTTATATATATTAATTTAGAATTTTTCTGTATCTTTATGGAAATAAATTTTGCCATGTTTTACTTTCTAATTTTTTTGTGTGCAGTCAGTCATTCACAAATAAATTCACATAGGTGTTTGTTTACATAATATACATCTCTGTGTGGGACTTTGGGGATTCATATGTCAAATTCTGTCATGGGTGAGGTTTGCACACAGCCTTCTTTCATAAAATGTCACCAAAAATCACCAAAACTCTCTTATTCCCTCTTCAGATTTTGATAGTGATTTTGTGTCCTAACAGGAAAGTATTAGATAATTTCTCATGGCATCACTGAGTATTTTCTTTCTGAAATTTATGGTGGCAGAATTTCCTGTTTACATGCTAAAACAGGTTCAGCAATACAGCAAGTACTTCCTCGTCCCCCTCACTCTTCTATGGACTTGTACAGTTTTCCTCACGAGTGCACTTTGTGCAGAGAAACTGAATGCTGATTTTTTTTTCCAAGTCTATGCAAGTATTCTTTTCCACTGTGGTTTGGGACTGTCTGTATTACCAGCCTGTTGGAAACACTTCCAGATTGTGGCTTTCTTCTGGATGGATGGAGAAAACCTGATGTGTCCATTGGTTCTGAGTTAATTCATATAGAATATCTCACTTTAGTGTATCGACTCTTCTTTTAGAAATTGAAAATAAACCTTTAAATATTTATAGTTTGGTATTGATACTGCTCAGTGAAGAAGCTTTTACTAGTGAAAGGGATATGGTCTGAAAGGCTTAAATGTGTACTTGTAAGGAATTTTTAAAATCCATTACTTTTTCCTGTATTGAGAACACAATTTGCAGGAAAGTATGTCTATTTCAACCACAAACTGCGCAAGAAGAGTTGCATGTTTATTTCAAAGTGTGCCAGAGGGAATGACTACAAGTATGAATAAACTATGCAGTACCCTTAAGGGGAATCAATAAGCCAGCAATATGTCTGTGGGATAATCATGCCCCGGGCTTACCTTATACTCGTTTCATGGAAATGTAATCGAAAAGCTGCCTATTTAGAAAACGAATGAGTGCTTTGTTTCCACAGTTGAAACGATGAGGTACAAAGAAATGTCTGATTCCAAATTAACTGTTGTGTTGCTTCTAGTTGTCTCAGATTAAGTATGTAAATCTTTTCCTTGCCCATCCATTTATTTTCCATTTCTTGATTTTTTTTGAAAAATCTACAAATTTTCTGCTTCTTTCTATCTACTTCACTTGAAACTCTGGATCTATTTGGTTTTAACAGAATCATTTAAAAATTAGCTGGTGTTGAAGCTCGGTTTCTTTATATTTTTCAGCAGAGGAAAAATGAGATAATTATAATTAAAATTAATAGTGTATATTACATTTTTTCAGGATTACCAAATAATTTTATTATAAATCTAGTATCTTTAATTGATGTGTAATAAGGAATTAGTTGAAAAAATGCTGGTCCTGAAAGTGCTTTATAGAATTCTACAAAATCTGGCCAAGAAAATATAAAATTTTCTGAGGTTTGGTTAAGGAAAGTCAACAGAAAATTTTATTATCATTAATTTGTTTCAGATGCTAAACAGAAGACTACTCAGGGAAGGGTCATCTTGAAATTATTATTTGGAACATGGAAAAGCAACAGTTTTTATGGGATAGTTCCATGCCTCTTAGTTTTACATACCATAGTTAGGAGCATATTTGATTGTGGCTGATCTGTGTTCAGTGGAGAAAAAGACATATCCTCATAAGGATAATTTCCTTTTTCTAAGTGTAAATAAGGGAAACAATGGGTATATGTTTTATTGTTTTTCTGTTTTTGTTTTTTTTTTAATGCTGTTACAGCAAGTTTGTTGTAACGCGTGGTCAGTAGCTGTTGAAATTCACTGCTCCTGCATTAGGGAAATATTAACTGATTTTCTCTCTTGGATAAAAGACTTCATACTGAGCTTGAAAGTACAATGTAGAGTTTTATTAGTATAGTACATCAAAATCTCATAGAATCTGAGAAACAGTGAAGGTGAAAGATGTCACTGGTATAGTAGATTAAAACATTTTATAAATGGATAGGGATTATTCTGGCTGCATATAGAAAGGCAACAAATAGTAATTGTGTAGTTGCAGTTCAAAATCACAGGATGTTTTTAGTAAATCATACAGTAGTGTACAGCAAGTCAATTTTATCCCTTTAAGGACAGTTAAATCTCATAATGCCATTTGACCCTTCCATTTCTGTGACCAGTGTTTTACCTAACGTACTATTTTACTGGAGTGAAAGTAGGGCTATAAACTTCAGGAAAGCTATGGATGGTTTAGACATAAAAGTCAAACCAGCGTTAATATGAGTTTATACTCGTGTATCTGTACTAATTACCTAATGCTTGCTAAGTCCTATATGCAGCGAGGTGCTTACTGGGTAATGAGTTTCAAGTGGGTGAAGAACTTGTATACCCTATAGATCCTTTACAATTGCTTATCCTGTGTGTTCTTTACAGAGAGACGATAAGGCATTAATAGGGCTAAGAGTTTATCTTAATGATCTTTTGTCAGTGAGGGGTCAGCTGTCTGCAGATCTAGCAGGATAACCTCAAACCCCACTTGCTCTTCTCATAATTTAACTCAGGAATTTGAATGCCCATAGGCCTAGTCTAATATAGATATGTTGTGCACTGTGGAAAAAAAAAAGTGAGCATCTTCAGGCTTACAAAGATTACTCTGGGAGAAGATTACTCTGTGAAAGGAATTGATATTTTAAGTAACAAGCCTAATTTGCAAAGAAAATTGATCAAGAACAAATATGTTGAATTATTCTGTAATATGCACTTCAAAAAAAAAGTCAGTACTTGGTTAAGACCCTTGAAAAATTACATTAGTCATAATTTCTCTTTTACTTAAAAATTTTACACCTCATTTGATGCTAATTTTTGAAATTATGCCCTAAAGCCACTCTAAAATTGTATAACAGACCTATTTTTTCCCCCACAAAATCTTAGTTATTACAGAGTTCAAAGAATCCATTTAAGTATTCAGATAAAGTAGAAGTTTAAGTGACACTTAAACTGTAGACACTTCAGCAAATTTTTTTCCTTGCAAATATAGACTATATAATATATTGCATATAAAATAATTAGAAAAGAATTCTTTCTAGAATACTTGTGAATTCTCAATATGGCCATAGTATGAGTTTTCTCTGCTTTCTTTTTTTGATTCATCTGGATAATCTTGCAGTCTGTTTCTGATTGATCCAAGCACTGGTAAGTAGAAAATGCAAAAACCAAAACAAGTACTCAAGAAGCTCAACACTGGATGATTAGGCATAAGAAGCAAATTCTGTGAAAGGAATTTAACCAGGAAAGAAGAGATCACTTGGTGTGTTAACAGCAGGAGACAGCTGTTGCCTGTAGAGTGGGCAGCGCAAAGAGGCATTAAATCTGGATCAGGAAATGGAATTTGAAATGCACATGAAAGAAAAGGTCATTTTACAAGGAAGCCAGCACTCTCTTTGTACTGAACCAGCAAGTTCCCCATGCATTCAGTGTGTGGGTGAAGTTGAAACTACAGCTTAACTGAAGCAGTGGTTTGACACTACTGAAATAGAAAATGTCTTCTCCTTTCTTTGCCTTCTGTCTCCTCTTTGTCCCACAGTCCCTGGCCCCTCGCTGCTTCTTCATGCTGCTTCTTCATGCCTCCCTACACAGGCTTGGGTGCTCATCCCTTAATAGCCCACAGAGAGCTATAATTGAAAAGTCTCAGCAGAAGGGCCCAGTGAATGGAGCAGAATTTTCTGTCCGTAAGCAGTAAAAGACAGAGGTAACTACTTTGTAAGTGGCAAAAGTTCAGGAGCTGCTCAGCTGTGACTTGCAACTGCTTCCTAAATATATGTGAGCACAGCATTCAGCAAAGCTTTTTTGTCAATGCATAAGTTGTGTCCGGTTTTTTGCTGTAATCCACCTATTCATTCTCAGAAGTTATGCAGTAAGTATTCACTTCAAAGGACTGTGTCTTAAAAAGCAAGTTTATTTAAACAGTTCTTTTGAATGCAATGAAGTCTTGCAGTTGAAATTCAGAGAGAAAGCTTTTAATGAAGTATAAATTTACTCTGCTCTAATATTGTTCATTTGAAGAGTAAACTGGTTGGTGAAGTATTTTAAATGCTGGATTTATAATTGATTCTGCAGCTATGAAATCCATTGAATTTTTTATGTAAAAGCAGGCTGGTAGTCACTTGTCTGGACTGAAGTGACTTGCTGATTCACTAAGGTCAGCTGGTCAAATCTGGTGGTGGTACAAGCTCTTCAGAGTATATGGGTCCAAAATATAAGCACTGGATGTGCTTATGTTCCCATTTTACCCTTGTTTAGTTCTTGCTTCTCTTATGAGATGGGACAAGAACATCAAAATTAACAACAGATTTTTACAGCAAAACTTTGAATGGAAGATGAATTTTCAAATTACTTATCCTTCCCTGTTTGTCTTCTTTTTTTAAATACCTAAAGGAAGCTGGCATGCTCCACCCTCTCTCTCTTCATTCTAACCTGTTAGTGCAGAAATTTCTTTGTGCATTTCATTGTTTGCATTGTGAACTTTTCCTTGCTTTTTCCTATGGATCTGCCCATTTTTCCTGTCTTTTGCAGTTATGCTTAGTGCTATCATTTAATCTCAGTGGGCATTGTGTAAGTACTAACAAACTGAGTCCTGGATCCTGGAATTTTAGATAAATAATGAAAAATAAGCTGAAGTATGGAGATAATAAAATATGTAAGTTTTGGAGCAGTGTACTAAAACCTCTACTGGTAATAGAAGGAGAATGGGGATGCTCTAAGAGAGTATTGTGGCCACCTTTGCTTTATAAAATGTAATCTAGATTTTATAATGATAAGAATAATTTAGAATGAGTCACAAGCAACTGATAAATTGAAAGCAAGCAGTAAGAAAGATTGGAAAATTAGAGTTGGTGACAAGATGTGTGACCTAACTGACTGCAGTTATAATGGAAGAAGTTTAGACAGATGAAGTTTTTTGGCTGAAGAACAGAAAAAACAAGGAAGTGAGCATAAGATATATGTAGTTTTGCCTGCAAAGAGTGCATGCTGTTCCAGAAAATGGCAGTTTTTAGTGTAGGGTGGAGAGATTTTAAAATAAAGTGAGGTAAAAGTCCACAAAATGGAATTGTTTCTTTAAGGTAGTAAGGAATTTCCTTAAAATAGAAATAAGGATAAATAGGCTGTGCCTGTTTTACTTGAACAAGACTGAGAGTGAAATCTTAACTATGTAGGGCGGGTGTCCAGAGGATGGAGCCAGACTCTTCTTGGTGGTCCAGCCAATAGAACAAGAGGCAATGGGCACAGAAACTGATGTGCAGGAAGTTCCACCTGAACATGAGGAAAAAATTCTTCACTGTGCAGGTGACCACACACTGAAGTAGGTTGTCCAGAGAGGTTGTGGACTCTCCCTCACTGGAGATATTCAAGAACTGTCTGGACACAATCCTGTGCCGTGTGCTCTGGAATGACGCTGCCTGAGCAGGAGATTGGACCAGATGACCCCCAGTGGTCCCGTCCGACCTTATCTGTTCTGTGACTCTGTGGAAATAAAATGGCAATAGAGGGTGAAAAATCAGCAGTAGTGAATTGAGGATACAATTATTAAGAAATGGTGACAGAAAAGAAATTAATTTACTTGTAAAGTAAGAAAATTTTAATAAAGATATGACTTGGAAAATTGTTACTTTGGAGAATATTAGATTCATTTAGGACCAAATGTGAATAGGTAAGATCCAAGGAATGACAATGTGTTGTCTGACATGACGATGGCTGAATTCAACAAGACGGTCAGTAACTGTGTGTGGAGCCACTGTGCATAGGAAGGAATGAGGGAACACTTGAAAGGTGTTACTCATTTGTTACTACCATTTGCTGCATTTCTCACTTCCACATTAGTCAGAGCCTCAAGAAAGTGAATGTGATTTCACATTTCACTCTTGCCTATCGCAGTAAAAATTCTTGATTTGGAATGCATGCATGTGAAGCTTTACATTCGGTGTGTAAAGACAATTACACCAAAATAGAAGTGTGTAAGACAAATACTGGTTTGAATTTGACTTTACTGAGTTCAAAGGATCAACAACATTAACTCTGAGATTTGATGAAGATTTGCTGCTGTAGAAATTTACTCTGATGTGCTTACCCTCAGAAAGAGGTTGGCTATTACAGGTGAGATGCTATACACTGAACTATTTAATTGCCATGCTATTTTCAGCTATTCATGTTTCTTAGAGTATACTGAAAGAGCTGAAGGTATCTAGACCACTTCAGGCATTTAGCCTACTTTTTAACACTTGCTGCTAGTTCAGCTTGCATTGTCAGTGGTGGGAGATGATCTCAAATACTAACTTAAGTGTTCGTATTAAGGCTAGCAATGTTGCAAACTGTGTGGACTTTTGTGTTAGACATCTAATGCTCTATTGATTTTTTTTTTGATAATCAGTGTCTCTGAACCTCTTTATATGAGGGAATTTATAGTGCTGCAGGTGGTAAAAGAAGTATGCTGAGAAAACTTAAGTTTTATAGCAGAACTCTGCTTCTTGGCCTTCAGCCACAGTGAAACTAAGAGATATAAATCAATTGTGCTGTATTCAGTGCTGAAAATCTGTTTTCTTACACAGTTGTGTCAGGTTCTCTGTAGTAATGCTTAATCTGGAAATGTAGCTGTGACCACAGATGTGCCCTGTAAATAGGAGACCTTACCATGAGGAATGTTGTTGTTTGTAATTGTTATTTTAAAAATGCACGTTTATTGATACTCAGGCTAATTCAGAAAGAGAGGTTTCTTTAGTAAGATCTCACTTTTCACAACAGAAAGAAACTTAAGCTGTAGGTTTTCCTTTCTGTTGCTTAAAGTGAAATATTTTACTGCTGTGACTTGCTTACTCTGTTATGTGCATGCTGCCCTCTGACAGTTCCTGGGTGTTGGAATTGTTGATGAACTTCCAATGAATCATTCAATGCTCTTGCTTTGTGTTGCTTTATGTTCCTATGTTGTGAATAAAAGGGATTGAGAGTTACATATCCAGTACTTTTTCCCCAAAGCTAATTTCTTTCAGCATGTTCCCACTAGGCCTGGTGTCTGCTACAGTATAGTGTTAAGATATTAAAGAAATGAAATCAAAGCTGTTTTTCTGAGACAGCATTTGACAGTCATTCTCAGGAGCTTTTATTTTTTCAGCCTATGATTTTTTTCTTCTATTTCTCTTTGCTATAAACTCTAACACTCTTAAAAGTTTTCTCTATCTTTAATGTGTACCACCTTCAAATATTCCCCTAAATGAATGTTTTTCCATTTGATATTTCTTAACCAAAATAAATACGTAATTATTTTAATCTTTGTAAGTCATTCTCCAGTATCTTGATTATTTTTGAATTTATTCTTTTTTCACCTCTGAATTCTATGTACTTTGTGAATATCTTTCTGGTATGAAGATGCCTAGGAGCGATTTAATATTGCAAATATGTTTACCTCTCCTCTCATTATTCGGAGCGTGTATTTATTATTGCTGCACATAGCAAGTATATCTCTAAACTGTTGTTCACCCTACTTGTAGGCTTTTTATTACTGCATCATAAATTTTTATCTACTGTTTCAGATGTGTGTATTTAGCATGCATATTTCCAGATGCTGTTCCTTGTAATTCTATTTTCTAATTCTTTTATTTCATTCCACACACATTTGTGAACTCCTGAAAGTTGATATTTGTCTTGCTCTGGCAGGTTATTGAGGTTACCTTGCTTCTTGAGTTTGTTGCCTGTATAACTCTTGGAAAAGAATTTTTCTTTAATACATATGATTTTTTTCTTTCCTGCAAATATTTAATAACTTCTGCTGCTGCCCTGGGGATTGAGTTTTGAGATTTGCCAGCCTGATTTTGTTAGCTTTCCTGGGTTTGAAAAGCCCACTCCCATACATCACTTATTTTGTTGAGTGGTCATCAGCACAAAAGCAGCAGTTGCTATGTGAGCATGGATTCACCCTTCCATATATGTCTGTATGTGGTGTGTGTATGTATATGTGCATATACCAACTCATGCATAATGCATTTTCCAGCTCTTTCATTTAAAACAATGCTATTTACCTGCAGGAGGAGGAAGAAGAAACGTATGAGCAAACTCTGGAATTCCGCAGAGGAGGTGATGGTCAGCCACGGCGGTCCACACGACCCACTCAACAATTTTATCAACCGCCCCGAGCTAGAAACTGATTAATAAGGAAAAAAAGGTAAATATAAGATACTGGTGCTTTATGTATTGGTTTCGATTTCAAGATAAACAAATCTGGATTGTTCTATACTTTTCATAGGGTTATAGCTATATTTATGGTAGAAATTGGATATATCTCTGAATTTTGTGGCTTAGGAAGACTTAATATATCTGTGGGAAGAGGGAAAGCAATAAAACACTTCAACAAATAGCTTTTGACTTTTGCTTTATGTCAAGGCTCATGTCATCTCAGCAAGCTTTTACCTGATACTTTTTCACCTGAGAGCAGCAGCAAGATTCTCTCATTCACATACATTGGACCAGCTTCTCTGAAATAAGCAGCTGCAGTCCCTGCTGAACTCAGGACTGTCTAACTCTGTTCAAGGTCCCATCTTCTACTTTTTATAAGCCATTTATGTGAATAAATACCCTTTTTGTATTTTTGCTTGCATGAGAAGGAGAAATATAAAATCTGTGAGTTCACCATTGGATGGGGAGGTGCAAAGACAAAGAATATTTACCATACTCTGAATCTTGAGGATAGACTTGCACCTATACTTTATTAATAACCAAAAATTAAGGGATTATGTAATCCTTAATTAATTAATACCCCAAAATTAAGGGATTATATATCATCCTTAGAAAAGACATCTGCTAAATACATTCATAAATTTTAAAAGGCCAGCCAAATAAAACAGTTACAATAATTTTACTGAACAAATCTCATAAGCTGTGCTGCTTTCATTTCACTTGTTGATCTTCTAAATCCTTAATTTACAAAGGATGGTCAAAAGTCTATCCTAACTAAAGATAGCTTTGGTAAGTCACATGCTATTTGGTATACATCCACAGTGTGTCTTTTTATTGAATCTGATTTTTTTTTCCTTACTAGCCAGTTTATTTTTACCAATCTCTTTTGTTCCTTTCATTACTCCAGTCATGTTTTGTTGGC
This sequence comes from Corvus brachyrhynchos, assembly GCF_000691975.1. NCBI lineage: Eukaryota > Metazoa > Chordata > Aves > Passeriformes > Corvidae > Corvus > Corvus brachyrhynchos. The sequence goes on along the minus strand of NW_008238132.1, from coordinate 112,097 downwards.
TTAACATGTGCTGCTGATCTCTGTACCTTTTGATATTTCTGACATGCAATAACATATGATTCTACTTTTTAGCGTATATGTTAAAATGTATTTTTCATTTACAGCAGTACTGGCAATGTAAGAGAGTTGATAATTGTTCTATTTTTGCCAATATAATTCAATTTTCTATATTAAGTACGTGTCTTGATTACTATCAGTAAACATGTCCTGAGATAGTTCATGCAGAAATTATTCTGGAATATGCACTGAGCAGAGCTTTTACCAGCTCAGTTGGCCCTGAGCAGAGTCAGTATGGTCAGTTGAATGAGAGATGTGAAGTGTACACAGCAGTCAAAGCCAGGGAATTTTTTTGTATCTTAGGTAATATTTTTGGTGTTTCTCTAGTTTTACAGTATAAATCTGGAAAACTGTGCTTAGCTTTGGTCAGTAGTAACTCCTGTATCTCAGGAGCAAATTTCTTGTTGGCAGATAAGGAAGAACCTTTCTAAGGCTAAGGCACAGGTGTTCCTTGCACGTGATACTTTGTTTTAAAGATTATAATGGGATCCTGATTTAAATGGACAGCAGATCTGGTATCAAAACTTATCTGGCACAGAAAACTACAGCTTTTTCTTTCTATTGAGCTTTCCCAAAAATTAGTGGTTAATGCAATTAATTCTTAACTGATTTTAAATGTAGGCAGAAAATCAAACACAGTCCTTTTCTAAATTGTTTTCAGCTTACCTGGACTTGTACAGCAATGTAGCTTTAATATCTTGACATGTAAAAATTCAGCAATGTTAAATGCCGGTTCCTAGAAGTGGATTTCTATATGGTTTTGTCTCCTTTTCATTTCTTAGATCTTTTGAGAGCATGGCATATTGTTTTTATTTCAAGTTTTTGATAACCTGGTAAATGAAAACAAGATTTATTGGGGAAGTTTTAAGGGATCTAGTGACACATAATTTTACCACAACTGTCCACTGCAGGATGCTTTACCTCTTTGACAGATCATTTATTATTGACACCTTTACTTACTGAAAGGGAGTACCTCTCTATTATGTAAAGTACATTAATGTCTTTTTCCTGAAGAGATGGAAAACCATTGATGATGATTATTTTATATTATAAATTGGTAAATTCTGTAGAATTTTAATCTTGTAGTTTGTAACATTTAAAATCCAAGGTATGTCATTCTCAAAGGCAACTTAGACAATACTGAAACTGAAGTGCTGGCCTTATTTGTATTGGGTATGATAGGGATGTATCAAAGATGAAGCATAAGGTCCATACAGTCACTGTATCACCTCATACTCAAAACCTTTTAGATCTACCTATATAATCTTATATCACTTGGCAAGGAGGACTTTTTAGTGCAGTGGTGCAGCAATGCAGAAATGAAGCTGTACTGCTTCCTGGATTAGTGTTCAGCATACTCATTCAGGTGTTGAATTTGGGCATGCAAATCTGGAATTAGTATTACCAAATGATCAGTTCAAAATCTTTGTCTCTACTGCAAGGGGTCTTCAGTGTGAGGAGGTTCAAGATTTTAAAATTCTGAGTTGTTTTTTAAAAGTGGGATTTGGATCAATGGAGCTGTTCAGTCTGGGGGAGAGAAGTCTCTAAAAGGATCTTATGGCAGTATTTCAGTATTTAAAAAGGGGACTTCTAAAAAAGTTGGAGAGGGACGAACAATTACTGCAGACTTGCAGGAAGTCTTGACCTGGTGATTTTTATGAAGACAGAGAGGTAAAGTAGAAGTGTGGGATAGTCAGTACCTCACTGTGGTTGCAGTTAACCTAGAAATGATAATTTATTAATATCCAGCATGTGAGGTGGAGAACACTGTCAGAATTTTATCAAGAGGGAATTTTGTGTGGGTATGAGTCAAATACTAGGTTTAACAGGTCTGTAAAATAAGATATTCCTCCTAGAGAGTCAAGATATAAGAATTAGAATCTAATACTAAAAATACGTCCTGAGGTTACATTTTCTGTATAGAATGTCTTAATAGTCTGAAATAGAAAGGGAGCAAGTAATCAGAAATGAGTGTTTTGAAGGGTCAGACCTTTTGGAGGAGATTGAAAGAACCTATGAGTGTGAACCTGTAAGTGCTTGGTCCTTATATGTTTTTTGGTCTTCCTTTGTTCCATGACAGAATGAATCTACACCTTGTCACATTTGCTATAAAATCTGTATCGAAGTCCTTAACAATCGTGGTTTTGTGAGAGAGAAGTCTTTACCAGAAAGTGTTCTTTGTACTAGACCAATTATATTTACTGCATTGAAGTGCAGCCTTCTGATTTATTTTTTTTAAAGAATTGTGTCTCCGTAAGTACTGAAAAGCAGATATCCACTCTTTTGGAGGAAGAAAATGAAGTGACAGTGAAGCCTATGAAGTGACAAAGAGCCCAGGGATGGGGGGTACTTATGGTTTCTTGAGTGCCAATATTTTTTGTCCTTATCTGTTGTATTTTAGTTTTTTCATTTAGAAACCTTCTTGGAGTCAGGGGAATTCACTGGCAACTCCCAACTTGCTGAACACTTCTTCTAGAAGAAATTCTGGGGTTTTTCCAAGCAGCAGGATGGAAGAAGGAAGCTCACGTGAGCAGAAGGAATTTGGACCTGACACCACAAAAGACTTTTTTAAAGTTCTTAGTTAAATGAAGCTGAATACTTTTTACATATCAAAGAGGCAAATTGTCATTGCTGCCATCAATAAAACCACAGTGTACTATTCTATTCTTTGCCTTGTATTCTTTTTACTGAGCCTCCATTGTTAGTTAACATAATAATGTATCATGATTTTTCTTAATTTTGAACTGATTTTGCTTCTAATATTGCTTCTAGTAAAGTAAAATTAAAGCACATTTTCTCAAAAGCTGACAGGATTGAGCATTTAATTTAGATTTTTGGCTAGCACTAGTGAAGCATGTTAAAAATTTTTCAGCTAATTGTACAGTAAAATTCTGAATAGGTTTTGACTATGTTTTCTGTGTCTATTTTCCAGAGTTGCTGAAGGCCAAATTACAGATTTGCTTATTATGTTTTTCATGATCTGTGACCAGAAGGTCAAAGGGGAGAAAGAAAGAAAGAAAAGAAAAATAATCAGTTTCAATTTTCTAAATAATTTTAGGTAAATATTTTCTTTGTAAGAATATTTATATTAAAGAAACAGAAACATTTCTAAAAGGTACAGAAAAGTTGTTTAAACAAAAATACTGAAAGATGCACATTGGTATTTTAAGTATAAATATGTGTATACATGCACACATGTGCGAGCTGTTGGGTAGTAGGTACTAACTTTCTTGTAGATTTAAACTCTGCTTTTATTGCTTCATATTACTATAATTTTTTCAATTGTCATTGATGCTTGGAAGAATCTTATCAAACTACTTTTCATTCTAAGCTGTATCTTTGAATCTTATGTGATTATGACAAATAGTTGAAATTTCACTATTTCTTTAGCTGAGAAGCACTCAAAATCTAGATAACTTGCAAATCCCTTCTAAGCTTAATTCTGATCATTTAAGACTGAAATAGCACATGTGTTTTGAGGTAGTTTTGTAAAGATAGAATTATACCTGAGAGATGTATTGATAGTATAAGTTGTACAGTTAATTCTGCTGAATTTCTCTCTGAGTGCTCATACAAAACTGTTTGAATAGAACCTTGTTTATTAACTGAATGTATCTGCACTACAGAATGTACTGTCTAAATGCAGTCAAATCTTACCAATCACGTAAATTTTTTCAGAATAGTAAGGAACCAAATGTTTTGCTGTCTTAATGGATGCTAAGCAGCTTCTTCATAATTACGATGAACCTTACTAATAATTCTGAAGAATTTTGGGAGTTTTAAACATGAGCTGTACAACGTTGAAGTTCTTCACTATCAGTTAATACACAACCAATTTTATGAAGTTTGTTAAATTTAGAAACCACTTTCCAAATAGTATGAAACATCCTGGTCAGTTCTGCTAAATTGTACCAGCAAATAAATAAACTGTAGATCTAATACATTGCATGTTGAATGCTTTACTTCCAGAATTATTGCTAAGACCACTGAGAGCAACTATTCAGCTTCATAAAGAAATGCAGCCATAGCATTGTTTTAAAAAGCAGTTTTGATTTTTCTTTGCAAATAGGATGTACATTAAACAAGCCCTACAGTCAGTGTACCAAAGCAATTTCTGAAATTAAAATAACTTTTACGTTCTTTTGAGCTTTCATTCTTGCTGTGAACTAAATCATAAAATTCAGAAAACTATAGTCTGATTTAGTGAACTTTAAAAAATGATGCCTTCGTATGAAATTTTAAGACTACAAATGCAAAGCAGCATTCTTCTGTAGTGGCTGTGACATTCTGAGATTATGACATGTATGTGCAGCTGTAGGCAAATGAAATATCCTTGAAAATATTGGTTTCTTTTGTGAAACAGTAAAGACCGTGTCCTGGTCTTTTCACTGGTGCTGTGGATCTAGAAAGCCAGAGTAAGCAAACAACCCCAGAGTCGTCTTGAAAAGTCTTGAAGTCTTTGTGTTTTATGATTATTTTCTGCTTTGGCTTCAACTGAAATAGCATATGCTGAAAGCTCTGCCTTTCAGGATCTGAAAAACTGTTGTTTGAGTAGTTAAAAACTTATTGCATCAACCTGTTTTGAAAAGCAAGAATTCATATATTCATGCTTATTGATTCCTGTATCTGGAAACAACATGACGATAAACTAGGTGGGTATATAAATTACATTCTTTATTTGTGTAGTCCATCAAAACCAAAAATACAATAATTTGCCAGTCATACTGTAGTAAAGTTTGCATGCACAAGAACAACATTAATTTATTTAGCTTTTGTGTTCAGAAGAAGTTACCGTGTCTAGATGCGTCTTCAAAACACATGTGAAAGTTAACTTCTAGTTTGTCAAAAGCAACAGCAAAAGGAGGCTCCTGGCCTTGGTGTGGCCACATCTGTGTAGTTAAAGAGAAAAAGCTGGTAAGGAGCACTGGATCCTGGTCATGCACACTATTTATTTACTAGATTGGTGTGTGGCTCTGTATTGGAGTGTTCTTAGCTAGCTGTTGCTAAGACAAACCTGTCACAGAGGAGCTTTGTCCTTTGCAAGGTGGAAATGAGCCAACCTGTGCTTCTTGACCTGTGAACCAGTACGTCCCTGGTTCATGGCTTTCCTTTGCTAGATTATAGATAGAGCTTTTGAGAATTTCTGTGTTGAAATTAGGAGTGCAATTCTAATGAGATGTTTTTCTTGCCTTGGACTTGTGTATAACATTTTTACTGAATGAAAAAAACAATTAGAATTTCTTGTTTAAATTATTCTAAAAGTTATATGCCAAGTTGGTAATAGTATCATTGACTAGGGTTTTGGGGTTTTTTCCTCCTTTATATTCTTGAGAGATAAGATCATTTTGAAACAAAAAGTGGAAATGTTTGGTTTTATCTTACAGGTTTTCAGAATTTTTTATTAAAATCTGATTGAAATTGTCATGTTTTCATTTAAAATTCTTCCTTGGTCTAAGATCTTCTGATAGATACTCGCATGTATATTTTAATATAGCTTTTCTTTTTGTCACTAGCAGGTACTTTCTTTTTAGCTCTTTGGCAACAACTGTGCAAAACATTTTGAGGATTACTTGTCAAGGTCACTCTTCCAAGAAACACTGCTGGAACTTCCTCTGCAGAATCTCTTGCCTTGAGCCTTATGCAGATGAAACTTGTTGGGAATATGGCTTTCCAAGGCAGTATTAACAACATATTTTCATTGGGGTGCAAAATGTTGATATCACAGGAAAGACAAATCTTATCTGTAAGATAATCTGTATTTGGCATTAGATATGTGAAGATTTAGCTTGGGGTAGATCTGAAGGGATATTTGCAAGAGAACTCCCAAACAGCCAAAGTAGCTAATGAAGGTTGGTAGCTGAAATAATCTGGCAATGTAGGGTTACAGTCCCTTTCTAGCATTATGGTTGGAAGGAACTTCATACAGAAAAATCTCTAGTGCTTTTATGCAAACACAGGAATGTGTCATTTGGAGTGATTCTCTACAGATGCTTTCTTGAAGAACAATTCTAGTTCAACTGTCTTTTCATCACATGACTTGATCCAACTCTAGTAAAATACTGTAACTTTCTTGAGAGGAATGTAAGCCTGAAGAATGGACAATTGCACAAGTAAGTTCAGTTTAGCTTTCTGCTTGCTATACAACTATTGGGGTATTCTTTTGGTCTTTTTTTCTTTATGGAATGTTTTTGAGCAACTTACTGCAGGAGAGCAGCTAAACCATGGAAGGTACTCCAAACCTGTAGGCACTGGCCTTCTCATAGCATGGTTTGCATGTGAAAAGCTTTGTGTTACTATCCTTAAAAACAATGGTAAAGACTCATAATTACTCTTATTTTCAGTATTTACTTCATATCATTTGCTTATGTTGGCCTGCTCTGGCTTTAAATTGCAATTTTATTCTGAGAATGATTCAAAATAATGTAAAGGCATAGACATTATATAAATACTTAGTTTTCCCACAGGATTGAGGCCATAAAAAATCAGTTTCCATGCAAGCGCATGGGCTGTTGATGGACATGATTATATTCTGGAAATTATGGTGTTATGAGTGAAACCAGAATCTAGTATATATTGAAAATAAATCTTATATGTATTCAAATAAACAGGAACTGTGGGGAGGCAAACCCTGTGGGGAGGTGTATAATAGCAACAGAGAACTATAGATAGTCTAAAAAAAAATTTGGCAGCTGCTTCTAAGGAAAATGTTTATAGTCATTTTATAGTGCCTTGCATTTTTTCCTGCAACTTGACTATTTCTATTGTAAAATGAGTGCATAGGTGAGTATTGTGCAGAAGATACTAATGTAATTTTCAGACAGTTTAGTTTGCATGAGATCTTGAATGATTTGCATTTATACCGTGTTTCTTAACTGCAAAGATTAAAGAAAATAAAGAATATTTTATATTTGTTCTATAGTCAAAATAATCCCAGGCATATTTGTTAGTCATTAGATGAATGGCTATGCCTCTGCTAAAACAGCTGTAATCTAAATTGACTTTGCACAGATTTAAGTCTCATTCTAACTGTATTTGTGCTGAATATTTTTCTGTAGCTATTTAGCTACAGAAATTTTATTATTGTAAGGAGGAACTTGTTTACAATAATAAAAGTGAAAAGCAGAATAAATAAGGAGTGCTTATCATTTTGATAAGGCCATGAAGGAAACTGTGGGTTTCTTTTACTGGGGGACTAGATAAGCATATACAAAGTTAATGTTCCGCATCCTATTTGAATGCAAAATAGCTTTTTCCAAAATTGATATTTTTAATATTTTTCCCCCAGTCTCTTAAAAAAATATTTTAGCCCAGTGTAATTCATGGGATAAGACAGGTGATCTACTCTGACATTTCACTGCTCTTGTCATATCAGTCTTGTGATCAAATACTCCCAATAATAGATAGTCTTGATGGCCAGGTACTAAGTGTGGTTTTTACCCCAATTTATTGGATTAAAATGTTTATCAAAACTTGAATTAACTTTGTACATGACAAAGATGAGACATGTTATGCTGACTTTAATCACAAGTAGAAGCTACAGCTCACTTTCAGTGTATTACAGATGCAGAATGACAATAGAACTCAGTTATGCTGCTGCATTTTGCTTAGTTGCTTTAACTTTGGTCTCTCATTTTCAAAAGGAAAAGAAATTCTTACAGCTGTACATAAACTGTTGAAAATGCGGCTGAGTTTAAAAGAAGAAGCTGATTCCAATTATGTCTTTAGAAAGAAACAAAGTTGCAAGAGTTCTGAAATGTGGAAACTTGCCACACACATCAGCCAAAAACCTTTATGCTCTGTGGATGTGGAATTGGGCAATTTTTTCCAAATGTTGAAGATCTGAACAATTCCTATATAGAACAGTTGTATTTGAAAACAGCTTATCCCCGTATTTCATTCAGGCTCTGTACCCCGTGAGGAACCTGGCTTTCATTGCCTCTGGCACTGTAGCTTTCTCCCAGCACTTTTCAAGAAGCCAGACAATGATTGGGAGTATCAGATGAATATTGATAGAGAAGTTAAGATACTGATGTTGGTGTGTGAGTTCCTCCAAACTTAATGTGAGAAGCTGTACCCTGGAAGATGTGAAAGAAGCTGCCACACTGTGGTTAAATACCTGTAGAAGGTTAATGTTGTATCATTAATGCATCATTAATGTGTTGTAAAGTGCAGTTGTGTGTACTGGAACAAGGACAAGACAGGTGGAAAAAATAACTTTAAATGATGATATGGTAACATTTTTTTCCAAATAAAGTTTGCCGTCTGAAAAATACGTAGCATCCTAAAATGCAGACACTAATGGGCAGAATGTACAGTATTTATAGAAAGAACCTCAGATTTAAGATGCTTTGAATGTGTCATCCATATCAGTACCATTTGTTTGATTTCCCTGTTTTACAATAGTGTGATTCTTTTGAGGAAGATGTTAAGAAGGTCTTTAACACTGTTTGCCTGTAGGTGAGATGCTATTGCTTTCTAGTAGGCCAATAAAACCAGTCTGCCACTAGATTGTTTATTTTGCCTTTTCAATGGTGGTTAGAAATAGCAGTAGCTATATATTATTGTTCCCTTGATACAATTGGGGACCACTGTTTTAGTAAGGGCAGACCGTGTAGTCTCTTTTGGAGGAAGTGTAGGTCTTACACTGAAGCCGAGCCAATCTGTATAACTGAACTGAGCTCATCTGACCAAAACATTGACGTCTTCTCCTGTAATTTTTGTACCTCCTGCTGTTTAGGCAACAAGTTCCTATGGAGCAATCTATGTATCTCTCAAGAAAACTTGTGCTGAAGTGTTTGGGCCACAATGTTCACTTGAGCCATTTCTGCTCTGCAATCCATAAGCCACTGCATTTAGTAATTTTTTTGACTCTTCCCTAAGTAACATAACATCTATAACATAACACCTATAACTTTACTCCAATGTAGTACAGAATAATAATATTTGGTTTGGATTTTGTATGTTGTATTTTTTTTTTTCCTGACAAAAAAAATCTACTGTTTCACAGGGAAAATACTTTGGTTTGGGATGGACTGGGCAGGAGTAATACTGTGTACTTTTGTCTCGGATCCTTTCATCAAAGACTGCTTATCACTGTTACTTTGCATTTTAATACCATATTTTTAAGGCAATTTTTACTTTGATCACATAGGATGTAGATTTTTATCCAGATATTTTTTCAGCATAGCAAATAGCACTCTCCTGAGTCCTCGGCGTATGAGGTCTTTGTTAATTTTTTTTATGGACATTGATTAACTTATCCCTTTGATAAAGTTCCTTAGCTCTTGAAGAAAGCACTTAGCTCTAATTCCCTATTACTTCTGTTACCAGATTGTTCCAGAATTTAATTCCCCAGAAGGCTAAAAATCTTCTAATTACAGCCTAAAAATATTCAATTATACTCACTTGTGGTTGTGTCACTGTTGACCTTCACATGATGAGAGCTCTCATCTGACCCTTGAAGTGTTTTTCTGCGCTGTGCTGAATGATGGTGTGGAAGGACAATATTCTGTGAATCATGCACAATAGTAATTTAGAGTGTGGTAGCACACTGTCACAGGAGATTCTGTGACTCACATGGTCCTTCATGCTTGTAATGTGTGCAGCAATTTCTATTCACTTGTATATATCTTAACTGAATTGATTAATTCTTTAAACTTGTAGTCTTGCATGCCTTTCTTCTGCTGGGCAGGGAAAAAGACTGTGTGGTGTTAGAGCAGATTAGATGGGACCTCAGGACGTGTATGTCTAGGTCAACCTCCTACTCAAAACCATGTCAGCTGTGAGATCAAATAGGGCTCACTGCTTATTGCTCAGGGCTTCATCCAGTCAGGCCTCAGAAACATTCAAGCACAGCTTTCTGTGCAGCCTGCTCCAATGCTTGACTCACTGTCCTCAGGGGGAAGAGTCTTTCCTTTACATGCAGTCAGATATTTCCTTTACATTCCTGAGTCTGTCCTACTTCAGCATGTGGTGTCCTCCTGCTATGCACCACTGTGGAGAGCCTGGCTCTATCTTGATAAAATCTCCCTGTGGGAATAGGTCCCCCAGCAGCTGTCTTTTCTCTATGCTGAACAGGCCCCTGCTCTGAGCACTGCAGTAGCCCTTCACTGAACTCTTTCCAATTTATTGATGTCTTCCTTGAACTTTTAAACCCAAAATCGTATGTGATATTCTAGTGGGGTCTAATGAGACCTGAGTAAAGGAGGATGATTCCACTTGATCTACTGTCTGTGCTCCTCTTGATACAGCTCAGATTATTGTTGGCCTCCCTTGCTGTCAGAGATACCAGTGGCTCATGTTCAACTTAGTGTCTAGCAATATCCATGGGTCTTTTTTCACAGAGCTGTCCCCCAGCCTGTACCACTGAAAGGGGTTCCTCCTCCCCAGGTATTGCACTTTTTCATTTGTGCTTTGTTTAGTGAGATTCCTGTCAGCCCATTCCTCCAGCCTGTCTAGGTCCCTCCAAATGGTAGCCCTGTCTTCAAGCATATACTTTTGTTCTCCTCTCAGCCTGCCTCCAGTTTGGCATCATTACAAACTTTAACTGCAACCACTTCACTGCCTCTTTGAGGTCACTGATAAAGATGTTGAACAGGACAGATTCCAGGGCAGTGCCCTGTGGTACTCCTGTTGTTAGTGGCATCCAGCCCAGTAGGTTTTGTTGTCCTGCCGACACATAGCATATGTCACTCAGTGACCATAGATCACGAAGGAGCATTGGTAGGACAAAGCTTAGTTGATGTACTAACAAGAGGTAATCAAGTAGTTGGGGGCTCAGTCTGTCATAATTGCTACAGAAGGCAAGTGAAACCTTTGCTCAATGTGACAGATTTGCAGTAATGGCAGGGACTACCTGTTACTACAGCATGCCATGTGCTATTTTCTATGCAAGTACAATTTCTATGGGGTTTTTTTTCCTATCTTAAAATGTCTCATCTTGTAAACTATTAGGAGTATCCAAACCCAGGCTATTTTAAAAATAATTCACAGTAAGGCAAGATAAGGGTGTAATTGTGATGGAAAGAATTACTTGGATTGTTCAGAATCTAAGCCTGGCTGATCTTGCTGCTACTGTGAATTTGCTCTAACATGTTTCTAGAGTACTTTGACTCATACTCCGTGTATCCAGGTGACTCACTCAACAGAACAAAACCATGCTCTGCTGGCAAATATTGGAGTTCTGTGTCAGTCTGCTGATGTTTCTTGATGAGGTGTTGACCTGGCTGGTTAAACTCCACCTTGAAAGAGTGAGCACACCTGACACAAAAACTCGGACAGTAAAAACTGAGCCTAGGGTAGAAGAGGCTACTTATTCTGTTGTTGATATTGCCAGTCTGAAGCAACTTTTAAAATCCTAAATACACTCTTTGGAATGGTTTGAAGTAGGGCAGGGAAAACATCCACTGACAGGGATATGTTATGTGATATGGTAGGACCCAGAAGCAAAGTACTCTAGTGCTGTCAGAATAAAATCTCCCAGCTAGCTACTTGTGTTTTCAATGTGAAATAGAAATGAGTGTCTTGGACAATGTCAGGACCAAGGGTAGCCTTGGGCACAAGTTTAACAAAGTCTGATGAGCATTGACTTGGCAGCAGAGAAGCTGGGCTAATGCGTCTATTCCCAGCAGTGGGACCTGAGGAACAGGGAGCTCCAAATTGCCTCCAAAGAAAGTTGGAACTGTACAAATCATAAGGGTAGGCATATCCTGAAGTACCCATTTAATGAAAAATAAATGCTTGTTTCCTCCAGGACTTGCTCTCAATGGGTATGTTTTATTGCCAGCAGTTACTAGCAGGCGCTGTAACATATATATCTGTTTATCCTGTAAAACTTGGAATAGACTGTGCTGGTCACAGGGTAATCTGAAAGATTGGAATATATAATTTTTTATTGGTTTACCACATCACTTTAAGTACATCTCTTCCTCTATATTTGCCTGTGGACTGCAGAATTAAAGCATTACCTGAGGATTTATGTGAGAATAAATTTTTAAGAGCCTACATTTATTGAACTTTTTTTAGTCCAGTTCCTCCAGCTGCTTATTTGAGTGTTCCAAATATGAAAGTTGTTAGCATATTTAAAACTTTACTTTGCATGACAGTTTATACTGTGTTTATTTATTATGAGTTATGATATGCTGTGAAGATAAATAGCCCAAAATACAATCTGAAAGTCAGTATCTATATGTGTTTAATTGAAGGAATTATGAAGGAGAGACCTCAGCTGTGCTTGGCAAATTCCAAAAATTACTTCCAGTTTATCTAATGCCTCGTAATATGAAATGAACAAGATCAAATTATAATGCTATGGTTCATTGAGCCCTTTTGATTAAGATCATTGTTCATTCACGTAAGAGTTGTCATTTAATACTTATACTGTTGGAGAACTGCATGACTTGGAGCCTAGTGGTGCTTACCTTTTCAAAGAAGAGCTATTTATAGACTATAGTTCCTTATGAATATCTTAGCACAGGTAAACATGAGCCTGGAATACAATGAAATATGTTCTCTGTCTAATAACTTTTTCCTTCCTGAGTAATTATATTGGTAGAAATCCTCCTACTGCAAAGTCTTGTCATAATTTACAGAGTCATTCCCTTTCCCTTATGGAAACAGATTACAGTAGTATTAACACTATGACTGTACTAGTGTAGCCAAAGCAGAGTGATTTTTATTTGTGTCCTTGTGACATATGCCCATGTCCTCCGTCATATGAGCACCTGGATCTGCTCTTGAGATTGTGTTGGGTGATGTTTGAAACAGGCTGCTCACCAGCTTCAGGGAGCATTAGAAGATACCCGGCTGCAGGTGGTAGGTGCCTCTGCCCTGTGGGAAGACAAGGCTTTGTGCTACTCTGCAAGACAGACAATTCCTTTTGAATACCTGTAATGCTATGTCAGAGTCCTAAAATCTTTTTCTCATAGTGCAGGAAAACTACTGGTTTAGGCTACATGGTGTGATAGAAAAACCATACCAGAAAAAGAATGTCACAATTGCAAATAAACATCCGTCTCAAAAACAGTTTATGAACTCTCCAAACACATTGTTGAAATCATCACTTCTTATATGACAATAAAACTTTTACTTTCAGAAATAACATTTACTTGGGGTTTTGGGTTCTAGCATCAGTTTTAACACTGGTTGTGCTCTGGTTTCATACCTTTGGTTTTGAATTGTGGCTTCTCTGATGTTCACTATCGTTTACAGGATAATTTTCTTTTTTCTTGGTAGTAAGATTTCTCTTCATGCTGATGTCCCTAAATTTCAGGCTTAGATCTGTTAAAGGTAACTGAAATTTAGTTTGTCCAGGATATACAGAAATATGGATTAGAAATTTTCTAATCTATATAGAAAAAAATTCTGAAAGGAAATTGGAATGGCTTCTGTAGTCCTCAGCTTAAGAGAGGTCAGCTTGAACGACAGGAAGTTCATGGAATTTATGTGTTGAGCTTGATCAGTGCAAAGCACACATTTCTATGGTGCAAAAAAGATAAGTAGATAAAAGGTAGGTAACTTTTTTCCTAAAGCAAGCAAAGAAACAAATCAACCAAAAAACCCAAAATGAAACCACACCAATTTCCTACAATGTCCTTTTGTGGCTTCTCCTTACCTTTTTGACTTTTAAAATATATGTTCTAATAAAATGTTGGAAATTACCTTTCTGTTTGTGCTGAGCTCAGAAAACAGTAAAAAGGTGTCACTGATTATGAATGTTCATAGATTCACTAAATAAGCTTATAAAACCAGAAATATTTTACCTCTGATATTTTACTTAAAAACCAAAATGACTGCTCATATGAGAAGCACTGTATGAGAATTTATTTTTAAGTGTTTAATTAGGGAGTGCTTAATCTAAACCTACAAAATTCCTTTCTTTTTCCCCCAAGATACATGGAAAATTGACAAAATGTTCCTCATTCTAGCCCATGTGTGGAGGGGTAGAAGAAAGAGGTAGTCATGTTTATTTGGACAGAAAGCACTTAGGCAGATACACAGGTTTTGCCTCAAACTTCTTAACACAGTGTGCTTTACTTTTCTGTCTTTGAGGGAAGGGGAATTAATGGACTTTCTGAAGTCAGTAAAAAATTGATCCTAATTCTTCAGTGGTATTTGTGTTAAGGATATCTAAGCTGCTGTCTCTGATGTGTGTTCTTCAAAGTGCTTATGTTGATTACTTGGATTTTCAGCACCTCTTCACAGTTTTGTTATTCTCTGGTAATTACTTTGAGAAACATCCAGGCAATCTTTCAAACTGAATCCCTCCAGTTCTAAATGAAAAATGTCTAAATCAAAGTTTCTCAGATTGTGCAGAAATTTAAGAATACAGCTTGTTCATTAGGGGTAATTTCAAGCAGATGCTACTTACAGCGATGGAGAGGAATATGTCTGACAGCTGCAATTTCCTTTTTACCTCAGAGGATTTGTTTCTATAATGGCTTTGTAAAGGCATCTTACTTCTACAACAAACTTCTTTGAAATAGAAGGTACAAAAACCGAAAAAAAATCCAATTGGATTTATTTCCAGTTTCAGTTATATTTGCCTTTTTTAATAAATGGAATATGTTACGCCTCTGTCCATACTGGCTAAAATTGCACTGCATTATGTTTCAACCAGCAATGCCCATGATGCATTCTTTTTTTTGTCTGTTGCTGTATTAGAAAGCTCCTCCCAAGTCCTTGTGTATTCTATGGTTTATGGCTTATCTAAAAATAGTCATTGTCATTGCATCAGTTAAAATACAGTAGTTGCCTTTTTTAATTGGCTTATATTTCAAGGACATTTTGTGTCCTTTGCTGTCATTAATTGTTGTTGATTAACAGACCTGGATTTAGGAAGCAAATGTAACAGTTTCTTTGGAAACGTGAGATGGAAGCTCTGATCTACAGAGCATGACAGCAAGGCTACCTTGAGGGCCATCCATTCTTCCTCCCTGCCTCCTATCCCAGGGATAGAAAATTAAGAGTGCAAACCAGCATTTTAGATATTCCCAACAACAAAGAAACAATCCTCAAAACATCCACATGGAGCTTATTTATAGTAGGTTGTGCAAGTTTGGGGAGAAGACCTTGACTTTTCACGGAAGTTTTAGTGTAAGTTGGTATTGACTGAGTGAAGTGCTTGAACTTCTAAAACAGAGTTCTGTGAATTGCCAGGTGGAAGCAGCTCTGGCAATGTGGTTTGCATTGGCTGCCCAGCCAGGGACCATGTAAGTGCATGGTGGTTTGTGACTCCTGCTGTCAGTACAGCCCTTACCATGGGAACTCAACAGTGGGTTGTGTTTGGAGGCTGTACATTCCCTGGCCTTTCCTGTTGTGGGGCACAAGGTACTGGTGGATGTCACAAGGCAGCTCTTGCAAGAGATTTCTGTGAATTTTCTGCTTTGCACTCCCCATGTTTGTATCACAGGACTTCTTGTTAGCCTGAAAGCTCAGAGGAAGCAGTGGAGGCTGACTGGCTTTGCAACATGGTTTACCCTCCTGTAATGGTTTACCCTACCCTACTGTGAAAGGCCAGACTGTAGCTGGGGGCAGTAATGGACAAAGTGGCATCACATGGATGAATACATGTGATAGAATGTCTTTATGTCCAGCTGAGGTGTGTACTACTGCATTGGGGTGTCAGTTTGAGTGGTCAGTATTTTCAAAGAACATTTTATTTTCCTTGCTCTTTTTTTTAAACACTGACTCTTTTTGTGAAGTGATTTAAAGAAAGTGTAATAGAATGTAATTGCTAGTTGCTTTTTCAATCCTGTATTTAAGATCATTGTCTTTTCTAGTAATAGAGCAGTAAGTCTTACTCCGAGAGTGTTTATTTTGCTTTGGTGTTATTAGTTCCAGGAACCAGATATAGCTCGGCTAATTTGCAGGTTTTCTGTTGCACAAAATTTTGCCTTTCTCTATATTCCTTCTCTGTTCTTAGAGAGAAGGTACTTCTTGCAGAACATTGCAGAATTTTCTGGTTAAATGGATTGCAAGGAGGAAATATATTTGTCCTATTTCCATTTTTATTGCACAAGGAATCTATTAATCTGTATTTTTATTGGTTTATAAAATCGAGTGAAATTCAACAACAAAGGACTGCTTTTCCCATTGTCTCTCTTATTTTCATCTAAAAATTGTTTCTCTGTTCCAATTTTCTTTTATATTGCAGGGAAAACCTTGCCTTCTGTTTAATATGCCTTTTCTTGTCTGCATTTGAAGGGAGATAATTTAATAAATTTTAGAGTTAGAATCAAGTCACGCAAATGGAATTGAGTAATCCTAAGAGAAGATTTGCTAACTTGATTGTATTAATGTGACTATCCAAGTTGCTATGAGTTTCCAGACATTTAATTAGTACCTCTGGCAGCATACTCTTTTCAGCTTTAGGTATTGTTTTCTGCTCTTCAAATATCTGTAGCGACTTCAGTGCTAAGAGGTGAAGCTCAACTCCACCTCCTCTCTTTCTCACCAGGGTTCTGCCTTTGCAGATAATTTGATTTCTTTTTAGAAACACAATTCTTTGGGGAGCAGGGCAACCAGCAGGTATAGAAATCTGCACATGGCAATGCTTGTTAGTCTGGGGAACACAGCATACAGAATTCTGTTGTTAGAACAGAAAATTGAGATGTACAGTTTCATTTGGATCATCCTGCTGCCAAATGTACCATTTTGTTTCCTCCATGCAGCAATGCTGGTTAGAAACTACCTGGATTTGTCCAGTGCTGGTGGCTTCAGCAGTATATTGTTGTAGGGCTTTTGTGTGTAAGGGTCATGTGTACACAGAGAGAGTGAAAAAAGATACGGATTATGGAACTTAGTTCAAATGGTACATAAACATTGATATCTCTGAGGTTTAGGGTGGCAAATGTGCGGGTCAAGATCCAATTCCTAAAGTGACACACACAGAGATCACATTATTAATAAATTTGGAGTTTAATTTGACAGAAAATAAAATACAGTAATATGAATGTACGAAGAATTTCATCAGATAGGAGTAATAATTCTGTGAAAAAGAAGCCCTCCAGAACTGGGAGATGATGCCATTACAATTTAAAGACCCTTATAGAAAGGATGACTGACTAAAGGTAGAAGTTTCTAAGAGCATTAGGAAAAAAGAAATAGGGTGAAGTGTGTGTGTGAGAGGCAGGTTCACTTTCTCATATTAATAAAGTGAGGATTACACCTGGCCTTAATGTCTGTTGTTAGTGGAGTTATGGTCCCTGGTGCTGGGCTTGGACTGCTTGCTTTCCATCCTTTCTTCTTTTCTTCTGCTTCCCTCTCCCTCTCCAGACCCTTTTGCTATGCACAAACATCATATTTATGTGAAAAACCCCTGATTCTTATGGAGCCTTGTCAGATTCACCTGTGCTAAAAAAAGGGGCTCTTAACTTGCAAGCTGTGCTTGGGCCAGTACCAGAAGAGTATAAAAGACAGTCTTGGGTTGAATCAGGAGAGTGGCATATGGCTTCTTCCCTTGAGGGAAAAAAAAAGAGGGAGGTTTTCCCATTATCTGGGAAATTTTTTCCAGGGCTGGATCATCGAGAGCTACCAGCTCTTGCCGTCTGCTTCTATGTGCTGGCAATTGTACACAAACTGAGGCTATAGCATCATGCCTGAAAGAAGAGTGACATGATCACACCTCCCCATTCCAGGTCCATTGTTGGTATTGCCACTCCTGAGCTAACACAGACAGCATCCAATTGATACAGAAGCTGATGAGACTGACCTCTGGTCAAGTCCATCTACTCTTCTTTATTGCTAACAGCTGCTGGCTGAGCATGGCCTTAGACATGGCTGAGCAAAACCTCAGTATGTAACCCATGGATCTGACCTTCAGTTTCAACCAATGTGGCTGTGAGTCAGTAAACTGGGTGCAAGGCAGGAGCTCTGTGTTGTTGCTGGTTGTTTGGTTGGTTTTTTCCCTTTGGATGTACAGCAGGACTTAGCTCTCTTCCAGTTATAATTTTCCAGTTTGTCAAGTTTTCCAATTCTAATTTAGAGATGAGGACAGCTTGAATTAACTATGGTAAATAGTAATGAGTGGAACAGCCTGTTGAAGAGGAAATTGCATTCTTGTTGAACCACTCAGAAATTGATTAAGAATGGGGTGATGATGGGGAGGAAGTTGCTATAGGTCTGTTCCTCACAGAGAAAGGAATTAGGGTTATGGAACCGAGTGTACGAATCCATTGTGTGAGTCTCAGAAAAGGGAATGGCTCTGTTGACTAACAAATAGGTACAGCTCATGGCAGTCAGCCCAGAAGAACTAATTTTCAGTTTAGAAGTTTCAGAAGTTCTCCAGAGTTCTCCTCCAGGTGAGGAAAGCTTTGGATAAAATAATCCTTGAGATAAAGTGGGTTATCAGTCAAGAAAGGGGATCTGAAGGGCCTTGTTTTATCACTTGAAGCAGAGCAGTGTGCCCTTGCTGCAGAGGCAGCTGATGGTATCCGGGGCTGCCAGCAGGTCAAGGGAGGTGATCCTGCCCCTGTACTCTGCACAGATGAGGCCACACCTGGAGTGCTTCATCCTCCTGTGGGCTCCCAAGTACAAGACCAGTGGATGTACTGGGGAGAGTGCAGGCAAGGGCAAAGAAGCTGATGAAGGGACTGGGATAACTCACATATGAGGAAAGGCTGAGAGAGCTGTGACTGTTGAGCCTAGAGTACAGAAAGCTCAGGAGGATCTTGCCAATGTGTACAAAACACCTGCAGGGAGGATGCAAACAGGATGTGGCCATGCTCTTTTCAGTGGGGCCCAGTGACAGAACCAGAGGCAATGGGCACAAACTGAAGCTCAGGAGGCTCTCTCTGAACATCTGGAAATATGAGGATGACTGCTTACTTGCACAGATTGTCCAGAGAAGTTGTGGAGTCTCCATCCTTGGAGATACTCAAAAGCTTCCTGGGCAGTCAGCTCTAGGTGGCCCTGACTGAGTAGGGATGTTGGGCCAGATGACTTCCAGAGCTCCCTTTCAACTTCAACTACTCTGTCATTCTGTGATTTTGTGAAAATAGAGTCTTTGAAGAGGTAATTGGTAGAAATACCCTAGTTTCCCCTTCTTCTTCTTCTTTTTTCCCCCCTCTTTATTAGAGTGGAAAAAAAAAATCTTGAAACTTTTCTTACTCTGGTGGTTAATAGGAAACAGAACCAGCTTATACAGACTAAAATGCAATCAAAGTGGCCAGAGTAATGAATAATGAGTGTGAGATGACAGGAATAGCAGCAGCTCTTGACCCATGTAACAATTATAGCAGCAGTTCTCCTTCTGCCTAACAGCTCCTGGGAAAGGGAGACCTTAAGTGGGTGCAAGGACACAGGAATCTGCAATATACGGGAGAGTGTTCACAGCAGTGGATAAATTAAAATCTTCCTGCTGTGATACCTATAACTAGCCCTGAAATGGATTATCCATTTAGGGATACATCTTTAACTAATGAGAAGCATGAGATTCCTAAGACTATATAACTATTATAATTTGGTTTGGATTGAGATAAGAAGCCTTTGTGAAAGCTGGAGATGATAAAGCACAAAGTAACTATATCTTGGATTTTAGCCCTGCAGGAGTAACCAAGGAGTGACTAAGGAGAACTCCTGAACCCTGTGTCTGAAGATAGAGATGAATTTTCTCTCAAAGAGGTAGAACAAGTGACCTTAGAACAAGTGACCTCTGGGTGTTCCCAAAGGCAGTCTAGAAGTAAGGTTGTTAAAATTGGGTGCTGGGCCTAGGAATGGTAGCAGCAGTGGTAGAAATTCTGCTCAAAGTGTACATACAACAGACCACCAGACTCTAAAGCATCTCACTTGTAGGAAGGGAAATTTACACATTTAAGACAGAATCATAGAACTCCTTTAAAAATCCAGGAAAATATCTGGTATTGCTGAATAACACAAATAGGCTTAAATGACAATAGATAGAGAGTATAGTTGTCTAAATACTTATTTTACAAATTTCAGTCACCCATTTAGGAAAGAAAAAAAGAGTTTTGAACAAGGAATCAGTCTCATGTACAGAGTCAAATTCAGTCTCTCATGTTTGGGCAAAAACTGCGTTTATCTTCCAGCTGTTCTGGTCTTTATGCTGTATTCCATTTCTCAGAGAGGGCTTCATTCTCCATGAGCTATCCCTGAAGCTGTTCTTGCTTGTGGCTACTCGCCCCTATGTTTTTATTTCTTGTGTTGGAATTTAGAAGAACTGAAGTACTGCTTTTTGTGAATTTGTTTTGGTTTGTTTGTTTATTTTTAAGAAAGATCCACTTAGCTGAGTGATGCCTAAGGAGTTAGCTTCTGGGGGAGGAGAAATACACAGCTTCTGAATCTGATCTCTTTCCTCTTTGCTGTTGATCTGAAAGTGAAGGGCAATTAATTACAGTTTGCCTGGCTCTACAGAGTCAGGTCTTTTCATCTTCTGTCTTTGTTACTTATGGAATGAAGACAACCAGAGAAGGCAAAGCAGAAGCTGGGCTGCTGGCTGTGAGCTGCTGCCTGCAGCCCTTGGCAGTGACCAGTGAGCTGCACTCTTGTGCAGGACTCTCTGGCTCAGCTGCAAAATAACCTTCCCAAGCTGTAAGTAAGGTGCATGCAGACCCTCCATCTGATTTGAAGAGTTCAACAGGGTTTGTGTGAGAAGCTGATTTTAATTGCATTATAATTTGAACATGGGCATAGTGATTCCTGTGTCATTGGATCATTAACTGAATGCAGCAACAAATTAATATAAATTGGTTATGAATACACGTAGGCGGAAAATTAGGAGTTACCTAAATTAGCTTTGAAACAGCCCAGCAAAATACTCTTCTCAAGTTCATTCTGAACCCTGCAAAATTTGCCAAGGACTACCACAGACCCCCAAATGTCTTGAAGGTTGTGGATACACTTAATCTTGATTCTACAACTTAACACTAGAGTCTATTGTGCCTTTCCTATCTCAGGAATCTTCTAGCCACTCTCCCTTCCTGGCAGTGGCTATCAGCTTCATGGTCTGCACTATTCAGTATAACCCCTACTAGCTATTTGATCTCTATCCCTTGTCTTGATTCAGCTGAACCCCTGGACTAATCATCCTCAAATGAGGACAAACCATAGCCTTGTTTCTGCCAGCACCTTCTTTCATCCTAGCCATGTTGGTCTTGGAGGACCTAATGTTTTTGTACTCCTCAGGTGTCCAATTCCTAACCCCAATTTTTACTTAATTCTAGGCAGTCTACTGGCTAGATCACATCTCCTATTATACAGACCCCTGACTGCTCCCTGGCCCAGATTAATGATGTGCCGGAAGTTTAGCTTTCCACTTGTTGTTCCAAACACAAATCCTAGTCACAATCCTGGCCGTAATCTGAATATCCTGATTTTGTAAGGCGGTTCCTTGAGTATAATTACTGTGACCGGAGAGACTGATCTGTCCCAGAGTTACTTGTCCCTGTCGATGCTGTAAGTCATTGTAGCTCTCTGTGCTGTGGATGATTGACAAGGAAATGGAATTCTTCCATTCCAGCCTTATCAAAACCTAAGCTCTCACATGAACAATCTCATGTTTTCTTGATGAGGTTCAAGGCAAAACCAGTCATTTTCAAAAATCAGATATTCTCTATTCTCTGATGTGTATATCTCACAATCCATAACAGATCTCCAGTTCCTCTTATCCCCAGCCATTAGAGTTTCTGCTTAAGGCTAGAGTTAGGATTATGAGGTAGTTATAACAATGAAAGTTGTAGAATCATAGAATGGTTTGGGGTGGAAAGGACCTTAAAGATCCTCTAGATCCAACCCCCCTTCCATAAGTGGGTACACCTTCCACTAGACCAGGTTGCTCAAAGCCCCATCCCGCCTGGCCTTGAAGACTTCCAGGAATGGGGCAGGGATAAGGATAATGGACATAGGCTCTTCTGGCTGTGCTGAAGATGTGAAACTTCAGATTTTCAGATCAGTCCCCATGATGCCTTGAAGTGGCTACCTGAAAACAGAGGCTACACAAGATTAAGAGAATAAAAGCAGGTATTTATTGAAGGGCCTTCAAAGCTACACCTTGGGCAGTCAAGAGGCTTCACCCAAGATGGATCCCGGGTCATGGGTTTTTCATACTTTCGTAAGTTTGGTCCATTTGCATACCAGGGTTAATTCTTCAATTAAAATCTCAGGCAATGAAGTAATTTCCCCAAGTTTTCCCCCCTGTTCAAAGGCTTTAGTTTACATATTTTGGGGTCTGGGACAACAAGGTGTCCTTGAAGTGCAAACCTAGAGAGGGTTTGTTATGTCTAACCAGAATGAGAGAACAGTAGCTAACAGGCTATGTGAAGTTTCAGAGTTACACACTAGGCAGTACAGGATCTGAAAAATATAAAAGTTAAAATCTAAGGCATCACCCAGACCTTCTTTCTTCACAGGAATGTAGACTTCACCTTTGTACATATGTTTAAATGTGCATACAACTTCCAGCTTCTTCATAGTATAGATGTATGTGTACACTTCCTTTTTTTTTTTAGACAGGGAAAGGTGTGAGTCTTCTCTGTAGGGTGAAGGACGGAGGAAACACTCCTATTGCATGTAGTAGGAAAGGACCTATGCAACTGAGGCACTCACTCCCACTTGGAGTCTCATGGTGGACTGAAGTTTGATCTACTCAGAATGCCAGAATAAGGGGCATACAACCTCTCTCATTATTCCTGGAATGGACAACAACCAGTGAAATAGTTTAACAGGGTTGGGATTAAGTTTAGGGATACCAGAATCTGAAGTGATTGATTTATTACTGGATTTTGCAAGTTTTTCAGGGGTGTGGAGTCGTGTTCTGGTAAGGCAGAGTTAATTCTGGGATGTTGTTGTAAGATGAGGGTTATATTTGGGATGGGGACAACATGGCATAAAACCTCATGTCTGCTGAAATACTGAGGTATCCTGAGGGACAGGGTACATTAGAGAGAAGTGAGCTGAAATCAGATAGGAAAATGAAATTAAATTCTTTTAGATTTACATATGTTACTTCAGCTCAATTTACATATTTCCTTAAAACTAAATTACCAGCATAAGTTAAGGGTATTTTCCAATAACAGTTCTTGTGCACTGAACCAGCCATCTGTAAATGGACAGAGAGGTCATATTCAAGCCATGCAAAACACACTGAATCTCTTCTCTCTTGGTGTGGCAGAAGCTTTAGAATAATGCTTGTTTTGAAAAAAGAAAATTGAGTTTTTCCTGCATCCTTTATGCAAGAGAAAAACAAAGACAAGTTTGAAAGAATGAAATAGAAGGCTTAATAAAATCCAAGTGCAGACTGAGAAAAAGCTCAGGTAGCTCACTCCAGGGATGAATTTTGCCTGTTCTACAATGAATGATGACTTTTCTTACCCCTACTTTGCTTCCTCTGAGATAAGGAACTGTGCAATTTTTTTTCTTCCCATGCTGTGTAGTGTATATAGTATGATTACATTTCATCATACAATGAGATTCCACATTGTTTTAATTTCATTCTGATGTAGTTTGTTTTTTAATCACATCCCTTTACATTTTCTAGATCAATATCCAATCACTGTTGCTTCAGGGGAAAAATTTGCAATTCATTAAGGCTGGCCTGAAAGAAGAGTATGAGCTTTATCTCAATAATGTGCATGCCAAAGTTTAATGAATCATTTAAATCTTTATCATTATTGTCCACTTCTTATGCAATGGAAATATCACTTTGGAGTTGACATAGAGCAAGGTAGCAGGACTAAACCAGAAAACCCATTTATAAAACACTTTTTATAGGGCTTCCTATCTCAACAGGTCATTTTCCCATTCTTGAGAAGGTCAATCTTACTGATGTTAAATTAGCAATCATCAACACACATTTTTATTCATGGGTTGAACCTGTCTTTTTAAGTTCTTAGGTAACAGAATCTCTCAGTATTCTGAACTATCACAACTGTTAAAATAGTAATGTTTGCCTTTATCCCCATCTGTTTCCTGTGCATAAAAAGATGTTTTCAGCTATCCGATGGGAGAAGGATTTTTTCCTTCTATAGTCAAGGTGCAATCAGTGTCCTTTAAGTAGTACACAGGTTAAGGGATAGGGGCAATGGACGCAAGCTGCATCAAGGAAAATCTTAATTGACATTAGGGAAGAAAAATCATAGGCAATCAGATATTGGAAGAGGTTGCCTCAAGAATGTGTGGAAGATGTTTGAAAACACTCTGAACTCAATTGGACAAGGCCCTGAGCTACTTTATCTAATGGCAAAGTTTCCCCTGTTGCATGTTCAGACCAGATGACCCCCTTAGGTCCCTTTCAACTTAAATTAGTGTATGATTCTGAAATGCTCACCAAGAAATAATCAAGATGTCTGTGCTGACTAAGAACTGACCTTATCAGGCCATACTGCCCCTATTTCAGCCAGCAAAGTACCTGATAAAATGTGCAGCGTTTTCTAAGTCTAGAGCTGTTTACCTGTTGTGCAGTAAGGCAGTCAAAGTTGGTGTAAGTGGTCTGTATCTCCTTAGTCATTGCCACTGATGTGCAGAGGGGTGTCTTTATCCTACCATATCTGTTTTTTGCAGCTCACTGGGGAGGGGACTGATAAGGATGATAATTTTTTTCAGCTGCATGAATCTAGGCTGTACTGTCACATATTGGTAGGAATAAATAGAGGAGATTCAGCCTGAGACTAGTGAAAATCTCAGTCCTTCAGCCTATGAAAATACCAAGGCATTCAGTAATGCCTCCTTGCCATAGTTTGCCTCTGCTTTTGAAATTGCCTTTTTCACATGGTGAATTTTGATCTAGCAGTGGAACCCAGGTTAGCAACAGGGATGATTCATGTCTTTTGGGCATTTTCTGCAAAGTTTAGTTCAATCTTCCAAAAGACAAGAAAAATAAGGAGACTGGAGACTTTGGCTGTAGCAGTTGAGGCCATTTCATGTGCATGTTTGCATAAATAAAACTCTAAGTCTTCAGGGATCAGTCTGACAAAATATAAAATTGTATGCATTGGTATACATTTCCATTTAAACCTAGGAATAATTGGAAAAATGAAGCTAGGCAGAAATAACATAGTAATGAGTTTATCACTCTACATTGTAAATTCTTGAAGTATAACCTAATGTGTAAGCAATCATAACCTTCGGGGAGAAGAAATAGGGCACCCAAGGCTCTCTTGCCCTTGTCTGGGTTTTGTGGTTTGGCAGTGAGGAGAAGCTGTAGAGAGAAAATCTTGTAAGCTGAGTCCACGCATTTATTTTTAGTTTTATATGAGGCATTTACTAATGGCAAAATGTCCTTGAGGTTAGGAAGAGGTTTTTTTTTCTTGGCACAGACAAGTTTCTGCATTCCAATTTTGTTGTGATATGCTCTTTGCAATTAATAATAAAGCGTTTTGAGAGGAAACAAGGGAAAGCAATGAGATTGGGGAGGCCAAGTTATTAACCCAGTGTTATTTTCCCCCTTTTAAGCAACAAATATAGTCCAGAGCACACACGTACCATTAAGTTTATCCCTTAGACCACAGCCAATTCCTTTCTACTACAGATTTACTCTCATATAAACTCTGTGAGTTCAAATTATTTCAAATGCAAAAACTTGCAGGAAAGTGGTGCTAGGATGACCAGGGAATGGAGAATCACTCTTTCAGAACAAGTTAAACAGGCTTGTTCAGTCAGGAAGAGAAGGTCTAATTGCATAGTAGAAATATATCCAGGGTAAAAGCTAGGAAACAAGAGTTAGAAAAGAATGGTAAAAGGTGATTCCGACGTGTTCATTGTCCCATGGGTAAAGCTAGGTTGGACACTAGAAGAAGGTTCCTGGCCTTCAGAAGGGCATAGGCTTTGGATGTGTTGCTGAAGGTGAAATAGCTTGGTTGACTCCATTAGAAGACACTGACCTTGATTCAAGAGATCCTGCTAATCCATATCCAGGGGAATTACAGCAGGGTATGGAGCAGTATGTGACTTTTCTTACCTCTCTCAAGAATCTTTTGCAGTTTAAAGACGTTTCAGTCACTATGAAAGACTTTTCCTGCCTTTGATACACTGATGATTATTTGTTTTGTGGGGAATGTGATTTAAGCAGTAAAATGCCATTTATCACAAGTGATACAAAATGCAAAATTGTATTTCTTTTTTGACAGAAAGCTTTTCAGTAGGTTCATTTGACTAAATTGGTCATTATCGCTAGACCCAAGATAATTTCCTATTTTTTTCTGAAAATTCCAGATTACTTTTAATGTATTTTAACAATATAGAGAGAATTCTATTTGTTAGTCTCACAGAGACTGAGCTTGTGTAAGTTTCTTGTGATTTTTTATTATCCTCTTTTCCTTCTCGCCTCCTTGCCTTTCAATAGGAAAATATGTTTCCATGGATATACTATTAGAATCACTTTTTACTATTTTTAAGCTGGTTTTGAATTGCTGAATGTGGTCTTGTAACTGCTTTTCTTGCAGCAGCTTTTCCTGGACTGTAGCTTGCTACCTTTTGATTAGTTTCTTTATCTCCTGGGATGCAAATATGCATTCGTGATCTTTGTGTTGAAAACCTGCCATGAACTTGATCTTTCTTCTGCTTTCTAGTCCTTAATGAAGCGTATTGACATATTGTTAGTAGGAATGATAGCTTCCTGCAGAATAGCCAGCAACAGCACCGATTCTGCTGTTGTGTTTATTTATGAGCCATCACAATACATGGAATCACCACTTTGTGCACTGAAATCTTTGTAAATTAGGAAGAACCGATTTCTTTTCATGCAGAGGAACTGTATCATTCCCATTCTGATTCAGAGAGAATCTGACTCAGAAGTAGGTAGGGATGACCTCAAAAGTTTGGAGAAAATTACTCGGTGAACTGGGTATGTTTTTTAAAGGACTTCAAGAGTAAATGAAACACACCAGGGCAGATTCACAGCTGGTGTAAATTACTATCACTCCACTGAATTGAGTACAGCAAAAGCAGTTTAACCAACTGACAGTCCCTCAGGTGTGCATTTCTTTCTTGCTTTGCTGCTGATTTTGAAATGAAAGGACTCCAAGTGAACTTTTGGACCAAATTATTCTGTTGGGGTTGGAGCAGGTCACAGATAAAATAAGAGTACAGATCAACTCCAAGCTTTTTCCACATGAGTTATACCCTAATCATGGCTTCATGCACTCCCAGAACTTGATTCCCTGCAGCCTTTCTCCTGCTTCTTCTTGACCCTGATCTGGAATTAAATTGTTATCAGAATCGCTGTAGCATATATAGTATTACTGTGTATATCCAAGAAAAGTTGGAAACTTGGCATATTCAAGACTGGGAATAATCTCATCTACCACAGAGCACTTTCTGAGAGCAAGCACTTCATCCAGTGAAAGCACCAGCGTCTCCCAAATGCTCCTACAAACAGGACTGCATCTTAATATTAATAAAGCAGTGAAGTATTAAGGCAACATATGCTGTAACTGTGCAGTCTGCAAGTGAGTTAACTCCTCCTAAGAGTCCTGATCAGACTTCCTGATCATGAAGCAATGCTGTGTTTTGTCAGATGACTGCCTCCTCATTATTCAACACAACCTTGTGGGGTTTGTTGCATATTTTGTTATGTTGAAACATAAAGATTGGGATTTTTTTTTTCTTAAAAGAGAACTAACAAAACAAAGCAAAATTATTTTTGTCTGGAAAACATTTTTAAAATGATGCTGCAAACCATTCAAATTTAAGTCTTAATTATATGAACTCTGGCAAAACTGTTCTATTTGTCAAAAAATGGTGACTTTTGGATAAATTAAATTAGCTTCTAGAAATATTTTTGAAAAGTAAGTTCATACTTTAATTTTTTTTTTCATGTAAATAGTTTATAAAACTTAGATACATACCTGACTGAGGTCCCTGTTTCTCCACTTTGTGTGAGAAATGTTTCAGTGTGAGTAGTTCTCCCTGTTTGCAGCAGGCAATCTGAACCTCAAGTGTGTGGTGAACTACTTCCTTCTGGTAATTGCATTTTGTAGGAGCAGGACAGCTCTATGGACAGACCCCACAACAGATAAAGCCAAAATATCATTCAGTAGCAAGTCACAACATGATTTCACCAGGTTCTGCCAAATTTTGGAAGGAAAGATGTTGAAATGTCGGGTTGGTCCTTAGAGGCCCAAGGCCCTCTCTGCCCCATCTCCCTTCCTTGATCACACCCACATGACAGGTGTGTTCAGGTGCATAGTGAAGTTAAATGTTTTTGATTTTTAGCTACAGTTCAATGATGCTTTTTGCCCAGGGATACAGAGTCTATGTGTGTGTACATGGTCGTTTCCTGCTGGGTCTGGCAGCAGAACAGGGCTGTCTTAATTCCCCTCTTCCTCAAGCAGAGAGGATACCCTGTAAAATGAATCAGACACTTTTTATTGTGAGATTAATGTAAAAACTAACTAGTCAGTGTGATCTCATCTTTAAAAAATGCATATATTTACCTTAATTTCTGTTTTAAATACTCTTCTATTAGAATGTAATATTTTGTTAGAAAAGTTTACTATCTATATGAGACTACTCTTATATTAGAGTAAAAGTGGGAAGCTATGCAGCATAGCCATCCAATAATAGCTATTAATTATTCTGTAAACTAAAGCTATGGGCAGGAATGTTGTTGTGGTCATGTGGTGAGAATATGATGAGAAATAGAAACTTCATGTTATACAGTGAAGTAAAGCTCTTTTTTTCTTCTATAAATTGCAGGAGTTTTTTTGTATTTCCTTGGGGTTTGGTTTAGTTTAGAATAAATAATTTTATAAATATGATTTTTAATGTATTCTAGTTTAATATTAGTAAATTGATGAAATGCTGATGTAACCGTTCATTTTGCACAAGCTGGATTTTATTGACATCAGTGAAAGAAAAGCTTCTTTATTCTTTCTCTATAATTATACTGATCACACTATTTTATTTTTCCTGTATTGTGAGCATTTAAGCACTGAAGAGCTTGTTTCAACCTTTGAAAATTCAAGCCTTAATGAAATATTTAAGTACAATCAGTTCTAGTTCTTGCTGAATGGAAAATAATGAAAGTGCAGAACAAAACCATATTTTTCCTCTGACTTCTTAGTAATTAGTCGTTGCCTTCTTTTTGAAACGCCAATGTTCTGCCTCTCTGCTCCTAGAATTTAACAATTATTTTCAGTGCTTCACAAAAATTGCAAATTGAGACAGGCCTAGTTTCTTCATAGTTTTTGCATTTTAGAAACATAGCATTAAGGAATAATTTAACATGCTTTTCTACTTTGTAAACCATGCAATTTAAACTACAACAACAGATGTTTTCTTCTGTTGCCACTTGAATATACTGCTACTTTATGTTGACCTCAAGAGGATGTCTGCACGAGGGCTGAGCACTAAAAGTTTTGTGATGTACACTAGTGGAAAGGTCTATATTCTGTAGAGACTAAAGAGCCTGGAGATCAAACTGAAATCTGTGGAACTACAGGTGAAAACTTTATGAAAACTGCATGCCTCCAAGCACCTGAAAAGCAAACAATCTCAAGTTCTATTTCTTTGACCTAGTTTGTCCTTGGATATTTAGACACAAACACCCTTCCCAAAATCAGCATGAGGCAAAATTGACTGGGAGCAGATTGAGCAGTCAGAAGTATGAAATTTGCTGTGAGATGAAGTATCTTCATAGGAGCACTCCTCCCTTGGGCTATGGATGCTGTGAATTTACCTGGTAATGCCAGCTGACTGGAACAGTCCCTTGGTATTTCTTGTGGAGACCTCCCTTGTTGCTGGAGATCTCTCTTGTGGCTTAGGATCTCAATTTAGGCTTCATTAAGTGCCCT
Organism: Corvus brachyrhynchos; assembly: GCF_000691975.1. Classification (NCBI taxonomy): domain Eukaryota; kingdom Metazoa; phylum Chordata; class Aves; order Passeriformes; family Corvidae; genus Corvus; species Corvus brachyrhynchos. The sequence goes on along the minus strand of NW_008238132.1, from coordinate 82,296 downwards.
GACACAAGAAGGATAAGAGCTGATCCATGCTTTGATCAATGCTGATCAATGTTGGCATTAATCCACAGGCACTTCTAACAAAAAAGTTCTATTTTCTCTGATGCTGTTCTGACTCATTACAGTTAATGGCCTTTCCTGAGAAATGCAGCAGTAATTATTAAGAAATGAGGCAAGGACTCAGAAATGAACTGGAGGAGAGCTGGCTGGCAGCTCTCTGTAGTATTTACAGAGTTATACACGTATGCAGCCTGCTCCAAGTGAATTTATTTTTAAAAACTCTCCTATGCACCTTCTTCTCTATCCTTCAGCATAGAGGGGGGTGTTCTGGCCTGACCCCACAGCAGATCACACAGTGATTGGCTTAACCCCGTGGTGGACCAAGGACTTGAACTTGAGCTTGTGTTCTTCTTGGTCAGGCTTACAGCTGTAGAGTAAAGGGGTTTGCTTCATTGTTTCTATGTGTGCTGGACAATTCCCTGGTGTGATTTGGAACAAGGCGTTTATTGTTCCAGATGAGACTGGCTCCCCAGGGAGTTCATTTGCAGATGATACAAAACTGGGAGGAGCTGCTGACTCCCTCGAGGGGAGAGAGGCCCTGCAGAGACCTCAAAAAATCAGAGGGCTGGGCAACCACCAACCATATGAAGTTCAACAAGGGAAAGTGCTGGATTCTGCACCTGGGATGGGGCAGGATGTATGGACAGACTGGGGAATGAGATGCTGGAGAGCAGTGCTGCAGAAAGGGACCTGGGGGTCCAGGTGGATGGCAAGCTGAACATGAGTGAGCAGTGCCCTGGCAGCTGGGAGGGCCAACCCTGTCCTGGGGGGCATCAGGCACAGCATCACCAGCCAGGCAAGGGAGGGGATTGTCCCACTCTGCTCTGCACTGTGGCAGCCTCACCTCGAATCCTGGGGGTAGTTTTGGGTGCCACAATGTAAGAATGACATTAAACTATTGGAGAACATCCAAAGGAGGGCCACAAGGATGTTGTGCCCTCCTTTGTTGTGCCTCCTGCCTCAAAAGGAAGCCGTATGAGGAACAGCCGAGGTAACAGATCTCTGCTCTGTGAGAAGAGTCACCAGTGTCCTGACCCAAGGGAGTGGTGGCCTGAAGTTGTGACAGGGGAGGTTTAGGCTGGATATTAGGAAAAGATTCTTCGGTGTTTGGGCACTGGAACAGGCTTCCTGTGAATTGGTCACAGCACCAAGCCTGACAGAGTTCAAGAAGCATTTGGACAATGCACTCAGGCACATGGTGTGACTCTTGGGGATGGTTCTGTGCAGGGCTGGGAGCTGACTCAGTGATCCTTGTGGGTCCCTTCCAAATCAGCACATTCTGTGATCTGTGTGGCAAATATCAATGTACTTTCCTCAAAGTTGGAGCCAGAGGCGCTGGAGAAACAGAGAAATCGCTATGATAACTGTGTCCCACTGGAGGGCTCCCCAGCCCTTGCAGTAATCCTTCTCTTTAATGGCTATCTCAGTTCTAGGGCTGTCTCTTCCCTGCAGTGCAGTGCATTGCAGAGCTGCTCCCCTGCAGCAGAAGAAATGGGTTTAGAGATGGGGGTGTGTGTGTGTGTGTGCGCAAGACTGGCTCCTGCACTCCTCTGTGTGTATTTTTAATCACTGCGCTCAGTATTGCTATCAAGAAAATGATGTCCTAAATACACTTTAGAATTTAACATGACTCATATTTCGAATATTGTGTTGATTCCTGAGTGAGGCTGGCTAAATATCTTCACTGCTTCTTAATTGATTACAACTTTAGAATATTAATGGTAATTATTCTGGAATTGTTCCCTTTATTGTACTTCAATTTTCAATAGAAGTCTTCAATACAATCCACCTACTGAGAAGTACTCTAAAGGGAAAGTAGCTATACTTGAAGTTGGCTGCTTTGCTCTGTCTCAGTTGTTTTGCTTTTAATTTAATTTAAAGTTAAAATAAAATCATTCTTCAATTTAATTTATGAACAGTTTTTAATTTTCTGTTGAGATTTCAGGTGGCTGTTGCGTCTTGAGGAGCCAAGTGCTTTAGAAAGATACTCTAACTAGAAAGCTTAAGTGATTATACAGAAGCGTAAGAAGGTGAGTTAATGGTCTGTTTTGTGTGTAGCAATGCAATAGCTTTCTACAGTTCTCCATCTCACCTGAAATGAGTTAGATGAGGCAGAATGTGTTGGAAAAAATCAGTAATTATAAATGAACTTTTGTGAGTATTCTTACAGCTGCTCTTAAAAGTGTTAATTATTGGCAATTTAATTTCATTACAAATACATTACTTTCAGACTGGATTTTATACTAGTTTACCTTGAAATTTAGCTTATGAGCCCAGTTACTGTTGAATTCATGATTGTCTTTTTCCTGCATTGGTTGCACAGTGTTTCAAAAGTCTCATATTTTAAGTTCGATGCAAATATTCACTTCTTCAAAAAAGTCCCTAGGTCATCTTTGGTCTTGTCTGAGATCACCTGAGCCTATTCTTGCTGACTTTTAGATGGTAGACAAGTGTTGTAAAGTATTTGAACCTTGACAGTGTGCCCTGTTGTAAAGTATTTGAACCTTGATAGTGTGCCCCAGCCAAACCATTTTTAGTTATTTTTACCAGAGCCCTCAGAGTGGCACCAGGCTGGAATTACCCTCACTGGCTTCACCTGGCCTTTCCACCTTCAGCTGCAGCACATCAGCCCCAAGAGGGTTTTTAAGCTCCAGTCTGAAGGTTTGAGGGGAGAGGAGGGATAGGTTTATATCTGTTCTTTGTCCTTTGCTGTCTTGTTGTTTGGATTCCCTGGACTAACTTGGCTGCTGATCAGTGGATAGGTTTTGTTGCTGTCATCGTCCCAATGCTGCTTTCTTGGATCAGGAGTCCCACCTGTTAGAGCCCTCAGGAATTCATCAAGGACTGAAAGGTAAACTGTGCTGAATTGGGAAAGAAGAAGCTGAAAAACTAAATACCAAGACAGCAAGGAATAGATAAAAAAGGACTGTACTGCACTAGATTAAAATCAATCATATTATCAGAAAAGTGTGTGTGGAGCTCATGGACAAAATAGAGAAACCAATCAAGCAATGTGAGATCTCATGTACAGCAGTTGCAAAATGCACAAGCAGCGTATTATGTATAAGTAGGTAAAATGTATAAGTAAGTAAAATGCACAAGTACTGTGTTATGTAGAAGTGCTAAAAAGTATAAGTAAGTAAGAAAATGTATAAGTAGAGCGATATGTATAAGTAGTATAAGATAAGCAAGTGAAATGTATAAGTAGGTAGAATGCATAAGTAAGGTATTACGTCAAAGTTGTGAGATGTGTGAACATAGGTGTATTTTAAACAATAAGACGCTTCTGTGTAGTCATATTGATTCATTGATCAGAAGGCATGAGTTCCCACAGACAAGGACTTCTGGGGCTGTTGACTCTAAATCATGATTCTTTCCCATGGAAGTTCACTACTATGGTTTGCATGCATGTATCCAGAAATAAGCTTTCAAATGTATCTTTTAAATCACAGTGACAATTTCTTCTAAGCCACCTTGGTGGTACATCTTACTTCTTACTCCACAAAGCAACTTTCTGTAGTCTTTTCCTCTCCCCAGCCAGCTGCAAATGTTGAGGCTTATTCTGGGATTTAAAAGAATTACCCTTTTTAAGTTATTTATGTATTACTTGAGAGGAGCTTCAAGTCATATTTTAAAAAATCTCCACTTGTACAAAGAATTGTTCAGCTGTGAGGAAAATTATTATTGGTGAAACTCCCCTATTCAGCCAAGTTCTTAACTAAGGGATATTGTGTGAGTTCATGTGAGTGAATTTTTCTTCATCCTTCTTAATGCTCTACTGATACTATTTACTTCCAATTTGTTGTGACAAAGGAAAATATGCACAGCAAAGTACAGCAAAGCTATCAAAATGTTTAATGTTTTTCACTTAAAGAGGGAGCAGCCTAGAGAACCATTCCTAATTATTCTGAACATGGAGATATTAAGATTGTGTATTAAATAGAAGGCAATTTTAGCACAATAGCTTGTCTGTTGAGTATCATCTGAGGAGGTTGGAGCACTTTTTTGGTTTATCCTATGTGCTTTGTAATTTCTATTTTATCCTAGTAGTCCACTAGAAATGCAACAGCTCATGTTGACTCTTTATAGTTGGAGAAGAGTACCTGTGTTGTCTGGGAACTCTGTTAAAATTCACGTTGCAATAAATGTTCCAGGATTCTTTTTCATTAGAGACATGGTGGTGTCAGTGAAGTGTAACATACAGAGCAATAATGAATAGCCCGTGCAGTTTACAGTTTCTAAGCTGCACAAAATGTTAGGTCTATAAATATATTTTTAAAGACACATTAGTAAATATTTAAAAATAATTGCAGATTCTTCAGTCATGTAGACACATAAATGAAGGAATTTTGCTGAGGCAATTATAGTGTCTCCTGCTGCTCTGCCAAAATTATTAGCATCATACATGAGACCTCCCAGTGTTTGCAGAGCTCTGCAGTAACTGGAGATTTAAGGTTTAGAACTTGGAGGTGAGGTGAAAAGATGTAAATAACTGCACAGGTTTCAAATCTAACAGGATGACTGTGGTCTTCTAATACTGCTGCACTTGTCCAGGAGGATTTGCCACTCTACCAAATCATTGGGATGGCCTGTCTTAGTGAGTACTGCAGGAATAAACTTGCAGTAATCAAAATATTCAGGTGAACACTTCTTAATGTGCTTGCTGACTAAAGACATGTACTTTTCAGAGCTTAAACAATTCTGTGTATCCACCCAAGAGTTGATGGTGTCACTTAATTCCCCCCTTACAAAGGGGGGAATAAGTCCTTCCATGTTAGAAGCTATCCACGCTTCACCTTTTGTTTTCTCTAAAAGGCTGAATTTGTTGCCTGTTGTCTCTGAACATTTCATGACACCATTCTATAGAAGAACAGTAGGGCATCTTCTTTGGGATCACACAGGCAGTGAACACACAGCCAGAAAGTGAACCTGGCATTCCTTGCTGCCAGCCCTATGTTACATTCCTTTCCCTGCTGGCAAGAGTACCATGTATATACATAAGTAAAGAAATCCTGGTAAGCTATTTAAATCAAGTTATCCGTGACTTTTAAGTTTACATATATTTCTCTGAAATTAAGAAGGTATTCAGAAATGTGCATTATTTTATAAAGCTGTTTGTTCTTTATACATCTATATTTCCCATTTCTTATGTTAGAATAGACTTGATTCAAATGTTGATTGTGTCAAGAAACATTTCTGCATTTTCTAGTTATGAATCAGATTATGAGAGTACTGGAAGAGTTTCTCTGCAAAAGGGAAAATATGAGTTTTCGTTGAAATTTTTCTTCAATGGTTATTAAAAATTAGCCAAAACATACATGTGTGTTTATCCATAGTTTATTACTCATCTTTTAATGAGAGAGTTAATTAAAAAATGTAGAGAATTATTATCTTAAGGTCTACCTAGGGAATGCTTGAATCATGCCTCTTTTGTATGTAGTAGCTTGATGGGTCCTTCTGGTTTCATTCATATGAATCATGATATGTGAAGTGTGACCCTATCCCCAGCTTGTGGGCATTTGGATCTCTGTTTACATCTTAGGACTGTCCATTTTACCTGAAGAAGGTTGTTGCTTCTTCAGAGGACATAGAAATAGATACTTAGATGAGTTCAAAGTGTACTGAATTCAGCCTATGTGTGCAGGCAGAGTCTGACCATGTGGATAGAGATGTCAAAGCACTCTTGCTCTTAACCCTGTAATTCTGAGCTGGGGATGAATGAAAATTACTGTGATGGATGAAATGACCATGTTTCTCTGACTCGATTTTGTCTTGTTCACCAACATTCCAGCTCTTAATAGGTTCTGATACTGTAAAAAAAAAAAAATTAAAATTTTTGTTCTTATCACTGTTTCATTTTATAGGAAGACATGATTAGATCTCCATTTATTTTTTGACATGTTAAAGCAGAGAGTTGGTCCAACTGTGACTATCAGCTGTAAACAATGCTCTTTGCCTTTGGCCAGATTTTAGTCTCCTAATGTTTTTACTCTGCCTGAAGTGAATCACTGTGACAAACAAATCCCTGAAAATAAGAACATATAATGGAAAAGCTGACAAGACCCTTAACAATAGCAGAGCCATGGGCTTTGGTATAAACAACATAATAACAGAGTGGATTTGATTGTCATCCTGGAATTTCACTCTTTTGTTGCATTTCTTGTCCAATTGCCTGCATGACTATTTCACAGCAATACTTCCTGGCATATTCCAAAAGCTATGGTTATTCACTGATAGGCTCCTGCCATAACCCAGCAATAAAATGTACGTTGGGATATTAACTGCTGTTTCCTTTAAAACAGAATAAACAGAGAAAATCAAAGCTGGCTATGGGATAAAATAGTAGTTAAATGAAGCCTAAACAACTAGTTCTCTCTTTGTGATGTGCTGGGATATCGAGGCTTGTCAGCATAAGGTGCTGGGACATTGCCAATGAGTCACAGTGTGAAGCTTAAAGAAAAACACAATCCCCTTTCTTCCCCTCTTCAACTCCATGTCTTATTTGAAATGAAAAGACATTGGATGAGATGCCCACGGTACGACTCAAAGACAGTCCCCAAACAGGTATCTGAGCTTCTCTACTGTGGTGGGTTGACCTTGACTGGACACCAGGCACCCACCAAGTCATTCTGTCATTCCTCTCCTCAGCAGGACAGGAGAGAAAACAAGATTGAAAACTGCCTTGTGGGTTAAGATAAAGGCAATTTACTAAAGCAAAGTCATGCCCATGGAAGCAAACAAAAAACCCGAAAGATTTTATTCTCTACTTCCTACCAACAGGTGATGTCTGGCCACTTCCCAGGAAGCAGGGCTTTGGCACGTGTAGTGGTTACTCCAGAGGGCAAACATCGTAAATAACAAATGAGTAACAAACAATGAATGCCCCCTGATTCCTCCTCTTCTTTTCTCTTAGCTTTTATATCTGAGCAGACATCATATTTTATGGAATATCCTTTGGTCAGTTTGGGTCATCTGCACTGTCTGTGTCCTCTCCCAAGCCTGTGTCTTGCCACCCCTAGCCTGCTGGTGAGAGTGGAATGTTGGAGAGGCAGCGCTGAGGCTGTGCCAGCCCTGCTCAGCAGGAGCCAAACACTGGTTTGTTACCAACACTTTTCCAACTACCAATGCAGAGCACAGAGCTGTGAGGGCTGCTGTGGGGAAAATTAACTTAGCCAGATTTCATTTTCATACACCTGTACAACACATTGGGCAACCAACAGCCCTGAGAAGCTTTTCAGAAGGAAAAAAGATGCAGAAGAGAGGGAAATTATTTTGCATTTAGCTGTCAGCTTCTGGTCTATGAAAAGCCTCTCCTTAGTTCTCTACTTCTTTCTCTCTAGACCAAGGTGTCTGAACTTTTTTTTTTTTTTGTCTCAGCTGCTTGAGGTTAGGAAAGGATTGTGCCATGATTGTGGACTTTCTTTTTAAATACCTGTAGTAGTTCCATGGCTATTGCCTTTCTCTTAGTCAGGAATGTGTTAATTAAAGCACTCAGGAAAAGTCCAGTCCTATTTAATTAGCTCATGACTATTAAGATCCATGTCCCTATGGAATAGCATTGAAGTTCCTATTGCCCTTCAAAAGAGAGTAGATCTCTGTTTTGCCCCAACCCTAAATAAGGGTAGTAATGCTGAATAAAGATACAAGGTTTTACTCATGGGATCCACTCTAGGTATTGTACCCAGCCAAGGATCCAGGAATGATTCAGAAATAATTTGACTGACAAGCTTGCAGGGTAAACTTCAGGTAAATGCTTCTGGTGCTTTGTGCTACTACTGCAACGCAGCCACAGAAGTCAGTTTGAAACCTATAGTGCTAACATAATTCCTAATTCTTGTTTATATGCCATAGGCTAAATGACTGCATTTTGTTATCTGATAATTAACGAGCTTCTCAGTCCTTTGTGGGACCTGGGGAGGAATAAACTCAGATCTCTGGAGATAGGGATGGGACAGAAGGAAAAGAAGACAATTCCTAGACTGGATTCTCTCCATTAATTCTTTCCTTTATTCATGTTCTCAAAGTTACTCTGCTAATAAATTGGAAATATTAAGTTTCTAGACTCGAGGAGATTCAGGTCATACTGAAATGTATTAAATGTAGACTTATTAATAGAATTTCCTGTTTTCAGTAACATGCTCTCATACTTCACCTGTCCTTGACTGACTAAGATACAAAAAAGCCCCATCTGCAGTTGTTGTGAGGTTATAATTCAATAGATAATCCAATTATATGCCTTTCTGAAGCTAGGTCAGGATCACACACAGAATTGTATTGATTAGATTTTAATGCCAGCACTGTCATGGCAGCAGAAGGGCAAAACACCACTCAGCTGCCACAGAGCAGGTGGGTTGCCATGGGATGTATTGGAGTGCTGTGAAGAAACTTCAGGCAGTTTTAGTAGCTGCTGGGTTATTTGTGATACCCCTGAAAGGCAACACCTTAATCACCACCTAAACTTGTTAACACTATGGTTAGCTTTTCTTTGTACTGGTGCCTTGTCCTGAAGCTGTGCGTTTTATTGAAGAGTTCTGACGAATGTTGTGATTTGCTCATGTTGGGAGAGTACCAAAGGTTGAGAAGCAATGAAAAACCTCAATTCTTTATACTAAAGCTGCAGTGAAATTTCATCATTGAAGTGCAAACTTGTAATCCATTAATCTTCTGCCTGCTGTGAAAGGGTGTGGTTTTTTGGCCAATGCCTAAATTTCCAAAATGCCCTGAAATCTCTTATTCTTGGTTTTCAGGCTGATGCCTATCACTTGCCAAAGACGAGTAGATTCCAGGCACTTAACTTTCTGTTTATGTTTCCCTTTTTAAAATGTTGCAGGACAGAAGCAGGAGAAGCTGTTAATGATGTGAAAGCATTCACAGTTGACCTGAAAATTCCTCCTCCATTTGATGGGAATCATATTTGCATCTCCCGCAAATTGCTTTAGCTATTAGGCAGTAGTCCATCTGAACAGACAATATTTCCTCTCATACTGTTGAAGGCTTGCTGATGTGCAGGAAAAGATATCAGGGTTCTTCTAATCTATCTGTCTGTTCCCCTTACTTCAACCTCCCACCTCAAATCACATCTCCTCTTTTTTTTTCTAATGCTTTTTGTCACTCGGTTTTGTGCTCTACCCTCCAAATGACACCATGCACTTCAGAACATTATGTGAGCAGAGTGCCAAGGAAAGAGCCATGGTTGGAACCAATGATTCTCAAGCTGTAATTCTGGGAGTACCAAAGGTCTCTAAAGGCTTTTCTGATCTTATGTGAACAAGATGTCTCAAGAATTGAAAAAGAATGAAAATAGTGACTGAGGATGCTAGGAGGAACTCTGATTTTTCTCTGATTAAGATGTCTGTAGAATGAAATGTTGGCAGATTTACTGGGCTGAAATAAAAGCTATGTTCCCTTACTCCTTCTTTTCTGGAGTTACAGGGTCATGGTGTACATTATTAGAAGCTATCATCTATGGTCTAACAAAGAATGCAGCTCCTCCATGGAGGTCATCATCTATCCACAATGTCTGGAAAAGAGTGTTAAAACAATAAATGCTCCAGATAAGTTTTGTTAGCTGCCTATGGAAATGGCAGTGCTAGGCACTGGTTTATTGCAAATTCATAGAAAACTACAGTATATTAACACTTCCTTTGTGGCAATGAAAGCGACTTAGCATTTTTTCTGGGAAGCAATTACAGTTTTATTGCTTTAATAGTTAAGGGTTCACTTTTAACTTTGACAAGTTTGCTCATAACTCAGCTTCGTGGAATTCTTGACAAATTCTTTCCATAAGGGAAGATGAAATTATAAATTATATGAAGCACAGAGAACCTTGTGTGCATACATACACACAAATATGGAAGTGTGCATATATGTGTGTATGTATCTGTACACCCACAGAGAAGTGTGTATTTTATAAATATCTCTCCATATTTCTGTATATATACTTATATTCATACACACACACTCTTACATATACAAATGTGTATTTTTCCCTTTCATATTATGGTCAAATTTGTCCTGAAAAAAAATAATATTTTGCAAGTAAGTCTTTTAATGAGATAAATTTAAATTTGTTGACAGTGAAACTGTAAAAATTTAAAACAGAAATGAGAACTTATTTACAATTTGAGAAGTGGCATTGTTATGATAATGCTCAAGAGATGACCTTTTTCACATCAAAATAAAGAAATATTTTGACATTTAATGTACACATTAGCAATACAGCATTTGTTAAGCTTATATTTGAGGAGTGTTTGTGAATTGTTTTGATTTAATCCTAAAATTCTGTCATGATATAATTTTCCTTAATTTTGACTTTTAGTAACTAAAAAAAAATCTTATTCTTTATTATTGCTTTTGCTACCTATTGTAGATTGTGAAAGATCTTTTGGGATTTTAAGCTATTCAGGACCAAGAGCTTAGTATGTATTTGATGAATTTCATGTAATGGACTTTGAAGAATGGTTTCCTAGAAGGGCTCAGGTGATGGAATAAGGAGCCTTTATCTCTCCTTCCTATTTAATACTATGTAGTATGATACATGCTCAGAAAAGTAATTTTTTTGGAAAAAAAAGAAAAAGAGAACTAGAGATTGAGCACTAATAATTTCTGCTCATGGTGCACCTCTTGCTTTCCATTCAAAGCTAAATGGCCTCATTTTCTTGAGTATCCAGCATGAATGGTTGTGGCTATGAAATCCCCCTTTGCATGGTTGCTTTGCAGCATGAAGTTGGGTTATTATCTGTCTAATGTATTCAATCACATGGGTTAAGGGGAGAGAAAGACAGGGGCTATGAAGTTAATCGCTGCAATCTCCTCTAGGGAAATAGCCTGAGAAGTGGTGGGCTCTGCTACATGTCTGAAAACAGAAACAAATCTGTGTGCTGAGATTAAAGGTGAACAGGTTCAAAAAACCAAGGCTGTTTGCCAGAGAAAGTCCTGATTACAGCAAAGGGGATCCAGATAAAGACTTTTTGTTACCCTCTGCTGTGGCTGTCAGCTATCTTTCATATCATCACTTGAAGGTAATCACTTAGAGTCTCAAAGATTAAAGTAAAAATCTTACATCAAAATCCAGCAGCTTTACTGAGAAATCAATTGGAAAGCAGAACTCCTAGGCAGTGAATTCACTAAAACCAGACTGCAGTAGTCTTTATTGCTTGCCTACAGGTTCAGACTAGCCTTGTGTTTTGAGGCAAATCAAGTTCTATTTGGGAAGGCCAGCATGCTCTTTCTGGGAGAAAATGCTGTTCTTGTCCATTCCACCATTTGGATGTAAAGAAGTAGCTCCAGGTAAAACAACCAATTACTCATCTGCTCAGTTTAGTTCTACTAAAGTGTTTAGTTTAGTTTTTAGTTCAGTTTAGACTAGTTTACATGATGTTCAGGAGAGAATGCTTAATGATTATTTCAGATTTTCAAGATAAACTCTACAAAAAGGTGGGAAGATTATGATCTACTACAGACAGTTTCTCTGCCAATTTTTCTGTGGCTAATGCAAATATTTAAACCTCATGGTTGTGGGGTAAAGCATCTGTACTTAGCCCTTAGTGGAAAAATTGTTTGCCTCTTTGCATTAGACATTTTAATACATGTTTTGGAGCCACTGTCTCGTCTGTCTCAGAAGGATTGGTAACATTAATTTAATTATTTGTGTGTATACAAATCAAAACTTTTTTTTTAACTTGCTGATACTGGTTACTATATCATGTTAGGCTTCAGGGTTTTTTTTTTTAAAATAATTGAATATGTCACCTGCACAAGGAGAATTTATATAAGGATTAGGATATATTGTCCTTTACTTTATAATTTTGTGCAACTGTCCACAGGGCTAATAGGACTCATCATGGAATGCAGGCGGAAGAGCATTTTGGTGTTTGTGTAAAATTTATTATGGGATATTTTAAGGGAATTGTTACAATGTGTGAGGCTTACACATGGGTTGGGGAGGACTGCTGTGGGGAAAATAGAAGGGTTTAAAGGACCTTATTGAGTGTATTTAATTTGCTTGTCAGTAGAGTTGTCTGACAGAACCTTGTGCTTAATTAGCACGGTTGCCATATCTTCTTATAAAGCCCTGTTTTTGCTGTCTGTGTGAACTCTCCATCCTGAGTGTGTGTGTGTATGAACATGAATGATTTTGAAACTGGACTAGCCAGTGAGTAGGAAAAGAGATCTTAGTGCCACCGGCTGGAGTGAAATCATGAACCTCCAAGGGCTCACAGCTCTGTGTGTCCACAGCTGGGGAGACCAGATGATCAGGGACTAGATACTGTATGGATTGAGTTTCCGGGCCAGCTACTGAAGGGATCAATATTGCACATGCACATTTAACAGATGTGCATATTTATAACTGCATGTACAGTCACTTATGGTGTTCTTCTGACAGCCTTCAACCTCGATCAGCTGGAGAGGAGGAGCAGGGTTCAGGCTGCCTGTTTGTGTGGGTGTTGTGTGTTTCCTGCCTGTGTTGATCTGTGTGGTGTGTGTGAATATGGATGTATCTCTATCTGTTCCCTGCATAAGATGCTTTTATGCT
>NW_008238132.1:53437-69684 GCF_000691975.1 Corvus brachyrhynchos | reverse complement strand
GCTGCTGGCTGGAGATGTGCACACAGAGTACAGCAAGCTTGCATCTCTCAGGCTGTGGGGTTTGGCAGCTTCTAAGAAAGAACTCCAGTCTGAGCAAGCAAAACCCTTTTTTAATTAAAGAAAGAAAAAGCTTATGTGCTAGGATCTGTTACTGCCAAGCCGGTTTAAACCTCCTGCTTGTAGATGGTGGTTTGTTCATATATCCACTAACATTTCTCTAATCCTTAGAGACTTTCCTTAAGACTACCTCACAAGTTATTTTCATAGAATAAGCAGACTTTGAAAAGAGCTGACAAGCAGAAGATTTACAAGTCATAAACCATAAAGAATAGGGAGACTCAGTTTATGAAGCTGCCTTTTTTTTTTTTAAACAGTAGAAGAGCAACACTTCTGTATGTTCAATATTATAGCAATGATCACTTTTCTATTAAAAATTATTACTGCATCTGGGGAAATGACTAGCATAGGTTCATTTTTTTGGGAGGGTTTGAGGATGGGGTGGTAGGCTGCATGCTAAACTGCAGGATCTAGTTTGTGTTTCCCGGGGCTAGAGGCAGTTCATGTTCCCATGGAACAGAAAAAAAGTTAAATTGCTTTTCCTTTTGAAGTACAGTTGTACCCCTCTTGTTCTGCCTTCACCCAGACACTAACATTACTGGGCACCTGATCCAAAGACTGCTGAAGACAATGCCTCTTCTCAGCTTAGTGGGCAGATTTATCTGGCCCTTGTAGAGAGGTGAAGGAAACTTGCTCTGTTCACAATGCAGAGGATCGCAATAGCTGTGTCTTTTTATTTAGTGTGGTGCAAAAAAATTCACTGCAGGTAATATGAATTTGTAAAATTTTAAAGCTCTTCTAAATCTTATCTGCAATGCTTCTATTCATGGTATCTGGTCTATGTGGTGCTCGCTGGGTGATCTAGTTTATTAAGCAAAAAAAAAATATATAAACAAGGAAAAATATGGTGTTAAAGAAAGCTCTGCTAAGTGGTACAGAGCCAAAGGAGAACAGTCTTTGTATGGCCTGGAACTCCTGGTCCTGCTCTCTTTTCAGCACTGCTGTGGCCAGCCCTGTCCAGTGTCATGCCTTGGTCCCCTCCAGAATGCCATTGTTGTGTGCCATGGTTTTGCCTTTTGGCTGTTTCTTTGAGGAACCCAGAGGAATATGCCTTTTCCCTTTTGCACAATCACAGGTCTGAAGGCAACATGCTTTCCAAATGAAATCTCTCTGTGTAGGGCTAATTACCTTGCATGAGAAGTTGAAAACATAGTTTATCACTTTCTCATTCCTGCAGCACACTGGTTCCCACCACTTCAAGGAGTAGAAATGTTTATAATGGTTCATGCAAATGTGCCAGGTCCTGGGCCACCACTTGCTGGAAGTTGGTTAGGCTGTCAAGTATGATACCATGCTCTGGGCTCCACAGTCTGTGTACTTAACCACCTCTGCTGAGGAGAGTTTCCTCTTCCTTCAGCCTTGCATTTTTCTAGTCACAGCTTTCTTGCCTAACATCTTCTTGCCCATAAAATTATTAACTAAGAAGTCATAGTCTTCTTTCATTAAGCTCCCAGTTTCTCTTCTACCAGGCTCACCAGACTTCTTTTTTTATTTTTTAATCTTTTTGGCAGTGGTCTATTCTTTTCTCTCCACTGCCTCCTCTAGTTTTCTTACTTTTGAAGTCAAATCAGACGGTTTCCTAGACTGTTACACTTTTCTGCATTGAGGGGAAACTGGTTGCCTCTGATACTAGAGGAGATGAGGTTCTTAGGTCTTATTTTTTTTTTCTCGCCCAGGTAATTCCATAAAACATCCCTCCAGCAGCTTCTAAGTGGAAAGGGTCAAGGTTTCCAGGATGATAGAAAATGTAAAATCTATCTGATCTTAGAAACTCAGATAAAGCTTTCTCTTTCACAGAGAATTTCATGGTTATAAACATTAAAATTGAAATCACAGCACATAGAAAATTTTGGCTGGAATTGTTCTATTTGTTGAAGTAATAACAAGCTAAATCCCACATTTTTATAATAGAAAGTGTTGCAAAACTGAGTCTTCTGAGCTGTTAGTTTTGAAGGAGCTGTAATTCCATGTCTGTTTAATTCTCAGCTGGATTCAAAATTCTTCCATGAGGTAAGCTCTCTGAGGGGCAGGTAACTGCTACTCAATTAAATTGTCAAGGGAAGACAGGTTGTAACAAATGGAAAAAACCCCAAACCAAAACAAACCCAAATCACCGACAGTTGCTGCAAAGGACATCTGTCTTTGAATAGGGGAAAAAGTTGCTAATTTGAGACACCAGCTTACTGTGATCATTTAGGTAATTGCATTAAATTATAGTTAATGTAAGTAATTGTAGTTATTTAGTTATGACATAATTCAGTGCAGTTAGGCTCAGCCGTGAGACGTTTGGCGCCTTGCCCGCAGAGAGGGAATACACTCACACGTAGGGTTGTCTACATCTCGTGGGAGCCACTGCATCCAAATCTGGCCCAGAGTCTCTGGTGCTATTCACGCAGCTGGAGAGCTCATGGAATGACAAGTGGTTGAAATATGAAAAGGAAGCTGTGTACCTTGCCTTCCAGCCAGTGAAGGTTTGTCCTGGGAGTACTTTTTCTAACATTGTCTGATGGCATTTAAAATTCCCATGTGCTGCTCTGCTTTTTATTCTTTCCTCCTAACTATTATGCCACAGCCTAATACTTCCCCTTATCAGGATATTTTTTCTAATAATTGTTCAATGTTTTCATTTTCAATAATATAATTATATGGGGCTTTTTTTCTAATTATAGCTACTATAGCTACTATTTTTCTTATCTGGCCTAAACAGAGAGGATTATTTTCTCCTTATTTCTGTGACGTGATGCTTCAATCGGAATTGCATTGCCTTTTTTTCCCCTGTCATATTACATAGTAATCTAATTTATTCCCAATTAAAAGATTCAGGTCTCTTTTGGGATCAGCGCTTTTCAGGTTCTTCTCACCCAGAGGCTAATAGTTAAATTACTTTTCCCAGATGTATTAAAATCTAATCCTACAGACTTAGATAACTACTTGTTTTTGTTCTTTGTGAGTATTCTTATTGAAGCACATAAGACTCCTCAGAGTGCATAAGAATGTAATTGTGATATCAGGCTTTTATTAAAATGAATCTTGATCAAAAGTAAAAATGATGTTATAATATCAGCTTCTAAGTCTCTTAACGCTTTGATGAACAGGTGTTCATATTTTGTCTTAGTTAAATATGTTATATCAATAATTTCTGAATAAAACCAATATGAATTGTTTAATTTAATGTGTATTGCTTTAGTCTAAGAATGTTTTATGTCTCTCAAGGCATTTTTATTTTTCTGAAACAAGAATGTAAATTTAGAGTTCTAACAAAAATTCTGCTTGTTTTTTTTTAAAGAAGTTAAAATAATTTTTTCCCTATTCATGCATTATTTAAAGCAGCCAGATGCTTTGGGTATTCTGGTTGCCTTTGGAAGGAAACTAACATTTCCAATTTGGGTTTATAATTTAAACTGAAATATCTAGGTCTCTCATAGTTAGTGTACTTTATTGCTTTCTGTCTGATTAAACACATTAGACTGAATTATTTTTACAACTCCCCAGTTTTGGTTTCTTTAATATTCTAGACTACTTTGTTGAGATACATTGTCTTCTGTGTCTCTAAGAACTGTCATTTCTCAGGAGCTTGGAAAAGTTTAGTATTTTGGCCCCATTTCTTTTTTAATTCTTTTCTTGCTATAACCTTTTGATATGCATTGGCTCATCCACAGTTTTTGGATTCAAAGCAGGATTTAATATCTCTGGCCCATGTACATGACAGAGTCGAATTTTTTCTAGCAATAGTGCCCCTCCTCTCTAAATCCCAGAGTTTATGTAAAATTCTGATTTATAAGGAAACGTGTCTGCTTGAACCCTGATTCAACCATTCATCCTTGCTTTGCAAATCTCTAAAACGTTTGTGTAGTAGAATGTTTGCTGAATGGACAAGGACGAAAGGATTTGCTTATGTTTTGTTGTGCTGCTTTATAAGAAAGAATAGCTGAAGATTAACAAATAAGGGAATCCCTTGAGAGTTTTGATAGTTCTTTGGGATGTCTCAGCTTTTACATCTTGAAACACTTTGGATGACCAGGTGACGAATGTGACAACAGGAAATTGAAAAAGTTAGATAGCTGGTCCTGAATCCATGGATTGTATCTCCACTACGATTATAAAAAGTCAGAGATACAGATTAAATCTCTTTCTGCTGATCTGTTTGCTGGATTTTTCATTCTACTAACTCTGCCTATGGAAGGAAACAATTTTTCATCTTCTCTTTGGAATACCTCAATCAAGTGAAACTTTTCTTTCAAACATTCATGTTTTTCCACCATACTTATCTGGGTTCGTTCTAGAGAGAGTCAGTGACAGATTTTCTAGGAAGTCAGAGTACCAGGTAAGACCAGGTCTTACCCTGCTGCCTGGTAAGGGTATTTATGACTATGACCAGAAAGACAAAATGTATCCCTACCCTGTCAGTGTGAGTATCTGCTAACCAACTAACCAACAGGAGCCTGAGGAAGAGTACATGAAGAAAGTCAGCATTTGGTATTTTCTAGAATATTCTTTCAGCTTCCAGTTGTTCCTGACAGATGGCCTTACATATTGAGGGGTGTCTTTGCATTTAATAGCTCTTGGTGATTATTTTTCTTGTGATATTGTCCTGTTAGTTTTGAGCCTACCCAGACTTTTAGCATTGGTGACCCTCAGTAGAAACAAGTTCTAACCATGGGGTCAAACAGAGGAGATAAAGGAAGGTGGTTTATTTCTTCAGACACCTCCAGTCTAAACAAGCTCCTCTCTTTCTTGACAGACCTCCTGGTTTCCTCTCTGGGAGGTTAGCACCTCAGTTCTACTGCTACAGTCTATATTATAAATACACCCACACTCTCACACATCACTTCCTCATGGACTATGCACACAAAACTTGCCATGCTTTGGTGGCCAGCATTCAATTTCTATCAGCTCTTTTTGTCCAGATCTTTCTGTATCAGGTTGCAAGCCTTGGTCTATCAGCTGCTGGATGAATTCTCCTGGGCTGCTGAAGGAGAAATGAGCCAGCTTCTGGCCCTGCCCTATTAGAGACCAGGCTATGTCGCTATGGTTCAAAGCCAGTTGCTTCATTCCCACTGCAAAACTGTCTCTGGGAGCAGACAGACTGAAAGTGGAACTTGCTTTTTATTATTTAAAAAATAACAATGTGTGGGGATTTTAGGCCAGGCTGGCTTGGACTGAGCTGCCCAATTTTAGACACTTAGTCTAGGACAATTCTCACTGGCCTCTCCCTGGTCAGCAGTTAGTTAATCTGCTCAAAGGAAATCTGGACCTCTTCTATTTAGGCTCTTCTTCCAAATTATTTTGTAGAAGTTTGTCTTTTCCTACTGACTATAAAGAGAGCATGAGGGAAACTGGAAGAACTGTCTTGAACGTTAACATCCATTAAGTAAAATCAGGCATAGATAAGTGTAGGTGAAGGAGGACATGAGATATTACTGGCAGAGTATGGGAAGCTTTTAAATGTGTTAAGTATCTGATCTAGTTTGTAGTTATGAGATCTAAGTCTAGTAGTACAATAATGACTAAAGCTAGCTCTGAGCTTTTTGTGTAGTAGCTCTTGACATGATGTCTGACATCCTTCATCTGGTTCTGCTATGCAGTCCAGAAGAGGATCTCTATTGCTAGCATACATTTGAAATATTTTAATCATGTGTAACTTCGTTCTCTGCTCCCAGCAAAACATCATGTACTCTTCTTTACTGCACTTGTAGGATAAAAACTTCTTTAAAAGCAGAGCCCTCCTTGTTTGCTGCTGTCATACCTTGATATTCTAATCTCAATTCTGCCTCCTTTAGCCTTTTAATAATTCATTATAATGTAATTTATAGGTGGTAGCAAAAAAGTGAGATCATAGCACAATGACAATTTAGAAAGTTAAAGTTTAATTACTATTCATTCACTGTACATTAAGTCTACTGAAAGAGCAGTATACTGGATTGATTGATCTCTATTAACCTGTGTAGGAGAAAAAGTTTAGGCAAGTACATTTGAGCCTTGTTCTGACTTTCAACATCACACCATAAATTAGCTGTACTGAGTGATGCTGCAGATGGTATATGTGCTATTTTTATTGTCACATTTTTTTGCTCTTTAGCTTTAGTTTTCTTATTGCCCTTTATAATCACTGGGCAATTGGTATGAAAAAGTAAAACACTCAAGCCCACAGAGAGAGTTTTTTAATGGTATATATTTTTACAAGGATGAGCTGATCAAAGGCACTGAGAAATGAAGCTTTGAAATGAGGTGCATATCTCAAATCAAGAAGGCAATAATTCTGCAGTTGCCTGGTGATGTTGGCAGGAGAACAAATGCAAGTTATTTATTTGTTAATGATACCTTTTCTCTAAATGGCTCAAAACTTGACACTGTTCATCTATGAGTGTCCCACTGAAAAAGCTCTCCTGTCAAGAGAGAACAGTTGGAAAATAGACAAGAGTTGCCTTGTGATTCTGTGATTTAAGAAAGTGTATTATATAAATGATATTTCTTAAAAGCTATCAGCAGCAGGATACGGATTGTTTCAGTTTCTGTATAAAGTTATGCAAAACATTATTTTTGTGTTTTCAAGGCCTCTGCACCTTCTACTTATTGCTGTACTACTGCTATTTGGCGTTTCTGGTCACTGCTATAGCCAGCTGAAAAGCTGCCTGATGGAAAAGGGAGTGCTGGTTGACAGCCAGGTGAACATGAGCCAGTGTGAGCCCAGGAGCACAGGAAAGCCAATGGCATCCTGGCCTGTGTCAGCAATAGTGTGGCCAGCAGGATAAGGGCAGTGATGTCCCATCTCTGCTGGTCACTGGAGATGCTGCAAAGTCCTGTGTCCAGTTCAGCTCACTGCAAGGACAGTGAGGTGCTGGAGTGAGTCCAGAGACAGGCAATGAAGCTGGTGAAGGGTTTGGAGCACCGGTCTTGCAAGGAGTGACTGAGGGAGCTGGGGGTGGTTAGCCTGGAGGAAAGGAGGCTCAGGGGAGACCTTATGTTTTGGGCAGAAAAAGCACCACACTTGGTTTGTGTAAAGGTACACAGAAGGAGAATATCTGCTCCTTTAAGGATCTAGTCAAGAATTTTTTTCAATGCTTAAAAAGGGATAGAAAGAAAAAGAGGATGTCAGCTACTGGGACCAGCAGGATCTCATCATGAGGTACTGTAGCCAATGGAAATTTCAAATTTTACCTACTGAGGTGGGAATGGTGTGTGTCCTGAAAAACAGATATAGGGGGACAGGCATGAGTGAGGTGAGCGAGGGGCTCAGTGGCTGGATCAGGACTGCAGACCACAGCCTGTGTGCTGATTGTCGGCTCCTGGGGGCGAGTGTCTGTACCTGCCCCAAACAGTGTGTCTAGGGAGTGCATGTGTATTTCCCCATAAAACCCAAGCTGGACCAGCTGGAGAGTAGAGGGCCCTTGGGTCTGGGCAGAGGTATCAGGTAGGTGGAGGGTCTGTGCTGGTATTTGGGGTGACCTGCCACTGTGGGGTGCCCATGGGATAAGTGTGTGAGTTCTGTGCGTGTGTAGTGAGCACCCAGCAGGACCAGCCTGGGAGTCAGGGACCCATGGGATGAGTAAGGGGGTCCAGGATCTCAGCAGGGGTGTAGGGGATCTAGTGGGGCCATGCTCAGGGGATCTGCCAGTGTGTGTGTGCTTGTGAACCCGGGCAGTGTGGGCTGTGTGCTGCACTTGTGACCCTCTGCCTGCCCAAGAAGAGGAGGGGGCGTGTGCCTGTGCCTGGTGTGAGTCCTGAATGTGGGGGCTGCTGGAGGCTGTGCCTAGTCTGTGGCTCTCTGTGTGACCAGCTGTGTCTGTGTCTTCTGTCCAAATTATGTGATCAGCTTCACTGCTGGCTGAACCTGCAAAGGGGGACAGCAGAAGCCACAATCTTTAGCTGGGCAGACCCCAGGTCTCTGGGTACTGGGCTGGGCTCCAGCAGCAGACAGGAGGGGGCTTGAGCCAGGGTGGCTAGAGGAGGCTCTTAACTTCCCTTAACATTACAAGGCTGGCCCTTGTGTTTGTATAGGCTAAGCCAAATCTATTGAACACATATAGGCAGAAGCTGCACGGAGAAATCTGCATTTCCTCCCCCTTCCTGCTTCAGGCTTTGAGAAGGAGGAAGACTAAGATGGTCTTTCTCAGCCAGGTCTTCTCTTCTGGGTTGAGCAGCAACAAAAATAGGAGCTGAGGTTTGGGCTAGCTTCTGTTTCTGTCTGATCACTATGCCCTTTTGTTTTACATAGGGCCTTCCAGAAAACCTCCCAGAAGCAGAAAGGGGAGTGCTCTTATTTTCCAATAGAGATGACTTAAAGACTATCTGGAATTACTATTCATGAGCTTCATCTCTGAGTGTTCAGCAGATAGTGTGATCTGACTGGCTGGCCAGCAGCACTCACAGAGAACATCTGGACAAGCACTTTGTGGGCTGGTTTTGGTCTGTAGTCCACACTACAGTCACTCCTGCTCTGCTACCTTAGGAGTAGGAACTATTATGTCTCAACTAAGACTACCCTGAGGAAGGGATCTGTCAAAACATTAGCTTTAAGAACTAAGTTTCTTTTTAATCTTTGAACATCCAGTTACTGCTAGACACACATTTCTGTTGCTTCTTGCCTTGCACACACTTTAGAACACCAGACGTTTTTCCGAGAAACTGCACGATGAACTATGTTTTCTTTTTTAAAAGTTTTGTTTTTCATAAAACTACTTACCATCTCCTTAAACTGCTTTATATCCAGAACCTGAGTGAGAACATGCTGCAGCTGGAAATCTGAAAAAGGTCATTTAGGCTGAAACATTTGTTGACAGGTGTTTGGGGATTTTTTTGTGGTACTCAATACTCAATATATAACAAACAAGATGTTACCTTATCATATGAAACTGCCAGAAGTAAAAGTGCATAGAGAAATAAGAAACAGAGGTGGAGTAAGTGAATCATCTCTTTGTCGGACAGTAAATTAATTGTTAAGATCTTTTACAGACTGCTCAAGGTTTATCTTCTTTGTTTCCTTCAGGATGATTCAAGGAAACTCATTTCTTCAAACCAACATTTATGACTGCCCCTTAACTGAAAGATACTTGCAGTATGCTGAATTGTTCTCTGAAAGGAATGAAAAGGAGGAAAAGGAAAAAAAGAAAGGAAAGGAAAGAAATATTATAGGAGAGCAAGCAACTTAGAAGCCTTTGGCTTTCTGTCAATGAGAAGGGATTAAACTTGCATCAAGGAATTAACACATTGATGGGACACAAGGTACAGCTGAATCCTAAAGAATATATTAATAGTACATTAAAAAAAAATCTGTTATAATTCCCAATGATCTGCACAATTAAGGCAGCAACATTTATGCATTTTCTCCTGTGCTGGCAGAGGGTGCTGCAGGATTTGCTTCATTAGTATGCATTGTTGTATGAACTGATTCCCTTGTGTAGCTGTAGACTGTCACTGGCAGCCACAGGAGGTCTAGGAAGTTATACAAGTATGGGTCATACAATGATTTTATGATTTAATGAAATGTGGCAAATAACAAGAAATAGAAGTTTCTTTTGGGAGTAATATAATTCTATTGATAATGCAATGATACTTTAATTCAAATTTCAAAATATTTTACCTAGTAATTAATATTTTCAATCTGCTGAAATATCTATTAAAGCAATGTAGATATATTTAGTTCTATCTGAATTTTTTAGAGGTTCATTTTCCTACAAACCAAAATGCCTTTGATTTCACAGTATTTGTGATACTTCTATGTGAACATTCTTGAGAACTGCATGTACTGTGCATGCCTGTATCTATTTATTCTGCTTCTAAAATCATCCTTCCTGAGTTAGTCTTTTCATTTATTCCTGTGGCAGTTGTTTCTGAGAATTTGTTAACAAATATGAATATGAGTCATCTAGAAAAGAACAAGAATCCGTATGGCATGTAAAATTTTGAGTAACAATTCTTGCAGGCGTATTTTAGCACTTTATGCTGTTATGTGCTTACTGTTACTTTTTATCAGAATTTCAGAACTTTTCTAACCTAAGCCAGGGCAAAGTTCATGTTGTATACTCCTGCTCATAGGACTTTTGTTCAGGTATGCATACATAAGTATGCAAATATATATATATATATTTATCCACACGTAAGTATGCGCATGTATATATATATGTATCTGTATACTTTATCTGTATATCTTTAGTGAAGGGAAAGAATTTTAAAGGTCTGCCTTATTCCTATTCAAATTCACTACGGAACTTTTCTTTTGTCATTATGTTTCAGCAGAAGAAGCCATAAGATCTCAGAGTGACTTCTCTGCAATTTAAAATGAATCACCCACCTTTAAGAGCTGAGGTATAATCATACTTTTGACTTTTCTGCTTTCATCACATTGATTTTTCCAGATAGAAATTGATTATGCAAATGAAGTATTTCAGCTTATTAGTTCATATCAGTATTTTTCTTTAATTACGCCTTGCAGCAATTAAAGGAGCATTTTATGAATCTGCAGTGAAAACAGTACCTTCATCATCCTTAATTTTCCACACAATCAGCATTGATGAAACACAGTAATGCACCACTTCCCATGACTAATTTTTCACATGGAAATGTGTCCTACTGTGGTTGTGCATCTACACCCTGCGATAGATAAAACCAATGTCAAGAATTCCACTGCAGTGTGTTCTGTCAATTGGTATCTGTCAATCTGTCAGCTGAAACTTGAAACATGACTGAATGTGCTCCGTGGTGTGATCTGTAAAACACATTAGCAATAGTTTACATTCAGTATTTGCAGCATTCTCAGTCATTACAGTGTGTGTTGTTGAATGCATATTAAGGATTATGTGTTATGCTCAGCTAACTTTTAACATACTGGTTGACACTTTTGCCACCCCAAAACACTTTCCAAAAGCTGCTGCCTTTTTTTTCTTTGACACAATATAGAATACAAAATGCCAAAACCTATCTTCACAAAAATCTTATGGGTTTGATTTAGGGTCTCCAAAGCTACACAGTCTCTGTGTTGCTCAGGGGGTTTGTAATAATGATACCCAGCCTTTAGCTGGAGTTTGTCACCTTAATTTATTATCATCTGAAGACTGCATGGTAGCTTATGCAAATTGAGTTGGTGGCTTCAGTCCTGCTCCCAGGGGACAGATACCCACATAATAAAACTGCCTCAACAGTTGGTACTGGGCGTGTTTGACGAATTTCTTGCTTGTACAGAGTGTAGAAAAGTGATATTCTGTGAGCAGCTCTGAAAGTGAATGGCTTCAACACCCTCCTGGGAGCGGTCCCATCAAAGTGGATTTGAGACGTGTTTAAGAAAAACATGGGAAGCGTTCATTCCCCTGCACTTGTCTGACCCCCTTCAGGGGTGGGTAATCATTTTGTTTTCTGCAGCTGAAAATCCACACATTTAAGTACATCTATTTTGATAAGAAACAAGAAGACACTGACAATGTGCTCAAGTGCTTGGATGCTCATTATCCATGCTTCTAAATCCCTCACCTGTCTGTGGACTCCCTTAGTCACCTTTGTCCAGGTCAAATCTCCTTTTAGGATGGTGGGGAGCTGGGCTAGCCCTGAGCATAAGGCATATGGTCTCTCTGTTGCACACATCTGTGTGACCAGAAATCAAGCTGTAGTGGTTGAAAACAAAGAGCCTCTGGCAATTCAATGACACTTTCCTATTTCTCTGGAATGTTTTACAGAGGCTGCAGCTGCTTTTTGCATGGGTACCATGTTCTAAGCTCCACAGAGGTTCTAAGATCCCTCAGTCTTTTTAGTGCTAATAAATATGATCATCAAACAGTCCAATAGGATGAAACTATAACAGCAGCTGCCTAATGCTTTGGAAACTTCTTCCCCTTCTCTCCCACCACACACTTCAAGCCTCTCCAGAGCTGGAAGTAAGCTTGACTTTGCTGCCCAATGCTCGTGAATCTTGATACTTTGTTTTAAATCTGAACTTTTCAATGGTCTGCTTTGCTAATTTTAATTTTTCAATTTCCAGCTTCTTGTCATTCCTTTATTTCTAGACTCTGTTAGTCTATTGTTCATTACACCATGGATCACTGTAGGGTTTTTCTGGTGGACTCAAACATGTCTTACTTGTAGCAGCTTTTTGTCTACATTAAGTCCTCATAATTTCTAGGCAGGTGGCAGCTGTTATTAATAAGGGAGTTTTTCTTTTGTGCTATTTTGAGCATCAAATACTCACAGAATTACAGAATCTGGAGAGTTTGGGGTTGGAACAGACCTTAAAAACCATCTAGTTCCAAACGCCCAACCATGGATCAGGACTCTTCCCACTAGGCCAGGTTGCTCAAAGCCCATCCAACCTTGCTTTGAGCACTTCCAGGGGTAGGGAGTCCACAACTTCCCTGGGCATCGTATTCCAGTGTTCCACTACCCTCACAGGAAAAGATTTCTTCCTAATATTTAGTATAAATCTATCCTCTTTCAGTTTAAAGCCTCTCCTCCTTTCATTCCATGCATTTGGAGAAAGGCCCAGCTCTATTGTAACTCCTTTAGGCAGTGGAAGGAGCTGTAAGGTCTCCTCAGGGCCTTCTCACCTCCAAGCTGAATAACCCCAGCTGCTTCAGCCTGTCTTCAGAGGAGACATGTTCAAGTCCTATGGTTATCTTTGCAGCCCTCCTCTTGGACCCAATGAATCCATGTCCCTCTTATGTCAGTGGCCCCAGAGTCCAGATTTCTTGCATCATCATGGTCTGTTTGTAGCATTTTGTTGGACAGCTCCTACCTTAAATCCAGAAGCTAGACATTCCCCTTATGTCCCCCAAAGGGCCAGACTTACTTCCGTCTTGAGGACGCTTAACACCATTTATTTTCCTTGCAAAACTTAGACATTCTATCCTTATTTTGGAAAGGAAAGAGAAGTACTCAATCAATCCTATTACAGCCTAGTGATTACCTCAGTCATCCCAGAAATGAGAGCGCTGTCTTTTGTTGCCTCCTCACTGGGACAGTTCCTTTCTGCAGGTTTTATGCTCAGTTGCAAGAGGACTTTCCCCCACTTTGTGCTTGATTGGTCTAATTAGGTAAATTAGCATCTTTTGTTATACTCCTTACTTAAGGATTTCCCTGACTTGCAGGACTCCATCTTAATGCTCTGGTCTATGGTAAAGGTAATTATGAAATGGTTGTTAGATTGTAGTTCAAAATGCAGTGTTCTTTGAAACACATTGACTAATCAATGAAAAGACTTCAGTTCTTGGTGATGTAGGTGGATCATTTGCTGTGTTCAAGTTTGAAACTGAGCCCACTGGACTGATTGGTTTTGTGATATGAATCTTCCCCAATTAAATGAACCATGGCCAAAGAAGGTGTTATATTGACTACCAAAAAGTGAGTTTTCAGTTTGGTGAATTATCTTCTGAATGAGAAATAGGGATGAAAACTGAGTAGCAATGTCCAAAAGCAGTGGCAGTTGACTATTTTGAAATAGATGATAAATGACCATAACCAGTGAAAGTGTATGTAATACTTGTGAACTGTCCTTGACTACTATTTAGTTCAAAGTTATAATACTGGTTTTAGAAACCAGACCATACTCTCTTGTTTTACACCAACTTCTTTTTCACCCTTCAGTCCTAAGGAAAACAATAACTAAGAACATATACAACGAAAGAAAAACAGCATTTGGAGTGGTAACCAGATGGTGCTTGTAGTAACTCTGGTTCTGGATATAATTTGACATTTCACTGAAGTGAAAATGAGAAGTGTCTTATGAAGTCTCTGTGGGAATGAGTGGATTGCTCTCTACCTAACTTATTGACTGCAAGAAAAAGACGTTGTAGTGTCCTGCTTCTGGGGATCAGTCTGAGATCCAGTAATTAAATAAATACTTATATATACTGTATAGAATTTCACTAGGATATTGAATCAAGTTAGATCTCACAGGAAAAAAGGCTGTAAGCATGTAATGTGGTAGTTCCTTCCTGTGACACTGGAACTGTGTTGTTTCCACTTCTCTTGCTTTTTTAACTGTGATGACCCATCATCTGTCATGCTGTCCTTGGTGTCTACCCAGTGTTCCTCAGTTTTTAATGAAAATGAGTGAATAGCTAACTTGAGAGGTACATATCAGGCTCTAATACTTTTTTTTTTTTTTGTTTACATCAATTTATTGATGTTGGCCTTGGGTCATTTTGATTTATCTGAGTCTGTCTCAGCAGACAGATTGACCATTTGAGCACATTCGCTCCAAAAATTACCTTATCACTTGAGAAATCTTGAGGTGCAATCAGTGCTGTAAATGGCATGGGGGGAACGGTAGAAAGAGCTCTGCAAGTCCTGTGAAAAATTGTAATAATGCCACATAAAACATGGTCACGTAGCCTTGAGAAGTACAATATGTTAAAGAAGTTAGATGTAATGTGCTGTCAACAGCACAGCTTTATGTACATAAGGAGACTTTCTAAATTTAGTAGGGAGGAGATGAAACAGGCATGTTCAGGCTTGCAGGAACGTTTGTGTTTTATCACTTTGCTAGTAGTAAGCTTCACGTACCTTCTTCAACAGTTTTTGGGGATAACTCTATGCCCTCATTTAGTGGAGTCACAGAATAATTGAGGTCAGAAGGGGACCTCTGTAGGTCATCTGGTTCAGCCCATCTGCTCAAGCAGGGCCACCTAGCACCAGTAGTCCAGGACCATGTCCAGGTAGGTATCGAAGATCTCTAATGATGGAGACTCCCTGACATCTCCGAGCAATCTGTTGGAGTGCCTGCCTATTACCTTCTCTGAGTTTACAGTCTGCAATAACACAACCTGCCCTTTTTTTTGCTGCTTGCTGCACTGCACTCTGGTTAAGCTGTTTGTACTGGGGCTTTTTAAAAACTTTTCAAAATCAGACAGTTGCTGGAACATATTTATGAATATGTGACTTGCAATGAAACGGGAAAATTATAGGAGTGAGGGATGATACATATGGAGACATCAGCCAGGTAAAAGTTGAATGTGCAATGTTTAAATTTTTGTGGTACTTCTGAGGAATGTCACATCTGACCCTTATGTGGCTGTTTCTAAACCACTAGCTCCTTTCTGTGACTAGCTAGGAACATATCCTTTTCAATTATCTCCCTTTTTTTTTCTGTTTCTACTTATCATTGCCTACTGTACTTTTCAGTTTTCTAGGAAAGTGCTGTTATCTCTCCCTCTGTGGTAGTATTCGAGATTTATTTGTAAATTCTGTTGCCACATTTTCAATTAGGTAACACCACTTCAGAGTTATCTTAACACTAAGTGATGGTGAAATTCGATGCATGTACCTTTAGGTTCTTAGCTTTTAATTAACAGCCCATTTCAAATTGTTCTGCATTTCTTACAGGTGAATTGTATTGTGGCTTGTTGAGTCAATCATTAAGAGGTTCTGGATTATTAAACTCTTCTTGTTTCTCACTTTATGAGATGCTGGAATTTGTGGCTGGGAGGGCAAATGACAGGTGGGTTTAACTCAGTTTAAATCGTAACATTACATAAGTTACTAAATATATCCAATATGTTATTTTTTCTGGTTATGTCACGTCCCTGTCAATCATTTTTGTTATCTCATAAGTCTGTCTGATTTTTGTCTGACATCGTAAGTTAGCTACCTTTAAAAGATATATTGATCCTTTACACTTAACTAGTTTGAACAAGTCACACTAACCTTAACTATATTGTAAGTTTCTTGTGCAGCATGAATCCATTAGCAGTCTCAGGAAGTCTGTAAACCCTATCCTCAACCTATATCCATGAAGTGACTTTTCTTTTTTATGTTTTAAATAATAGAAAATCATCCTTTCTACAAAATATATGTAAGGAAAAGTAATACATTTTTTTAATACATGCTTCATAACTTTAGTCAGTTTCTATCTGCCTTCTTCACATCGGTGGATCTTTGGAAGCACCATTGCTGTGCTGTGTTATCAATAATTATGACTCCTTGCCATGGTATAGTTAACCTCTTTGACACAAAATTAGACAGGTTACTCAGAAAAAAATCTTTTTCTTTGGAAAACTTAGTTTATCTAATTGCCAAAAGAGATTAGCTGGCTTATAAACCTTGCTGAAGGTATAAATATAACATTACTGTATGACTCTCAACTGCATGTTTTCTTAATGAGCTACCAATTTTATTATTCTTTCACCAAATGCCTCTCTGGAAGTTGC
>NW_008238132.1:44915-53404 GCF_000691975.1 Corvus brachyrhynchos | reverse complement strand
AATATTTTGAACTGGAAAAAAGGGAAAGAAAAATGTTAAGAAAATGAAGACTCTGAAGAGAGTTTTATTTGGTAGGATGTCCACAGTCATGTTATGCCTGTCCTTTCATATAGCTATCTCCAGGCACTGGAGATACCATGTAGTTATCGGAATGGTGATGGCACTTGGAGATGCCAAATGTATGCAGTTGAAGAGTAAGAAATGTGAGTTCATGATCTACATAGTAGGTAGGGTAGGATGGTAGAGTTTGAATTTGTAACAAGAGGCTAGGAAAGCAGAAAGCTCCTTTCTGACTCAGTCTGGTATGTTAGTCAGGTGGGCATTAGCAGGGGTAGAAGAGGAGTTGTAGCGTTACTGAGTAGTAAAGGAAGATATGTAAGAGGAAAGAGGGTTCCTGTTAAAAGAAAAAGTAACTCTGCTCAGGAAAAAGCTTACATGAAGCTTACAATTCAATAATTTAAGTTAGCCGTAAGGCCAAACACAGGAATTGTGTGAACTTTTGGTTAGTTTCTGTGTTAGAAACAGGATTAAAGTAACATCTGCTTAGAGCTAGACAGGAAGTGTATAGCTCAGTAGGAAAGAAGTTTATATTTTTGGCCTAAAGCATGTAAAAACAAACGCATCAACATGGAATGCAGGAGTGCCTATGGACTAATATTTGAAGATCCACTTGCACAGAAATTTGTAGAATACGTTCACAGTCCAATGGGCAGATGAGAAGAGCAAGCAAACAGCCCTGCACCTCACTGTAGGGATTTTCAGCATATTAGTGTTCTGTTTTTTTAATTTTCATTCAGTACATGGGCAAATTCTTTAAAATATTCTCTTGGACATGAATAAAAATAGGGTAGTTACTGAAATTTGTCTGACCTTAATAAATACATGGATGACTCCTTCTTTTTGTGGTCTTTCTCATCAACTCACAGAGAAACAAAACTCTGTATGGTGAACACAGTACTAAAACACAGGTATCTAATGACAGTATTAGGGTGATCCTGTAGAAGGAGCAAATGGGGTCATCTCCATGCTAAAAGGCTATCACTACCTTAGAATCCCACTAATTAAGAGTTGTCTTTCCATACAGGGGTATCTGCAGAAATAGCATGCTTGCAGGGACATTTGTCTCAAACTGAGTAAAGTCTACAGAAAATGTTAACAGAATCAGAAAAAAGAAAGTGGTAGATTTAACATGGAAGTTTCTGCTTTGAATAGAATTAGTTGTGTACTCAGCTATCCATGTCCCAGAGGATACAGAATGTTGCAGAATTTTTCAGCTGTCTGTAGCTTGCGTAACTGCCAGCTGCAGCAGAGATCAAAGGTTGGAAAGGAAGGACAATATGTAGATGTGTCATCTTAGACTTTGTGGTCCTAAAATCTACATCGATGCATCAGTATATATTTATAATTTGTTGCTGATGCACCAAATAAGTACTGGCTGGGAGCTGTTTAATTTATAAAAATCTGTATTAACCTTACTCAGACCCAACATTTCTAAATTTTAGAAGAAATAAGTACTTCCTAAAATTAATATAATTTACATATGAATTCATATATAATAAGATAGTGATGCCATGAAGATTTTTTGCCTTTTCTTTTATACCCCTGTTACACCTTTTTTAAAACTTCTGTATTCTTAGTGGTTTTTTACCTACATTCTTGGACTTGTTTGTTAAGCTAGGAGACTAAATATTTTAGAAGCTTCGTAGTTAGGGATCAGTGGGCCTCAGACCCCAAGGTCCTCTCCAGAACACATTCTGTAAACTAAGACAGGACCATGCAAGGGAAGGTTCCTTGGGGAGGGGGGCTCATTCAAGCCTCTCATTGGGGAATCTTTGCTAGATATGCTAATTAATAAGACCTATAATGTTACACGAGATCTTTTGGGGGTGTGCACTGCAGGGTGCATTGGGGTGCATTCGACCTGGACACAGTGCACCTAAGGATCCTTAAAATAAATACCAAGGTAAAATCCCTTTTCCCCTTCTAACCGTGTTTGACTCTTGATTTTAAGACCAGGAAAAGGCATTAATAGATTATATAAATTCTTTTTAAAAAATTATCTTAAAAATGGAAGCTGTCAGAAACTTTTGGTATTTTTTTAAATGCCTAAAATGTGGTTTTTTATTCATGTGATACAGCCTAGGTAATTTACCAAGGTGAAAGGTCTGTATAATCCATGTCTTCAAAGTGAAGAAAAATTACGTGTCCTACTTAACCTAGTGTTCCCATAGACAGTGGAGAAGAAATCTGCAGCAATGAACAACTCTTCATAGTTCAGTAGGTTTTTCAAAGATTAAAGTTGATGTTAATGTAAGTACTGATGAAGTTCATGAAACATATTTTGAGACTCCCTTGCACTACTGTAATTTGATCTTCTGGTACATCTGCTGCAGACCTGATGTATTCAAATGTCTGAGTCAAGGTCTGAGAAAAATAGATATTGAAGGAGTCAAAAAGATTTTCTACAAGTGGATGTTCCTGATTCTATGCCTCTGTGGTGAAGTATTTTGGGAAAACATAGCTTAAATACATGTACTGTCAAAGAATTTTGTACTAGCAAGGTATGTACACTTTGTAGAGCAAGATTGCAGAAGTATTATTAAAATGCAGGCCACACAAAGAAGGTTGTTTTGCGATGATTTTGCAGGGACAGGAGTGTTTGCATGGTCAAGTAATGTTTTTTTAAAATCGGTGCACCTCGAAGCAGAGATGTTTTGTGCAGAAGTTCTTCACCCAGTGACCTATTTTTCCATTCTGAATAAAACATGTTGCCTCTCTGCATGAATCTTACCTAGTTCATTACAGCTGGAACAGCATTAAGCCAAGGAAATATCCATGAAGAGCTGCATTAGAAATACAACTTATGATTGTTGACTTTCCATTTTGCTTCCAAGAGACACAGTCTGAGAATAGTATCAGGTTAAGTCAGATCATTGAGTGTATTCACAAATTCAGGGGATCTGCTATTTGAAACAGTTTTTATTGTTTGCATATTTGTCTATCTGTAGTTTTGATCATCATTTAAAAAAAAAAAAAACCAACTAAAAACAAAGTGCTGTCAAGTTTTTGCTGTGTTTGCTACTAACTCTGTGGAGTTTTTTCTCATGTTATGATGACATTTCCTCCAGGAAAACAAGTGCTGGTCGCTATCCTTCACTAGTAAAGCATGTGACTAGTTCTGTTATTTCTTGCTACCTTGATAGCTGAAGGGGAGGGTTTTTATTAAATTTAGATTAGTCACTGGGTTTGTTACCAACATTGTGCTCATTTCTGTCTTAACAGGAAAGAACCCTGATGTATTTAGGTATCTAGGGGCAAGAACTGAACAGATTATATACTGACTTCAGTGGATGAGTAATAATCAGTTTTAATCTATTATATGATGGACAGCTCTGTTACTATAAATACAAAGTGTCCCCCTTTGCTACCAGTTAGTCTGCTGGCTATTTTAAGCTTGAACATTCCAAGCCATTCCTTCTGATGTAAGTGCTGTTTCACTGAACATGTCTCAATGTTGTAGCTGTATGGAACTGTTATTCTGCTATTTTTACACAGATTTTGAGGGAGGAAGAGGAGGTGAGGAAGGACTCAGATCTTTCAGGGAAAAAATGTGAGTGTTCTATAGAACAATTTACCACTGAAATACCCTCTAAACAAAAAATTCATTCTTTCCTCCTGAGCAAATTTCACAGGAGAAAAGGACTTGAAATGGCACATTTAAATTCTGTAATCAAATGGGAAGAAATCCAATCAGATGCTTCCCTTGAAAGTGTGTTGTAACCAGCTGTTTATATAAAAGCTGGGATGGAGCAGCCCAGCTTGCTAAGTCATATCACATTGTTCTGCAAAGACTTTATGAAACCATAGCTCTCAAAAGAAATTTGTGTTGAAGGACACATTTTGACAGTACAATTGATCAGATTTTGCATCGTGTTTGAGGATTGTTATCTTGTTTTTTGAAATCTTATACCATGCTAATGTTTCCCCTATTTTTTTCCCAACAAGGTCTTTGTCTCAGCACTCAGTGCACTTTTAACTGTTAGCAGGATGATCAGTTACTTTTGTTCTTGGACACATAATCAGGAACCGTGGAGTTATGCATCAATCAAATATGCCAATTATACAAGTATTTTCCTGGTGACATTTCATCCTTGCTTATAATTGGGAAAGAAAGGAAGAGGATAAGAATACTTCATTTGGCCCTTAGTTCTTCTCCAAAAGAAATTGGACAGAAATGTATCTGGAAAGCATTTGTTGACAACAATTGCCAGCTGCTCTGTGAGGAAAATAATAAGAATTTTGAAATATTTTCTTTAATTTTCAAAGCCCTTTGTTGACTAGATTCAACACCTGGTTTATAGAGATTTTTCTCTGAGAAGAGCTCTTTAGTTTTGGCTTTCTCACTTCAGACCTGAATACTTTAGCCTCCAGGGCCTGGTGTCTCCTTCCTTCTGTTTCTGGGAGGTGGATTTCACTTGCCTCCTTATAATTCCTGTTCAGTTCCTCTTGTAGGTCTCTACTGCCCTACATCTCTTTGCTGTCTCCTTTATGCCAGTGGTCACAACCAACAGACTCCTTTGCTTTATTACAGTGATTCAGAAGTTGCATACTTGTATGACTTTGCTGGCTTAGATGCCCTGTGGGATGATGTTCCTGATCTGAGGAGTTTAGATATAAAGATGATATGTGTGTTATGAATACCTAAGCTGTAAGTTTTTTGATTCAAGTCAACCTTAAATCCGCACCTGTATCTTTTGTATTTAGGTGGTACATAGAAGAAATAAAATACTATGCACTACTATTCAGTAATTTATTTATAGCTCATCTGATCAGAGGGCTATTAGGTCTTTGTTATATCAAAGTTATAAGAAAGAATTCAGGAAAAAAGTCTAAAATAAGATTTTAGGTTAATTTAGGTGAAAAAGTTATTGCTGGTTTTTGTTTTTAGATTAAAATGTTTTGAGTGCTTTTGGTAGGAATTGGCTTTGTGTAAAAGAATCAAACTTTTACTCAGAAATTGATTTTTTTTTTTTTTCCCCCCTCTAAGGAGCTAAAAACATTAAAATCTATTACTCATATGCACTGACATTCAGTATTAATTTTATGTCCCACTATATTGCTTTCTTCAGGGAAAAACTAACATCCATTTGTTGATCAGTAACATACAGTCAGCACAAGGTGCATGGCTGCTGATTAAATAACAAGCACATTAGGATTTTTTTTTTTTAAGGTGTGCTGACAGCAGCTGCTGCTGCCTGACAGTCACTTAAGGGCAGTTTGCTTGCTGCCCTGGTAGACCAGCATTGCTCAGTGGGTACTTTCAACCAAAAGCCCAGATTTTTTGAAAAGAATCATCTCCTTCCTTCATGACTGAAAGTAAACAGTATGGAGGCTCTTTCCCCAGATTTGATATTAAAATCTACATTTCATATTTATTCCAGCTCAGCTAGGCATTTTTGTTAGATAGCCTGAGTAGGAGGAAGGGAGAAAGTGAGAGACAGAGCTTCAGAGGGCATTCAGCTCTTGTGTGTGAGTGTGTTGTTTCCTGGAGATGCTTTCTGTCCTCCATAGGCCAAAGAGGTTGTGTCCAAGTTAGCTGGAATGGTTACAGCTCCTACTTTGTGATTCAGGTACTGGGCATGAAGTGGGGCTAAAGGTTGTTTCTGAGCCTCTGAACCAACAGGCCCAGGACACAGGCGTTGTGTCTGCACGGTGTCATTGCGTGTGACACCTGCATGGGCCAAGGCAGCTCTGAGCGCAGGTTAAGACAACTCACTTTCCAACAGGGCTGCTAGGTCAGCCACAGCCCTACACTGCTCTGCTTTTCCACCTTCCAGTTCTGGGAGAGCTTTCCTAGGAGCCTGGCGCTCCTGTTGGCACATAGTGCGTGCTGCCATATAGACCTCATAGAGGATTTCTCTGTCACCTCCAGAAAGTCAGCTATGAAAGGTGGCACGGGGCTCCTTTTTCTCCTTGATTACACCCATCTACATTCAAACACTTTATGGCAGTTTGCATTGCTGCCGCAGTGGCAGCTTGACCTCTCCAAGACAACGCCCATTTGGCTTAATGGTCTTTTGTGATACTAAGCCTTCATACAAAACTTCAAAACACTCAGCCAAAACTCACCCACAAGGATTTTTTTTCTCTGTTTTTGGTTGGTTGCTTTTTATTCATTAAATCTTTATGTAATGGTCAAAGGTAGGGAACAAAATGGTTAGTATAATTTCAAAAATCTACACAAATTCTGGATAACTGCTTTGCACAAATCCTTGTTTTATGCTTGTAAATTCTCAAATGCAGTTATAAGTCTTTGGAGATAAGGCTGTACCTGAAGCAAATGATTCTTCTGAGACTTAGGAAGGGAATAACTCTAGGATACTTCCATTAGTGCCACTGCAAAGGGCCATTTGATACCAGAGATTGATGTTTGGTCCAAGTTTATATTAGTTAGTTGAAATACCATATATACAGGCCTCCGTGGCAGATCTGGACTTTCTTTTGGCAGCCCAAAAGACCTGTTTAGATGAGGCTTCCTCTCCCAATTTAAAAGACAATTTTCTTAAAATGAACTCACTGCAGTGAATGGATTTACTTCTGATACTTCATTTTTTAAATGGGAACCTCTTTTTTCAAGAGGCATGTTTATGCCCTCAAAGAGTAGTACTTCAGTGTTTACACCTATCTGTTGTGTTGCTTCTGTTGGTCAAGAGAAATGATAAACTATGCATCTCTCGTGATTTGTATCGATCTTCCTGGAGATGATTTAAACACCTATTGATACTCTTCTGAACTCCATATAACATAAATGCTGTATTTTCTCTCCATTTGCAATTCTTATTGTGGCATGAAATCTTATCACAATTATTTTCATTCTATTTAGCAACAATTCAAAAATATCTATTTATTTTAACAGTTGATCAATTAACAGTAAATTACTGCACTGGATTTAGGTTGTTTTTCTGGTGTTAACTTCATTGTTAGTGTCCAATTTCTCTTTGGTTGTGTGTAGTGTCCCTACAGCTTATGTGCTTTCCAACAGTAGAACTTCGTCTGTCTCTCTGGCACTGTTAGTCCAATGAAGAGACCACAATAAATTGTTGATAAAATTTACTTTTCTGTGACTGATGTCACAATTACAATAAATTAACTATGATCTAGATTTTGAATGTAATGATGATCCCTTTTACTCTTTTAAACACCTAACTCTCAATTAGCACCCAGTTTTTCTTTGCTATTTATTTGGAAATCGCACCTGGATCACTGCATTCATAACTGCATTGTGTAAACAGACACAACAGCAAAGGAGTCCTGACCTTCAGCTCTGTCCCAGCAGCTCCACGGATACTTAGTTTCCTTCATTGCTCTGTTCAGGATATCATTCACTTGGATATGTTTTCACTGTTTTGGAATCTTTTTCAAAATAATTGATTAAAGCGTCTCTATAAATTGAATTTCCCATGTGGACTTTTTAAAGCCTCTGGAACTTGATAAGTTTTTGTAACAGAAGAAGAAATGTTTCGTGTGACTTGAAATCCTCCTTGCATAAAGGAGTATTTAATCAGCCACAGTCTGCTCTGGTAAGCTCTGCTGGCACAGTGACACCTGAATCCCATAGCCTAACTAGTTATTTTTCTCCTTGCCTTAGGGTAAGAAATTCAAGAAAGTTGTTTTGTTGTTCAGCAAGGAAGATACTGCTGAGCAATGAATTAAAATAATAAAAGTCCCTCTCTTCTTGGAGAGAAATTTGCATAAACTCTAAATGGTATGCCACTCTGTTTGTGGGGGTCTTTGGAAATAGTTGTTTAAAAAAACTTAGAATAACTAGGAAACTATCAAGAATCTAAGTTGATATAAAAAAGTGGGGGAGACAAAGGAGTGTTAAACACATCTCAAGTCAAGTTGAAAGTAAAACTCAGAGTTTTAAAAGAAGAAATTCAGAAAGTTTAAGCTTCAAGCTCCGGGGCAAAAATGCTGCAGTCTTCTGGGGTTTAGTGTTTCCAGCAACAGTGACAAGCAACAGGTAAGGATGAAAGCAAATGTTCATGGAATTGAAAGCATTTCCACCACTCTCACTTTAAAATGTGCCCATTTCTGTGTCTGATCTGTAGCCATGAAGTGGAAGGTTTGCATATTTTAAAGCAGCAGGAAGGAATTGTAATTTTGTCCTTGCTAGGTCTGTGATCACTATGTTTTTATCTCCCCAGGAGTTAGACTTTCTTAAACACTCTCAACTACTCTAGCAAAACTCAATCAAAGAAAATCTTTCCTTTCTTTAAGACCTGAGACAGTAGAGGAAAAGAAATTGAAAAGTCACAGGTGCAGGTTTTTCTCATGTTTCTTTTATTTCAGGAATGTAAGACATACTTGATGATTCTCTAAAATTAGGCTTGCCAGTCAAAGACTGAGAAGCAATGACAGAGCTGTGTGATGTACAAGTGCCACTGGTGGATTCTCTGGGATCCAAACATATTTTGACCAGTATCGGA
>NW_008238132.1:1356-44905 GCF_000691975.1 Corvus brachyrhynchos | reverse complement strand
AGCTTAATAAGGAAATTTTCAAAAGTTTCAAAATTTTATCAATGTTCTTCCATATCTTATGCACTAAATAGATTTGAATCAGTTCAATACACGATTGGCAGTCACATGGCTACATGTAGGTTATCACTGCTCACCAAGAAACTTGGCTCTATTAGTATTAGCCAGTGTGACATCTGGCTTAGAGCACATTTCAGTGCTTGGGGTCTCATGAATAGAGCTATCCATCCATGGAGGGTCTGGGGGCGCCGGTTAAAAGCTGGGTGAACGTGAGCCAGCTGTACCCAGGTGGCCAAGAAGGCCAATGGCATCCTGGCCTGTATCAGCAATAGTGTGGCCAGCAGGACCAGGGAAGCAATCTTCTCATCCCCCTGAACTGTGAAGCATTCCCCCACCCTGTGCAGCACTGGTGAGGCTGTACCTCAAGTCCTCTGTTCAGTTTTTGACCCCTCACTACCAGAAATGCATTGAGGTGCTGGAGTGTGTTCAGAGAAGGGCAACAAAGCTGGTGAAGTGTCTGGGGCACAAATCCCATGAGGAGCTGTTAAGGGAGCTGGAGTTGTTTAGCCCAGAGGAAAGGAGGCTCAGAGGCAATCATGTCACTCTATACAACGAACTTGGTCTCTCTTCCCAACAAGTGACAAGATGATTCTTCACTGTGAGGATGGTGAGACACTGGAACAGGTTGCCTGAGAAGTTGTGGATCCCTGGAAGTGTCCAAGGCCGGGTTGGATGGGGCTTTGAACAAGGAGATGATGATCTTTACTGTGCCTTCCAACCCAAGTCATTCTAAGTGTCTATGATTTTATGACAAGAGAAATTGGCCTCAAGTTGTGCCAGAGGTGGTTTAGATCAGATATTGGAAAAAAATTTTAACCAAAAGCGTTATCAAACATTTGAACAGGCTGCCCAATAAAGTGGTTGAGTCGCCATCTCTGGTGGTATTAAAAAGATATGTAGACATGGTGCTTTGGGACATGGTTTAGTGATGAAAGTGGTAGGTTTACAGTTGAACTCAATGATCTTAAGGGTCTTTTCTATATAAATGATTTTATTGATCTTTACACATGATCATAGATTTATTCAGATTTATTGCACACCTGAGATGTCAGGAAAAGTTGGAGTCACATTTTATTGCTGATATTTTTCCACCTGCAATAGTGAATAGAACTTGGGTTTATTGTCAAGAAGAAAGGAAGCAATATTCCAGTAGTGGACTGTGGAAAAGGACAACAAAATGTGTGCAGGTGCTCCTCTGTTCAATTTATTGAAAGATTGCCAAAGGCTTGGGAAAGGCACTTATTTAAGCTGTCAGCAGAGAGTTTTAAAAGGTATGCCTGCTTTAAAAGGATGCCTGCATCCCCACAGATGAGGGAGAGGGAAAGATCCAGACCAAATACTCAGCAAAATATTTGTCTCACCCATTTTGACATAGAACTCTTCCAGCTGGTGGCTTGAAGTTGATTCAAATGCTTCATCATGTTAGCTTGAGTCTTCATCCAGTTGCATAGTCTTTGCTGTAAGGATTTCTTGTAGTGTTGAGAGGTAGCCAAGCATGTTTCCTTTGGGCAATGGGCTTCAAATTGTTGTTTCTTAATAATTCAAATCTATTTTTATATTTTGCAAAAAGTAAAAATAAAAAAATACTTTAGGGCATAAGTTCAACTCGTTCAGGCAACCCATCCTTCCATGACCCTGAAAAACTGTACAAAGCCCAACCCAAAACAAAAGCAAGTAGGGTAAATGCTGAAGGTAGGGAGTGTCTTTTTCAGGGCACATGGTGTTCAAAGGCATTGTCTGTGTTAGAAAGTGGAAGGTCACGAAAGGATTCAGAGGATGTTTTCCCACCATGCAGCAGGCATTCTCAAAGCACAGAAGCACTATCCTTTTCCTGTTTTACCACAAAGGACAAAAACAATTCTTCAGTTTATAGGTCTCACCCTATTGATAATAATTTTAACTGAAACAGACAAAAATATCTGCTCTGAGAATTGGAGTAGATGCTTCAGGGTACTCTTTAGCTTCTGTTGCTAAGATTTAAATGCACATTTCATGCTATGAATCCACTTTTTCCCCCTGCTATTGCTTTTACCCACTCAGTACAAATTCTTGTGCACAAAGAGTACTCAATGATGTCCTTGCTCATGAAACTTCAAACAGGAAAATCTATTTTTTTCTAGAGCTGTTCATATGGGGAGATGAGAAAAATAAAAAAAATCATGCACAATATTTTTGTACACCTAATGAATATAAACTAAGAGAAAAATGCACATAAGCCAAAAGAAAAACAACATCAGCTATGTTCATGGAGTGTCTAAATACAGTGCAGGATGAGAAGAATATTTTCTGCCTGGTCATGTGAGCAGTATGATATTGTATGATGAAGTTCCTCCTCCTGCTCTTACCACTGTTCAGCAGCAGTGTGTTGCCCCATTGCTTCAGTCACTGGGTTACTCATCTTGTGAGGTAAGCTGTCTTTCACGCAAGAAATTGATTTCATATTTTGTGCATGTTTTATATGTTGCCTTATATAGCCTTCAGTTTGCTTTTGTAAAACTAAATTGTCTCGCCTTTAAATTCAAGTGGCTATTCTATTCTGATGGCAGTGAGACTTCCTACCTTTGTCTCACAGCATGACTTAACTTTCACCAAAACCATACCTCTGTGAACTTTTCCATGGTGAGAAATATCCTGAGGTGTGAATAAGGACAGTCCTTGCATATCTCCAGCCAACTGATCAGCTGAATACCTTCTGACACCTATTAATTTCACTCCAGAGAAAGTACCACTTTTGAAACTATTATATGTTTGGGTTTTTTTTTCCCAGAGAATGAAAGAATAATCCTGTGTAAGCCTGGTAGCTTGAAGCTTGAGGGGAACTGCTGATTTTTTCCTGATCTCCAGTGAGTTGGAAGCCTGTAAGGGCCTTCAAGTTCTGCTAGGAAGACAGACCAGAATGGTCCAATGGGCACACTGAAAAAGGTTGATTTACGGGTCTTGAAACATCTGGGGGCATTTCTCTTAAAGACAATTACTTTAAAAGTTGGAGAAAATGTGAGATTTATAATGACGCTCTAGAAATGCAAGCAAGCTAACTGCTACCCATTTATAATGATAGAAAACAGATACATTAACTTGATGGCACAACTTTGTAGTCCATATGTCAGAAATTTTAGTCAAGGAAAGCTTGGTAATTTTTTTGCAAAGGGAAGAAAAAAATTACTCAGGTGGGGCTGCTTGTGGCCTTCCTTAACTTCTGTCCTGCTGTTAAGATATAAAACGTTGTGAAGGTGGGCAGGTACTTTGGTTCATTAGGCCTGGGCAACACGCAGAGCTGGTGGGGAAAGTGGTCATGAGGAGGAGGAGCACAGAAAGCCATTGGTGTCAGGGCTGGCAACAAGCCTGGACAGTGAGGGCTTTCCTTGCTAATCACACGTACGGGTGATGTATGACACCCTGGCCAGTGGGCAATGACAGGCAGCACAACACATGACTGAATTGAGCAGAGCTGAGCAGGACCCCTTAACCGGATAGCACGAGCCCAGAATATATTGTTTTTCATGTCATTAACACGGTGTCATTTTGGCTCATGGGAGCCAGAGATTCAGCAGTGGCTCATTACATGAGCAGTTACATACAGCTAAAGGAGAAGGGCTCATTTGGGAGTATTCTGGGAGGTAATTTGCTTTTCAGATAACATTCATATTGTCTCAAAGGTAATATCATCATGCTTTCTCTTTTCCCCATTCAAAAAAATATATTTATTTAAGTCTTTTGTTCCTTTGTTTTAGATTTTTTTTTTTTTGTGAAGTGCAAGATACTATTTAATGGGTGGTCAGACAGTGTAGTTGCTCTCCTTGGCTTCTTGTGCAAGGATTAGGGCACTAGTTCTAGAAAACCTGAAAAACTATTCTGTCTGTAAGTGACTGGCAGAAAAGTTGTACTTCTAAGATATATTTACTTTTTTTAAAGAATAAAGAAAAAATAAAAAAGAAAAGGCATTGTAGTATGGGTTTCATCTAATATAGTGAACATTAATAATTTCTTGAGTGATGCCTATCTTTCCAAATTAGAATAACTGGTAGAATCTAGCCAGTAGGTGAGAAATTCAGTTATTGCATGTAAGTAGCTGACAACATGCACATTTCAGTTCAATTCAGTTCAATTTTAGTATTTTAATGGCCAAGTTGCACTTCACTATGAAGAGGTAAAAAAAAATGTTGCATTACAAGTTTTTTTTCTTGCAAATCTCTTAGAGAAGTGTTCGTGTATCCTGAAGAGGTGATATTTTCAAAACTGTTGATACAAAATATAATCAACATTTCTAGGAAAGGAAGAACAAAATTAAAGTTTTACTATCTTCTTTTTCAAATAGAAAAAAATATTGACAGTAGTTGAAATCTGACATACATCTATTTTTTTTGTTTAGCTGATGGTTTTTCAAATGTGTTTTCTACAATTTTAATGGAAGCTCAGATTTATTATTAGGAATGATATTTCAATATTATTCTCTTCAAAGAATAATTATGTAAAGTAGTTTTCCAAAACTGTACACATACAGTGAAAGTAAGTGCAAACTTGCTGGAATAAATAAGCATGCATTGTCTGTGCTGATTAACTTCACAGGTGACTGTTCTCTAGTCATTCCTGTTTTAGAAACGTGTGTGGTTTTTTTTCCCTTTCCCCAACAAATCTTCACACATCCTTTGAACTGTAAGTCATCATCAAAATCAACTCACATTTCTCTACCATTCTCCCCTGTGTATTGTATACCACCAATCTAATTACCAACAATGTGTTGCAAGAAGAACTTAAAATATTTTCACTGGAAGGTGCTATTTTGGGTTTCTGTTTTTTTCGTTACTAAATTTTCTAAGAAATACACGTCACTCTTGAGTAGGCATGCATGTTCATTGTGTGAATCTGCTGGCTGATTCATTGGTTTGTCTTAAAAAAAAAATATATATACATATACATTGATTTATATCCTGGAATATTTGATGCTATCGATATCTTCTACAGTCATAAGTAGTAACCGGGGTTCATTACTTTAGTTCTCACAGAATTACTTGTTTTAAAGCTACTTTGAATTTAACTTTAATAAAGGTTGGTCCTCCAGAATTTATGTTAACATCTTTCAAATAGTTAAAATTTTGAACTACTCTTTAAGACTCTTCCACTTTTTAAAAGTTGTCTCTGAGTACTTGAGTGCCACATAGCATGGCATATCGTTTCAGGGCAATGAGTAAATCTTTCCCTTCTATTCCACTTCATTGAATTCCTGTGGAAACCTGCATTTAAGGTGCAACTGCCTGGCTTCATCCTGCTTAAGTTAAGCAGGATGCTGGCTTTAGGATTTAGATAATATGGTGAAGTGATGGTGAAAATAATTGAGGCAAATAATTTCCGTAGTCACCAATCATTCTCTAGCGTTTTGGGCTGCAGACTAGTGTACTTAAATGAGGTTGTTAAACGTTTTCTTTAAAATCCTATGGAAGATACTGCAGCAGGCACAGTTAACCAGAGCAGAACTACAGATAGTAACTTGTGTGGAAGAAATAGTTCCATTATCTTAATAAT
Source organism: Corvus brachyrhynchos (assembly GCF_000691975.1). Taxonomy (NCBI): domain Eukaryota; kingdom Metazoa; phylum Chordata; class Aves; order Passeriformes; family Corvidae; genus Corvus; species Corvus brachyrhynchos. Next base: position 39,328 of record NW_008238132.1, on the reverse strand, counting down.
GGAGTTCAGAGGAAGAAAGATAAAGGCATTTCCCCTTGTTATTTTAAATCCTCTAAGCGTCAGGATCAAAAATGGGAGATAGGTGTCATTCATTCTGTAGTGTGAATGGAAAAAAATTAGAAAGCACAACTATGGGATTTTTTTAATGCATGCAAGGTTCTTGACGTTAATCTGTCATTGCACAAAGTTTTCAGCTACAGTACTGTGTGTCTTCTGTAACTGGAAGGTTTAACTCACTTGTTCATGAATGTGATGAGTTTGGGAAAAAAAAATCCCTAAATGGAAACAAAGGTGAAGCTTTTTATTTTAAGTCAAAAAGGATGTGACAGAAACAGGTAGAAAGTGATTTATAGCAGCTGACATGTGGAGCTGTTAGTCCTGCTTTTATTCTGTATGTATTTTTGCCTCTGGTGTTAACCCTATGCCTATCAGTAGTTTTAATCTGTTGTCCCAACATAAAAGCAAGAATCCAAAGTAACATCATCCCACCAAGAATTGATGTGATTTATCATAGCACAGAGATCTCTAGAGGGATGACTGGTGAAAGGCTGTCATTCTGTGGCACTCTCAGAAAGACTCTTTAAAAAGTCAGAGGAATTGCAAGGGTCAGTTCTGCAAAACCAGTGTTACTCACTGAAAGCTGTAGAAGCTTCTCTTGCTTGCTGAAGCCTCACTTGCATGGTACAAATTCCAGGTGGAAACTGGCAATTTCAGATGTAAGCTATGAAGACGCACTGAAGTGCATGTTTGTATGAAGAACAGACAGATGTGTTGGTAAATTTGGTTTTAAAGGAGTAACACTGAAAGAATCCATCATTATTTAAAGGCATATTTTTGAAAAATACTTTAAAATGAGTCCTAAACAAGACTGTCTCCTTTATATAATGAGACTTTGTTGTAGACAGATGTACTTGTACCTATGATTCCTATTCAACTCTATTCAGCAGAAAAAATGCTTAGTTCTCTCTCCCACGCAAAATCTAAAATAGTTCATTTTAAAAGCAGGCAGCAACCATCCGCAAATTTTGGTATGAGTGTTTTATTTTTAAAATCTTTTTTATTTTAAATAAATTTAATTATATGAAAGGTTTAAGAAGCTTGTGGGCAATAAAATATTCTCTTTACATCTTTACAGCAATGGAATATTGGGGTTTTGGAGGGCTTGTTATTTGTGTGGGTTTTTTCTCTCAGAATGGTTCTTTTGTAGGAATGTAAAATAAATGTACTTGGTGAGTATCTATGCTCTGTAGACATAGGTGACAATGGTACAGCCATGATGTGATCACTGAGGTTTAAAGCTGTTTGTAAATCATGAATTTATCTACATAAGGCTTTTTCTTTAGCACATAGGCAGAGGTTATGTTTGTTCTGCTTATCTTTGAGATGAATCATAGTCTGAATATACCTGTCTCTTCCCTATTGCTTAAATGACCACTTATAACAGATTATACTGTTCAGACAGAAAAGGTTAGGTGAGATAAATCTTTCTGCAAACAGTTGAAGAGAATAGTCAGCAGATAGTGAATTCTTCTGTAGTGTAGCATTTGTAAAATTAAAGAAGTGAAATCTATGGTTTTTAAGGAAAAGTGGAAAAATATGATAAAAAGCAATGACGCTGGTTTTGATTTTTTTTTTTTTTTTTTTTTTTTTCATTTTGGTAACCTAGAGAAAATTTACTAAAGCTGTTCTCATCCCAAGGGAAATTAGCGAGGGAAATTATGTTCTTGTGTTGCTTAAGACCAACTGTTTTTGCCATAGGGTGCTGTCCTCAGAAAGACATGGATAAAAGGACTTTTTTTGGGGTAGCCTCCCTTTTATATATTTATATATGTTTATATTTTCTCAGTGCCTAGGCAGTCCAAGCAATGTTGTCCATTTACTGTCTGCTCTGCCTCAAATATCTGGAACATCACTGGGATAGAGAAGCCCTCTTTAAGTGGCTCTTAGGTGATCACAAGGCTCTGTGCGTGAGGTAAGTTGCAGGAGCATGATATAACAGTAAGTTGTGTTGGTCTTGCTAGGAAAGGAAGTAGGTGACATTATGGCATCTGTCTTTGCCTCATGAGTTCTTTCACTGAAGAAAGGCCTTAGCTTTTAGGTTCCCGTCACCACTGTTCTGAAATGGCCTTTCTGTCTCTCACAGCTGGGGATTCTCTGTCCATGGGAGTTGCCAGACTGTGGGCATTCAAGATAGGGGTCCTGATTCAGTAACAGTAATAGAACAGTAGTAGACAGCAAATTGCATCCTAAATTGTATGGTCATAGAAACATTCAGGTTGGAAAGAAACTTTAAGATCACCATGTCCAACTGTTAATCTTAGTCTTCCACTAAACCATATCCCTAAGTGCCACATGTACACATCTTTTCAATGCCTCCATGGATGGTGACCACCCCAGTCAGTTACAGTGCTTGACAACCCTTTTTAGTGGAGAAATTTTTCCCAATATCCAATCTAATCCCCCCTTGGTGCAACTGGAGGCCATTTCCTTGCCTCTTGTTTCCTAGGAGAAGAGACTGACCCTCACATTGCTACGCCCTCCTTTCAGGTAACTGTAGAGAGTGATAAGGTCACACCCGAGGCTCCTTTTCTCCAGGCTAAAAAACCCCGGCTCCCTCAGCTGCTCCTCACAGGACTCACTGTGTAGACCCTTCAAATCTTTGTTGCCCTTGTTATACTTGCTTCAGAACCTCAATATCCTATTTGTAGTGAGGGACCCAGAACTGCACACAGGACTCAAGGTGTGACCTCATCACTGCCCTGGTCCTGTTGGCCGCATTGTTTCTGATACAGGTCAGGATACCTCCTTTTTTTGTTAATATATTTAGAGAAACAATTTTTACTGTCTGTAGCCAGATTAAGTTCTAATTGGGCTTTGGCCTGTCTAACTTTCTCCCTGCATAACCTGACAGCATCCCTCCTGTCCTCCTGAGTTCCCTGCCCCTTCTTACAGAGGTGATATACTCCTTTTTTTTTTCTCCTGAGTTCCAGGCAAAGCTCTCTATTTAGCCAGGGCAGTCTTCCCCTCTGGCTCATCTTTCAGAACATGGGGACAGCTTGCTTCTGTGTCTTTAACATTTCCCTCTTGAAAAATATCCAGCCTTCCTGAGCCCCTTTGCTATTCAGGACTGCCTACTAAGGGACTCTCTCAATTAGGCTTCTTAACAGGCCAAAGTCTGCTCTGCAAATTCAAGGTGCTAGGTTTGATAAGTATAGGAGAAAGTTTCATGAAGGATGTCTGGACTTCAGGCGGCTCTCTTGAAAGCTCTTTCTTGCATAGGTGAAGTTACAGCATTTCAGGGAGTGGGTATCCAGAGCCAGCCCTACAGCTGCCAGCTCCAGCTGTAGGCATCCCTGAAGCCACCTTCTGTTCAAGTTACAAAGCATTATATACTTTTCTTTGCAGAGTATCTTAATACATAACAACCAATAAACACCATACACAATATCTTTATATTTGCCTATAGCCTAACTACTACCATCACCATATTATAGTCATTCTTATCCAATGACAAGAGTAAGTTACAGTTTAAGCTTACAATGGAAAATTCTCAGACCTTTCTTCTTCTTGCTACATCAACATTTCTTGTTTGCCTGCCATATCTCTCTTTTTGGTAAAGACATGTTTTCTATTTACTTATGCTCTTCTTGAGACTTATTTACTTGGTGAAAAACATGTCTTTGTTTGCAGTCACATACTTTTGTCCTATTCGTAAAAATCTCCTTCCAACTCATCTCCAACCTTTGCCTTCTCAGTTACTCAGCGATCACTGTTTCAGCAAAACATCTTTTATTCTATACCGAAACTTGCTTCCATTTCTACCTCATCCCCAGTTTCTACATTCAGAGATCTTTCTGCCAAGCCTCCATACCTGTGAAACTTTCTTACCAAACTTTCATCCTCCCCAACAGATAAGCTTCCTCCATTCTTCTCCAAGAATTGAAAACTCCATCTATTTCATGATCATTTTGCCCAAGATGGCCTCCAACAACCACATCACCCACCCACCCTTCTCTGTTCACAAAGAAGATGAAGCAGGTATCAAATCCTCTGAACATTCATCATGTAGTCTTCTCACTGAGGCCACAAAGATTCTCTGACTACAACTTAATCAAAACCTTGTAATTTTGACTGTAATTTCAAGAGTTTTAAACATGGATAATTACAAAAACACTAGGTGCTTTTGTAACAGGGTTTTTTTTACCATAGTATTGAAATTTTCTAACCAACTCCTTTGGTTGCATTCTGGAAAAAATACTGTCTTTGAATGATAGAATTAGGAAGACAAATTAGAAAGCACTTACTAGTGAATGCACAAAATAAAAGAATTGTCCAAGCCAGTGTAGCAAAGAATCAAACCTAGGAGATAAGCTGTGGTAAAGAAGCAAATGAAACCATGCACAGTTTTATATAAGCATTTGAACTTCAAATGCTCTGATCTGTGGGCTTTTTTGGTTGGTTGGTTGGGGGTTTTTTTTGTTTTTTTCTTTTTGTCTCTTTAAAAAGAAAAAGTTTAAAAAATAATAGTTTTTCAGGGCAATTGGATTACCAACCTGTAATGATTTTGTTTTCAAAGCATTAAGGCCAAGCTACTTGCATTCATCTATGACGAAGTGGAAATAGGATTTGTCAACAAGTCATAAAAACAACAATAAATTAGTCTGTCATCACATAATACATAAAGTTAAGCCCTACAATAACAACTTATGCTGAGATAATACAGAGAAAACACTGCATGAGGAGAACTAAATTCTGTGGAATACTAGCAATAAAGATTTTAATATTAGAATGAAAGTAATTTATTAAAAGACACGTAAAAGAGAACTTTGAGTACGCTAAGTGACGTGATGTCAAAAGAAGGATCTGTAAAAAGAAACTGAATAAAAGAGCTGAGATGTTTACTAAGTATTAACAAAAATGACAAGCATCCTAAAGACAGAAAAAATGCAATTTGAGAAGGCAACTGTGATTAAATGAAAGTAAACAAGCTGGAACAAGGAGGAAAGGTCTTTCTACAAATTGCTTTAGTTTGGAAATATGTCCTGATCAAATGAGATGGTTACATAAGACTGTCAAAAGGCACCATTAAACCTATTACCAACAGACTGCTCAGCTACCATATAATCAAAGTGTGTTAAAGGATTCTGTCTGATAACACTGACATTAAAAAATATCATCAGACCCAGCTATTATTGTCTTTAATACAACCACAAGTAATATGAGGGGAAATGTGCTCAGTAAAATCAACATGTTGCTCATCATGGCTGAGGTTTGTTCTGTCATATTGCTTTTAAACAGACTGTTTACTTCATTTAATAGTTATAGAGAAATACCATCTAATGAGAATGTTCTGATTTATCCTTCAAGTAGTTGGTAGGAAACATGGCATTAAGTCAGTCTTTCATCTCCCAATTCTATTTTCATCTTTTTTGCTAACATGTCAGTGAAAAACTAATAAAAAAATCCAAATTCAAATGCAGCTCAAATCCATCATAACATGCCTTAGCAAGCTTTTACTTCCACTAAGCATATAAAGCACTGCATCAAAATAGTCTGTGCTTACAATCCCTAGAAGAAAATGAAAGTGTAAAAAAACCTCATTGCAAGGCTTCATCTGTGTTCTTTTGAGTCATTTGTGAGAAATGAAGCCATAGCAATTAGCAACGAAGCATTAAAGAATTGCAAGATTTCACCCAAATTACCTTTACAAATAGATTCAAAGGTAAAGGTCTTGAAACTGAAACACAGAAGTCTTTTGAGTGAATTGGTGCAAATAATGTGTTAATGGGAGATCTTGAGAGATAAATGATTGTCAAGAACAGAGGTTGATAAGTAATTGATTTTCAGTTTTGTAATCAAAGAATTAGTCTGATTGGAAGCAAACAAAGAATCTTTTTTTTTTTACTAAAGTGTAAAGGTTAACAGATTTCAGGTAGAATAAACTAAAAAAAGTCATATTTCATTATATTGGGATGTATTTTAAAACAATGCAAAACAAAAGTGTTTGTCTACTTTAATTAGCTCTGTAGCACACTACAGGTTCATTTTCCGTATTGGCGATGATTTCCTGTGACATAAATGGGAACTTAAGCTCCTGGCTTATATGTTGATATATGTGTTTAGACAATGAAATGTAGGAAAACTCAATCCTGTCTTTTCATCGTACACAGTTAAGTCTAGCAGGATGAACTGCATCCCTTTCCTACTTACAGGTGGAATGAATTGCTCTGTGGAGGTTCCTCTATTCCTTCTATGGCAAGATGTTAAGTGAGATCTCTTAAAAAGTGTCTCTCAGACTAGACATTCCCCTGTCTCCTGGCTACATGTAATAACTATTGACACAATTTCATGTCATACATGGGAGAAAGTGAATATTTCAAAAAGCAAGAATAAAAACATTTATCTGAACAGTGGGCCCAGAAATCAAGAAGCAGGTAAAGATCCTGGACTTTGATCTTGCATATACTGGATGAATACTTTAGTTCCTGGGTTACTGTGTAAAAGACTGGGATCATCATACCAGTACCTTTTAGTATATAAATTGGGGAAAAAAAAAAAGGACTGTTGACACTTTACAGTGAAGCCAGCCTCCCTCCCCCAAAATGTCTATATGATCAAGCAGAATGCTTTTGATTGAAGCAAGTTTCATTATTTAAAAAATTATATTAGCCAAAAATATTGCAATACTAAATCAGAATAGACTCCCTATTGGCTTATTTTTCCTTCATGTGATCAAAAATTTTGATGAAGGTAACCCGCCACTCAAATCTTCTGTATTTTATTAATTTTGAAAAGGATTCCACTATGCATCAGCAAAATAATTAATTCAGCTCACCAAAAAGCATTACTATTAATTTTTTGCATGATTTTTATTAATTTGGTCCTACTACATGTGAACATCTTGATCAGAACTGATGCAAAATGATGTCTGCTTAAAAAGTTGTGAAAATTTGCATAGGCAGAAAATAGTTAGCAAAGTTGGTGCTAAGATAAACCTCTTGCTTTGAATACATTCTCAGAAACCCATTTTTGCCTCATAGACTGATGAAAATTTGCAAGCAATCACCCCTTTTGTTGCATTCAGTTGCTAGCTCAAAGAAAAATGCCATGCTATGAATTACTAACATCACTTCCCACAGTAGCTGTGGTCTCCTTGGGGTTCTTTTGGCCAAGTACCAAACTAGCTCTGCTTGTGACATTTTGTTTGATAACATCATAAAGTGGTAAGGCCATGGAATGTATACATAGCAGTATGCACTAATAAAGTGTTTATCCTTTAATGTTTCCCAGATGCTTGCCTATAGCTTTTTCCAGAAGTAAAGAAAATGTGCTGGCTGGATGTGATCTCGTGTTTATATTGTCTGCTGGGTCTACGTGATAAGTCACATTCTTTCCTCCTTTGCTTTTGTAGAATCAGTAAAGCAAGTGCTGCCTTAAAGGTCTGTTCCTCTATGTGTAACAAATGCCAGCTCCATTAAATATCTAGGATCAAATGGTAATAAAACTGGATGTTAGAAGAACCTCATTGAGAGAAAAGCAGTCAATAATTTCTGTGTTACACAAAATTGCAAAATTCTGTGAGACTCATAATGTTTAACTCCAGAGAGTTTTGGAGTTATTAGAATGAACAGAAGACTTCCCAAATTTAGGAGAACATTCACGGCACAATATGTTTATTCTGCCATTCGGTAAGAAAGGGCACGACGCTTGGGAATCTTTATTACTTACCTTTTGGCACTGCTATTTATGGTTGTTGAGACAGGCGCAAATGGCAATTGTTGTGACTACCTTTGTACTTACATTTTGCACAGCTGTAAATCACCAGCAGAATCAGCGAGTGCTGCAGGGCAGTAGAAAAATGGAACACTGGCTTTTTACCCAGGTAGGAGTATCTGTTCAGCTAAGCCTGAAAATCAATCAAGAAAAATCAATTGAAATATTTTTAAAAGTTAGTGAAATGAAAATGTAATGTTAGAAGTTTTTTATAGTTTACTCTATGTGCTGGTTTTGGCTGGCATAGAGTTAAGTGCCTTCAGAGTAGCTGGTACGGAGCTGTGTTATGGATTTGTGACCAAAATGCTGTTGATATCACAGTGATGTTTTAGTTACTGCTGGGCAGCCTCAAGGCCTTTTCTCTTTCTCACCCCACCTCAGCAGTGAGGAGGCTGGGTATGCACAAGAAGCTGGGAGGGGACACAGCCAGGAGAGCTGGCCCCAAGTGACCAAAGAGAAATTCCAGACTGTATGGCATCATGTTCGGCATATAGAGCTGGGGAAAGAAGAAAGAAGGGGGAGACATTCAGAGTGATGGCATTTGTCTTTCCAAGTCACTTTTACACATGATGGAGCCCTACTTTCCTGGGGATGGCTGAACACCTGTCTGCCCATGGGAAGTGGTAAATGAATTCCTTGTTTTGCTTGTGCAGAAAGCAAATGCTTTGCTTTACCTATTGAATTGTCTTTATCTTAACCTGTGAATTTTCTCACTTTTGCTTTTCTCATTTCCTCTCTCATTTTGATGCATGAAGAGTAGGTGAACAGTTGTGTGGTGCTTAGTTGGCAGCTGGAGTTAAACCAAAACACTTTGTCATGAGATACCAGGTAATATTTTTTAAAATGTTTAAATGCTTTTCAAGCCCAAGTACTCTTTCAATTGCAATACAGACATTTAGGCCTAGACTATTTACGCTTGTCAAAGCACTTCACAGTGTATGCAATTTATTCTGTGTCTGTTATAGCAGCATCTGCCAGCATAGTGATCATCATCAAGAGTGTGATCTTTGGTTGACAGCAGAAACTTCCATTATACAAACAGTTGTACTGTCAAAACTGAACTTTTGCTGAATTAGCTAATTTTACTTGAAAGGACTGGAAGAGAAAATGTTAGTGGAGGCACTGACTTGTCAGGATGACATCAAATACCTTCAGGTCTGAATTTTTTCTAGTCCAAAAATAGTTTTAAATACGTGCATCCTATTTTACAAAAGTGCAGAACTGCAAAGGCTCGCTGTGAGAGATCCAGGACAGGGTTGTGGGTCTTCAAGTATACCTGTAGAATGTCTAGGTGTTATGGACATGGTTCTAGAGAGTCCCACATCCCATATTAACACACCTCCCTGTGCACAGTCTCTGAGGCACTTTGGAAAAAAATCCACACTGCCAGCACCTTGAGCAGGTTGTAGCTTAAAGTCAGCTTTCTAATGGGAAAGCTTTCCTGAGAGAGCCACTAAACACCAGGCACAGGGACAATCCCCAAATGCCACCTGCTGCATATCCCAATGACAATTCAAGGACATAATTTTGTCCAGTGAAGAACCACAGACAAATGATGATGATGATGATGCAAAACTCATAATCTTTTCTTAAAACTCCACCTTTCTGGAGTGGTAGAAACAGTAGCACTCTGTTTCACTAACAAACATATATAATAATAACACCTATCAAGAGAACAAGAGATTCCTTTGTCTGTAGTACCTGAGGGGATCAAATCAACTGTTTCTACCTTTCACGTGGGAGGCTACAGATACTTTCCACCCCTTGCACTGAAGCTGTGCAAAAGATGATGACCCTATGTTGAAAAACATAGCAACAATCTGATTGTCAGCTACAGGGGAGAGAGAAACATCATGAATTATATTTTCATTGCTTCAGATCAAGACTTTTCAAGAAGATATGCTGTAGTCATATGCAAACTTTTTGTTCAGTTTTGCAAAGGACCAGATGAAATATAATCACCATTCATATGCAGACAGTTTAAATGACCTAACAGGTCCCTTTTGGCCTTTATTTCTGTGGTTCTATATGCCAAAGCATTAATATTAACTGGAAATTATCAGGTCGAATTAATAAGTTCTGTAAGATTTACTTTACATTGGCCTAGATAACAATTAAAAAGGAGTGAAGCAGATTTAAATATATGAAGAGCTAAAAATAAAGTAAACAATATAATATTTGCATTATTACTGTGTTCTCCTCAAAACACTTGGTGTCAACTTATTTTAAAAGATATTTAACATTTTAGGAAAGCGCTGCCTTGACAGTAACAAAAAAAGAGGATATTTTCTGTACTGAGGATAAAGTAACAATTATGATTGGCTGGGTTTTTCTAGAGCACCAGAGAATCATAGCATAGAATGGTTGGGAAGGGACCTTAAAGGTCGTCTAGTTCCAGCCCCCCTGCCATGGTCAGGGTACATTTTCCACTAGTTCAGGTTGCTCAAAGCGCCATCCAACCTGGCCTTGAACACTTCCAGGGATGGGGGTATCCATGAGTTCTCTGGGCAACATGTTCCAGTGCCTCATCACCATCACAGAAAATTGTCCTCCTAATATTTAATCTAAACCTACTCTCTTTCAGTTCCTCCTTATCCTGTCACTATATTCCCTTGTCCCTCTCAAGCTCTCTTGTAAACCCCTTTTAGATACTGGAATTTTGCTGTAACCTCTCCCCAGAGCCTTTACTTTGCCACACTGAACAACCCAGCTCTCACTGCCTGTCTTCACTGAAGAGCTGCTCCATCCCTCTGATCATCGTCATGCCCCGCCTCTGGACTCTCCAACAGGTCAATGTCCTTCCTTTTCTGAGGACCCCAGAGCTGAATGCAGCACTGAAGGTGGGGTCTCCTGGGACCAAATAATATATTCTATGCCTAAGCTGCTGATGGGAGACAACTGAATCAAGTGATTAAATTTTTAATGTGTATGCTGAGTCTAATAGAAGAGATGTGTTTTACAATGCTTGCTTATGGGATATGAGCAGTCCTTTGCATAGAACAGGGTTGGTAACCACAGTTAGTATATTGGTTTAAAAAATAACATACATGCACCTGTTTTTGGTCATTATTTCTCAAGACTGTGCTTAAACCAATGGCCTAGTGTTCAAAAGTCAGTACTATTAAAATCTCTCAAATGATCTCTAACAATCAGGTGGTTGATTTCCTTTAATAAAATCAGTAAGACATTTTTAGCCCGGGTAGGAATGGGATTTCACTAGGTACATATAACACTGTCAAATTTGTTTCTTGTTTTCCTACAGAGACACAGTTCTGTCAATAATCTTCACAGTGCATGTGTTAATTCAGTCATGGATTTCAAGCAGCAAACTGAGCAGTAGAAATCTGGGTATGGAAGAAAGAGTAGTTTGTTGCAGGGGATTGCATTATACAAAGAGCCTTGATATGAGCCAGTGCTCAAAGTTGTCTTAGTAACCAGGGTTCAGTCTGTGCCATCAGTAACAAGGTCAGTATAGATGGACTTCAGGCAGCTAAAAATTCAGTCAAAAGGGAATATATTAACTATATTTAGGGACTGTAGCTTTAATTAGATCTATCATGAAACTGAGTGTAAGAAAAAACAATCACATCAATTTAATTTATAAAAATAAAAAATGGACATGAACTTCAAACATTTTAAGGTCAGAAGTCATTGTTTGATGTCCTGGTTAATATAGGTCATAGGACTTTCATGAATTAATTAGCATTGACTTCTATGAGACCAAGACCTTTACTGTTTATGTTTTCCCTGATACATGGAACTGCTGAAATCACCAGATCAGAAAGAAATTTAAGATATTTTTCAGTTCATTCACTTTGAACTTTTCAATGTTATTTGCAGTCCACTGCATCAATGTCATATGCTTCTATAAAGGGAACTCACATGCCCTTTCTCATCTGGGCTCTGCAAGAGCATAATTCTTATTAGCTCCAGGTAGCTATGTAACTATGTGAAAATAAAAATGATAGCAAACTGATATTTCACACAGAAAGAGAGGGAGAGGAAGAAGAATGAGATAGACATGGAATGGCATAAATGTGTTTTCTCTTGTCTCTGGATCAGTTTGCAGACTAATGGGATAAGCAGGTGAGAAAGAAAACACCCTTATGTTTTAAAAGGTCATTGCAATGGATATCTCACTGCTTTTTACAAATAATTCTTCTTTCACATTTTTAAAGGAAACTGAAATCTTCAGTTTTCAAAAGTGAGAGGAGTCTTTTATCCAAATAACTCAAAAGGGGATACCTTTGTGACAACATATGAATATGGAGATTATGTGGGAGTTCTTCCCATGTGTGTTCCCTTTGCCTATGCAGATCTGTAAGTATAGGGAAATCTGTACCTGATCAAGTTGTTGTTGCATTTACTGACTACTACTGGATTTGTATTTTTTTTTAAATGGTTTTGTGAATAGATATAACATTTAGAAGCCACAGCAACTTGTGGCAACTAATTCAATACGTTAAATACATACTGTATGAAAGCATTCCTCTTTTATTTATTTTGAGTCATCTTCTTGATCATTCAACTTGATGATCTAGTTTATTTGGTCATTTCTTATACTGGACCTTTTCTTTTTTTTTATTGGCTATGACTGAGCTAATAATTTTTCTCTATAGCAGCATGTATGGTGCTGTGAATTTGTGATCTAAACGGGGTTGATAACACGGGGATGATTTAGTTGCTGCTGAGCAGTGCTTGCAGAGAGTCAAAACTTTTCTTCCTCTCACCCCATCCTGGCAGTGAGAAGCCTGGGGATGCACAAGAAGCTGTGAAGGGACACAGCCAGGATGAATACCCCTTTGGAATATCCAAAGGGATATTCCATACATACGTCATCATGCTCAGTGATAAAAGCTTGGGAAAGAATGAGTTCATGGCTATGGGGTTTGTTTTCTCAAGTAACCATTGAATATGTAGAGATTCTGCTTTCCTGTAGATGGCTGAACACCCATTTGTGGATAAATTTCTTATTTTGTGTGTGCAGCTTTGCTTCACTCATTAAACTGTCTGTATCTTGGTCCATGCTTTCTCAGCTTTTGCTGCTCAGATTTTCTCCCTCATCCCACTGGGGATGGTGGTGAGTGAATGACCTGGTGGGTGTTTAGCTGCTGACTGGGGCAACCCACCACAACTGTCTGACAAAGTTTTCAGCTTTCTTCATGCGTCTTCTAGAGTTACTATATTCCTTTCTGAGATGTGAGAATCAGAACTACACATGATTTGCAAGATGCAAGTGCATCACAGAACTGAACGGTGAAATAACATTTTTGTCTGTTGTGGTATCTATTCCTTTCCTAACCATTTTTAGCATTTTGCTTTCCTGTGTGATCACTATGGGTAATTTTCTTAGATTATTCATTGTAGTGTAGAGATAGTTTTTTTCCTCAGTGGTAATTAACTAGTTTGGAACTCATCACACTACATGCAATTTAAGATTGGTTTTTTCCCCAATGGGCACAATTTTGCATTTATTAACACAGAATTTAATCTGCTAATTACAGTATTCTTTTAAACCCCGTAAAGAGTCAGTGGGTAAAATAGTACCTACAGCGTTCTCTTGAGATTTACTGTTCTGTACCAATCAAGGTGATAAACACTACAGAGTAAAAGGGCTCCAGGAATTTGAACTAGATTTTCCAGAAAGCTATGACAAGGATTTTTTTTTTTGTGCATAATTATTCTCTGGGAAAACCTTATATAAATCACAGTGATTTATACTGACAAAAGAAAGTGATGTTCCACTTTATCTTTAAACCATGTGACTATTATCTCAAGTTATTAAAAAAGAAGTTTGGTACTAGCCAATCCTTTTTCTACTTTAATAATCTAAAAATGAAGAGATCGTCCTCTCACATTAATGAGCAATATTACATGTTTTTGGCTTGAGAGGTATGGTCACATTAAACTATACTTTTCTGATGTTAATACCTGAGTTCAAAGACATAACTAAATACAGATTAGAGTGGAAATTTACAAGGGATCATATGACTGAATAGTTTGCTCAGGTGAAATAAAAAGGAGATTAATTTCTCCTTGAAAACACTGGGAAATCCTTTATTAATCTAACATATCAGACCTAAGAAATATGCTGCTACTAATACATGCGATACTTTTGTAAAAATATTTCAAATTTAAATTTAAACGCATTTAAAAGGAAGTTGTCTCAGCCACTTGTGATTACTTTGCTGTTCTCACAAAAGCAGTTATTAATTCTTTTTCCAGAATGGAGTAAATAATAAAGTTGTGGTTAAAGACTGGGTCAGTCCAGAACAAAAGTCAAGATTGTAGCTCCATAAATATAATGGTATTTGCTGAGGAGACTGCATATTTTTAAGACGATGGCTTAGGAATCTTTCAGATCTAATTTCCTGCTTTTGTTCAAAAGCAAAAGGTCAAAGCAGGTGCATTGGAAGAGGGTAAAATATGCACAGAGTAAGTTTTTATTTGAGATCCTAGAGTAGAATATCTGGGGTAGATATTTTTCTTTTTCTTTATCAAATGTTCTATTTTTTACTAATCTGTACCCACTGACACCATTTCAGGTCCCAGAAGTGTTGCTGTTTTGTTAAACAAGAAGCTGCTCAACAGCTGAAGGAGAGGTGTAAGATGTGGGTTGAAAAATAACACTTATTCACAGATCTTCACATTCTCTTCCCAAATATATATCCCTAGCCCAAATTTTTTCCTGCCTCTTACAATGTATTAAGTGTTTAAAAACATTAAATTGGACAGACTCACCCTGCAACAAGAATTGAAGACATAAAAGACAGAGACATCAAAGGCATAAACATGGCAAAGTAAAATTTGATCACGTGTGTAGTGGGAATGCACATATCGTGTTGCACTTTTCAAGTAAAAAGCATTAAATGTGCATTCAGTGCCATGACTGAATTTTCCACCATGCATGGTGAATTGTGGTGGCTTTTCTGTCATGCTTCCTCCATTTTGCTTCCCTGCCAAAGGTCTGGCTGCAACCCAGACATTTCTGGATAAGCTTGAAGTACTCAGCACAAGGTGCACATCAAAGATGGAGAAAAAGTAGCAGGCATGCTGTATAGGTTGGCAATACTCAGCTGATGGCAGCCTGTTGGGATAATTTTCAAATTGTTGCCAAAATTGCCTCCAGGCTTTGCTGTGATCCACATTTGGGACTTGGCCCAGGAACAGAGTCAGGATGCTGTGAAGTTTGTCTGTGATGCCTGTTATCGACTGTGCCCACTGCAATGCAGGCACAGCTGAAAGTAGGGTCCGTCAGCTTTCGCACTTCTAGGTAAGTCCCTGATCTGCTTTCCAGATTATATCTTTCTGGCCTCTCTCCGATGGAACTGTGCCTGCCTGACACTTGCCTTTCTCTCTACACTGTAGCTTTCAAGGTGACCTTTTCCTCTATGATTTTCTGAAATAAAGCAGTTGTGAGACTTGGAAGCAATGATGTTTTCAGTTGGCGCATTTGCCCTCACCAGGAGTAGCATATGCAGTTGCATGATGCTCAGAGCTGACAAGACAAGCTGACAGATCTCACAAAGGACACTTTGGAGAAAGCTTCTGTAAGCCTCCTCAGCAACTCCAATGTGCTGACTTGCCTGTGTTAAGATTTGTTGACTGTGAGTCTGCTGTGCTTTCTTTCTGGCTTTATTTTCTTATCTGGGAGAATATTGCCCTTCCCTAGTTAGATTTATACTCCAATACCTGAAAATTAGGGGTTTAGCTTTAAATTGCTTGGCTACTGAATTAAGTACTGTGGGTGAAAGCTCTAATCAAGGACGCAAAATATATCTAACCATATCTTATTCAATATTTCACAGTACTGCTTGGTCTATGCTTAAGCACTAGTAGGAAAATCCAGACTTGATCTCATTTTTTCTCCCGAGTGCCAACAAATTGGAGTTTGGTTCTTGTTAGAAAAAATTAATGAAAGAAGACAAAAAGTAGGGTTCTGTTCCAGGTTCAGACTCCTGACTATAAGGTGTCTGCAGTGCACATATCTATATGCGAGCTACATATCATAATGTTAAGGGGGATCTAATTAATACAGATAGTGCTGAAGCAGCTTTTCATCTGGGCGATGAACAGGTCTTCTTTAGGCTGAGCTCTGACACCTCTCTTTTCACTGGCCATAGTGGAAGCTTAGGCACCATAGAAATTAATAACAGTGATATTTCATCCAGTGGTTTAATCTTAGTAGGTGGATGAATGACTGTGCCTTCCACATTTTTACTCACAGTCAGGCTTGGAACTGAGAACATGGGCTTGTGCTTTTATCTGTTCTTGGCTTAGTAAATAATGCCTCACTCATGCTGGGCCAAAAGGTGTTTTAACCAATTTAGTGTTTGGATGCTTGGGGCGTATGAGGACTACACAATGCTTTTGCTCTTTTTGTGATATAGGTATCACTCTATGAACTGTTATTCTTTGACAGCGGAATTTATACCCTTTTCTATGACTGTTTGGAATCTTCAGCTATGACACTGTCACTGTTTAGGAAAAATTGCTGTGTGAGAGTTAAAAATGTTGAACAGTATAGATAAAGGGAATTCTAGGGAATTGATGGGCATAAGGGGAACAATATTAGTTCCTGGCTGGAGACTTTCAAAAGTTTTTACAATAAATGCGCATCAATGAGAAAGGAAAAAAACCTGTGCTGGGAGAACGTTTATTGTTATTTCCACTATACTGTTGGTTCAAGAGTTACAATAGCTCATGCTAACTCCTCATAGAAGAACTACATGGCTGATAAGTGTACAACCTTCGTGAATTTATAACTCAGTCGAGATCTATTGATCTTTATAATGTCAGGGCTGGGTGACCTTAGAAAAATATAATGTCTTCCAGCTTATGGAGTACAGAGTACCTTCTGAAATGAGTATTTGGCTTCTAAAATTTCTAAGCCTGAATTTGTATTTTTTCACATATTCTCTTGCATATAGAACCTGGAACCCGATTGAGACCTGGAAGAGCTTGCGAAGTTTTGCACTTGGGTCAGTAAAACACTGGTATCAGTACAGGTTGAGGGATCAATGGACTGAGAGAAGCCCTGATGAGGACTTGGTGATACTGGTGGATGAAAAGCTGGGCATGAGCTGGCATGTGTTTTGTGGTTTTGCAACCCAAAAAGCCAATCAAATTCTGGGCTGCATGGAAAGCAGCATGGCTAGCAGGTCAAGGGAGGTGATTCTGGCCCTCTACTCTGCTCTGTTGAGACCCCACCTGGAGTGCTGCATCCAGCTCTGGGGTCTCCAGCACAGGAAGGACATCAGCCTGTTAGAGTGAGTCCAAAGGAGGGCCACAAAAATTGTAAGAAGGATGGACCACCTCTACTATGAGACCAGGCTGAGAAAGTTGGGGTTCAGCATGGAGAAGGCTTTAAAAAGACCTTTTTGTAGACTTTCAGTACTTGAAGGGTGCTTATAAGAAATACAGGGACAAGCTTTTTATCAGAGTCTGTAGTGATACGACAAATGGTAATGGTTTTAAATGAAAAGAGACTAGATTTGGACTAGATATACGAGATAAATTTTTTTAGGATGAGAGTGGTGAGACACTGGAACAAGTTGCCCAGAGATGTGATAGATGTCTTATCCCTGGAAACATTCAAGGTCAGATTGGATGGAGTTCTGAGCAACCTGATCCAGTTGAAGTTGTCCCTGCTCATTGCAGGGGTGCTAGTCTAGATGATCTTTAAATGTCCCTTCCAACCAAAACTATTCTATGCTTCTATATCTGGATATTGCACCTGAAGTATTTTCTATGTCTCTCAATGCTTCTTAAAATTGAGTATCTCCTTACACAAATTTTTGCTGCTTAATCATTTTCTTCAAAAGCCCATGGTCTAGGTCATGCTACTGAGTACATAGTACGAAGTCATCAACATCCATGGATATATCCATACCTGTGGATACAATCTTGCCTTCGTCTGTGCAATGGAGGTCTACTGATTCAAATTCATACTTTCTGGTCCATATTTCTGCAACCAGATTGGAAAGTTAGTGTTACTGTGTTATTTACATGCCACTTCCAGTTCAAGTATTTGCAAGAAATTGCACCCGAATCTTGAGTGTTGTGAGTAGAGCAAGTGAGAGGTGACTCAGAGAGGCCTGAGAGTTTTGGTCATGTACAAGGTGAGGTAATATACTTGTTTTTTTTCCTCTAACAGTTTTGGGGTTTTTTTCTGCTTGAGATTTTGTTTTGGAGGCACTTAAATTCTTTACTTTTTTGAGTTTTATTTATACCGATATGAAAATCTTGCAATGATGGCAGTGTACAGTAGGTTAATGATCTCATTTATCAATTCTGATATTTAATTTCTAACTATGGTACTAAAAGAAAATTAAGCTGAGCTATTCTCTTAAACTTGCTTAAAAATCCCCATTGTTTTTTAAAATAGCATTAAAAATTTACTTTAGAAATATCTCCTTTCTGCTTATGAACTCTGCTCATGACAGAGTTCAGAACTCAGAACAGTGTAGTTTTCAATTCAAAGCTCTCTGAAGTAACAGCCTAGAAATACCCAGTTCTGCAGTGAGTTTGGGTGATTATTTGTTTCCTAAGGCAAGTGCATTTCTGCACCTGAGAATGTAGAGTTGTTTTGTAGAAAAAGACCTGAGGGTGCTAGTGGGGAGGAAGTTCAAGGTAAGTCTTTGCTGTGCCCTTGCAGCAAAGAGGGACAGCCTCATACTGGACAACAAGTGTGTAGGCAGCCGGTCAAAGCAATTGATTATTGCCATGTATTCAACACTTGTGAAAATACATTTCATTCCAGTTTTGAGCTTTCCAGTACAAGAAAGACATTGACATACTGAGGTCACCAAGCCAGTGAGGGGACTTCAGTACTTGGAGTACAAGGAGGGACTGTGAGGGCTGGATTTTTCAGCCTTGAGAAGAACAGGCCATGGGGAGCCCTTGCTGTTGCCTATAACTTGGAATATAATATAAGTTGGAATGCTGAAAAATATTATTAGAAAGAAGGAAAATTTCTTATTGTGAGATTGGTTAAATGCTGGAGCAGGCTGCTCAGAGGGGTTGTGGATTCTCTATCTATGGAGATACTCAAAACCTTACAGAATATGCCCTTAGCCACCTGCTTAATTTGCCGTGCTTTGAGCAGAAGCAGGATGGCCTCAAGAAATCCCTTCCAATATAGCACACTTTATGGTTTTGTAATTCTATAGGGTAGGAATATAAAATTGCAGAGGAAGTATATTCTAAAACTTGTGCTGAACTGAGAAAAACCAATGTTTGATTTAAACAAATGCTATGTTTGTTCCTTGCTTATATAAACCATTTAAGAACCTGTCCACAGTGGAGAAATTGCTAGGTGTTATCTTAACCACGTTAACTTACTGAATTGATTACCCAGCGGGTATGGCCACACAGTTCATGCTCTGTCATACAGGGTCTTCGGGAGCATGACGGGTCATCTGAAGCATCTGAAAGGTCAGACATACGTGCAAGATACAGGACAGCTAATCAGCAATTACAGGTTGCTGCAGGTCAACATCTTGTGTGTCTGTGTGTTCAGCTTATAGTGAGAACACCAGGAAATGAATGAATGAACTAAAAGTACCCACCGTTTGTGGGGGCTGAGTGTTTATACAGACAGTGGCAGTAAATTAGCTTCTGGCTAGCTGATGTGGCAAGTAATCACCTTCATATCCCTGCCTAGTCTCTTTTCTCCTTTTCTGCCTGTTTTGTTATTGCTGATTCTACCATTCTCCATTCTCTTTCCTCTATAGTGTGGGTTTGGTTTTTTTTTTTAAATTTATTTATTTGTGAGCTTTTTTCTTTTCTTCCAGTTCTCTATTAAATCTCAAAATTCTTTCAGGTGTCCTTCCTAATTTTCCATTCTCCCCAGTAGTTCCTCAGGTAATCTGTTATGTAAATTATCACTCTGTATCTGGTTTTTCTCTTGCTTAATCTGATTGTTAGTCCTTTAGGGTAGATATTGGACTGATTATGTTGAATATTATTGAACTTATTAATGGAAAAAAAACTTGTGCCAGGTATTTAAGCATGTGTTTGTGAAGTACCATGTAAATGCATAACAATAGCTGTGCTTAACACTAACAGTATTACTGTTGTCATGGTAAATAAGTGTGATCAATACAAATATAAACATAATTTGTCACTAGTGCAGTTGTTCAATGAAGATGGTTTTGATAATAATAACCACTGTCACCAAATATTCTTCTTGATTATAGAGAAGGCATACTACTAATTTTCCTTGCTCATAATTTACCTGATGTAGGTAAAATATTAGATGGTTCAGTAATTATTAATGTACTTTAAGCTACTCCTTTATTGAGAGGAATAATTACTGCTTGCTTTCATTCGTCAATCATTTTGCACTGCAGCACAGACATGCACATATCAGATTGTACATATTCAAGAGGGGCTCACTGAATCCTTGGGATTTTATTTTCTAATATTTTAATGGCTTAGCTCTGTAAGGTGTATTTTTAAAAATTATGTAATTTTTTCTTTAAGAAATCTACAGTCACAAAAGTGATGGCCCTGATTGTGATCTAAAAGGTGGTAAATGACTACATTAATTTTATTATGTCAAAAATAGTTGGAGTGGGGAAAGTGTTAGAGAAAAGCCTTACACATCTTTCACATTACTTTTCTTAGAGTAACAGTTCATGGCTAGCATGGCAAGCAGGCTCCTGTGCTAGATGGACTTTTGATCTACCTATGCAGCAACTTGTATGAGCATGGGGAGCATGAGACCCTTTTGGGTAGATGCCCCAGAAATCAGCCAACAGCTGTACCCAAGAGGGGACATAATGAGAGGAGTATGGAAAATACCCTAATTCAGAATAGCTCATGGACTTAAGTGTTGGGCATTCCTTCTGGTGGAACAGAGCAATGGATATGAACCTTCTCAAAGAGAAGCCCCTATCTCCTTCAACCAAAGTGTGCATTCTTGGCACTGTTTTAAAGTGAGGTGGTGACCCACCGTGTCCTCAGTGTGGTGCTAACTGCAAATCTGTGTAGGGTGTTTCTTATCTGCCTGACTAGGTTGGAGGAAAATGGAGTTTTTGAATCCTTCTAAAGTACAGCCTTGAGAGAACTGTTCAGCAGCTCAGCTGTATCCAGACATCTATAACACATAAGACTTTGCACATGTGGGAAGCATTAATATTAACCAGCCAAGATCTTGCCAGGAATAGAACTTTGAATTCTACTTTTGTCTCATGAATTTCTTTTCACCACTTGTCTCAAGAGTTGTGGCTTAGCCACTGATGAAATTAATTATAGTGAGTTAATTAATTAAAAAAACCTGCCTACATGTATTTTATAACATATTAAACCAAAATTGCTTTCACATTCTCCCTTATAAAATATTTGATAATAATTAAAATAAAACCCCCCAGTTAAAAAAAATCAACAAAATTTTATATATATATTTTAATGGTCCTACCAAGCTGTTTAAGTTACTGTTTCATAATGTTTGGTTTGTTGTAAAGCCCTAGCTTTGTATTTCACATATATTACAGTGTAAAGTTGTTTTAGTTAAAGTAAACAAGTACATCACATTTTAAAAATAAATAGAAAAGGTTAAAATTTATTTTGACATTCTTAGCAGAGGAACAAAATAATCCTGTGGAAGAGGACTTTAAAAATTTTAAAGCACAGCTCCACTCCAAAGACAAGTTGAAGCCAAATATCTGGGCCATCCCTGAATTGTGGATTAGCAGAACAAAGTAGGTTTTTTCTCGTTCTCTGAGCTTGCCTTTTAAAAAACAAACAAACAACAAAAAAAATCCCTCTAAAAACCCCAAACTCTTTTGTAAGTCTTTGGAACTTTTATGTTTGGACAAGAAAAAAGGAGGCATATGCACCCAGAGACTTGATGGACAATAACTGGTAGCTACAATTAAACATTAATTAGATAATCACTCTGCTTTATTTTGAGTGTTTGTGCCATCCCAGAAATCTCAATGTGCTATGGTAATTAGATAGACTTTCTGCATATATTAGGCTATATTAAGACAGTTTATGTGGATAAAAATTTCTTCTTAGCCTTGATTCATGATCACTTCCATTTTAATTAATTTATTTTTATGTGAGTGATAGGAAAGTCATTCAGCTGCACCCCCGCAGTGTGGACCTGGGGCCCTTAGGTTGAAGTGTTTTTCAATAACAGAGGTAAGTTAATGCCGGGCAGACTGAATTTACATAATAAGTGGCATTTTTATGTACATGTGCAAAAAGAACTCATTTTTTATTGTAATATGACTCACAAACATTCCCAAAGGGAAGAAATCTGTTATTGCCTTGTATCCTCATTCTTATACATGGTAATCATTGTATGAACAAACATATGCACCAAAAAAATCCTGTCTCTTGGATTATAAGCAGTAATTATCTCTGCTTAATATAGCTGTCACACTGTTGGTAACCATCTGATGGGGAATGCATGTGCTACTTTGCATTCATTCAGGCTTTCAGTAATTTTTTGAACACTTGAGAAAATTCAGTAAAGCTCAGCTGCGCCTGAAATATTAGAGAGTGCTACAAAATCTCGTTGATTATATCAGTCAATACTCCATCAGAGCTTTGCAATTTATGCACTGCAAATGGACAGTTCAAGTGTGCTCCCAAACTGAAACAGGTCATGACTTGTACTCTGCTCTACTAGAAATTGTTTGGTATTTATATGTTTGTTTTCCCACTGTAATAAATATCATGCAATAAGGATAATTACTGTTAATTCTGGGATGACTGGTCATGAACTTAATACTGCAAACTTGAAGAGAGGCACAAGATAGAACTTCTCTCTGGTGTTTTTCCGGGCTGTCTGGGGGCAAGTTTCATTGACATCCAGAGAATCTCCAAAAAGACGTGTCTTGAAGTGAGTAGCAACAGGCATTAAGGTTAAGATTCCCAGAGGAATTTGCAGTAGCAAAACCTAACTTTTAGGTACATTGCACCCCTGACTGAGAAGTTCTCAGGAAATAGATACACAAGCATGAGAGCCTCACTTTAACCAATGAGATACTTAGGAATTAACCACAGGAAAGCAGAGAGGAAATGCTGGTGGTAGAAATAATTTTTCTTATTTCAAAGAAGCTAAAAACCTTTCCTGAGACTGCCAGAGGTGCCCATCTTCAACTGGGACCTCAATCTCTTTTAAAGGGGGGCTAGAAACTTGTACAAAGGTATGATCAGAAAATGTCTCTGGGACGAATGTGTCTCCTTTTTTTCCATGAGTTCAGTGATTACAGTGCACACTTGACAGGGGGAGGAATTTGTTGAATACCTCTCACTATATGAATAATTCTCAGAGTGCTTCAAATGAAGACTTTGATCATCTGATGAATTTCAATTGCAAAAGTTTTCAGCACAGCTTATTAATGGATCCAGGACTTTGAAGATCTACCAACACTTTGAGAATGTAAACCTCTGGGGACGTGAAAAGGGGTTAGTGTGCCAGCGCCAGAACAGGAAAAATGTCAGGCACGTTAGCCATAGAAAGACTTCTATAAAGGTGAAGTGCAGACAGTTCATGAATCTGTGGGGTTTTTGGTTTGTTTGTTGTTGTTCCTTTTAGCCCATCTATTCTTCTGACATGTTGAGCTCAGTAAGACTATAGGAGGCATTAGGAAGGGAGGAAAAAAGTAATTCATCTTGAGATAGTCCTTATGTTCAGGAAGCATTTGGGAAGAAAACATGCAACAAGAACTCATAAAAATATTCAGCTCAGATTTACTCACTCCATATGTGAGTAATGAATGATAATTACATCATTTGTATGATGTAATTATGAATTCATTACATCATTTTCAATAATGAAAATGTCTGGCTCACAATGTGCACACCTAGGAGCTGTGGTGTGCTGATCATTAGAGTACAGTCTCATTACATCAGAATAGAAATTTGAAGCCAGCTTTTCAGTTTCAATTACTGATTTTCACTTTCTTTAAAGAAATCAGAGATTCTCCACGTTAAGGTGCAAAACTGAGAATCTTTCTTACAAGTCATTCTATTTCTCACAAACTCTTGAAAAAGTTGAAACTGATGGGTTTCTGTGCTATGTATATGAAATAGATATCTTGGTAAATATGAGTTCATTGCTTTTTACAGTGTGAAAAGTGCATGCTAAAGCTAAGTTCTCCTAGCCTCAGAATTTTTATTCTGTATGGTGTTACAGATTACCATCAATAGAAAGAGCGAAGGTTATGCCTTATGAAATAGAAATCATAGTCAGTCTAGGACCCAGTTCTCCTGCTTTATTCTGTGAGAATTTGTTACCAATCAGTTTAGCTGGTTTCTATCTACTGAAAGCAATCACTGGTTCTTACTATAATTAACTGTGTCAGTGAAAGAATGTTCCCATACACTTAAATTTCTGCTGCTTAAACTGTACCAGTTCCCGGTAGTCAAAAAGACTATGGGCATTTGAAATAGTTTTTTACTGAGGTCATCTTATTTTCAAGGGTTTAGATATTCAGTATATGATGTGGGCTGTTCTGTATGAGTTACTTGGATGTCAGAGAACAGTCCTGGACATTTACTTCAGTAGGCAATAGCCTGAGTGGACAAAGTTGCTTAATTCAGGGGCTTAACAGAGAAATCCAGGAGAAGAGATACTGTGCTGGATCTGTTTCCATTTTGCCAGCTCTAGGGAGGCTCCCTGTTCAGTAAGACATCCACCAGTTGTCATGTCAGTTGACTCTTTGTTCCCTTTCAGCTTAATTATTCTTGCTATAGTGTATGTAAAACAGTTGAATTAGAGAAAATTCCCATGGTGAAGAGCTGAATGAAGCTGCAGCTTAACAAAAGCCTTTT
Organism: Corvus brachyrhynchos; assembly: GCF_000691975.1. Lineage (NCBI taxonomy): Eukaryota > Metazoa > Chordata > Aves > Passeriformes > Corvidae > Corvus > Corvus brachyrhynchos. The sequence goes on along the minus strand of NW_008238132.1, from coordinate 14,761 downwards.
TTTCTTACATTATCTTTTAATCTGTTGTATAAATGTCACAAGCAGGATCCACTTTAATTAACAGAAGGACTGGTGATGTGATACACTGTTCTTCAGCTAGAAGCAGTGGTAGCAGATACTGATTGATTAGAGTATGACTCTCATCATGGAGACCCAGCATGGGAGCTATAAGAGAAGGACAGGGGAACAAAGACTTGGGGGGTCCCTTTGATGAGATGTGACAGAAATGCCGATAGTGAACAAAGCCAAAGCTGGCATCTTTGCCTACTGCTGTGACTGGCTGGGCTCATGTAATATTTCACTAAACACAAGAATTTATTATGAGTTTCAATGTTGTTTTTGTTTTTGACAGAAGCAATAGCAAGTACTCTGAGTGTTGCTTGTCTTTATCCAGGGTGAAACTGACTGACAGAGTCAGAAATTGCTTCTGCATGAACATTGGTTTTATTCTCAGAAGACTCATTAGCAGCATTCCAGCACTGTACAAGAAGGTTAGTCTCTCTGTCTCGAATATCCCACCTGTATGTTCCACTGCAGCTGCTTTTGCTTTCATGATAACACAAAAAGCAAATTTTACTGTCTTGCTATATTTAAAACCAGATGGTTGGCCCACTTAACCCCAGGCAAACATTGCAATTCCTCCTTTTTCAGATTTTCAGTATTTGGTTGCTGACTAAAGCACCAGGGTTTAGAATCATTGCTGTTACACAGTACCACATTTCATGTATAAGCCTTTTGATGTGTCTTGTACACTTATATATTATACAGTAGAAGCATATCCATTCTGCTGGTAACCAGAAAATATGATATGTGATCTAAAATATATGCATTAAACATTAAAAAAGAAAAAGTTCTGTGGCAGAAAAATAATTCCCTGTTTGCAAGCATAATTTGGAATTATCAACAGAAGCAAAGACTGACAAAATGATGACATTACCTTTTGAATCAGAAATTGCCAATTATGATCAGTTCTGTTGTGTTTAGTAGTGGAAAAATTCCAGACTATTTGTTTCCAAGATGTATAAATATTTGCAGCTCTTTTTTCATACTTATTGACCTTGTCTCTTATTTTTTCTGCCAAGGGAGTTATATCATCCAGTATGACACAGAAATTCTATATGATGCTCACTTTGAGGCTAATGTTAGTTCACAAAAAAATACCTGCTGGCCAGAACTTTTCATAGAGAGATTTTCATATCTAAGATCTGTTATGAGATTTCCATCTTTAATTGTAGTCTTCTGATATCTTCTGTGCTACAAAATCCATCTGGTTTCTCTGTAAATATCAAAAAGCAATCGGGTGGGCTTTGACTTCTATTCCATAGGACATAATAGTTTTAATTAAAATTGCCTCTCATTCTGAGGCTTTGGAAATGTTTGTTTTATTTTTCCTGATCAGTGAGTTCTCTGTTCTTTCTGTGGCACTTACAAGTTCTTATTTTCTTCTGTGTTTACTTTTTCATTGAGCATCCTATGAGATCTTTCAGTGTCATCCACCCTTCTAGCCAAAGGCAACAATCAGCAACTCAGAGCTGCTTCATAGTAATTGGCAGTTGTGTTTTCCAAACTAGGAGACTATTACTGCCAATAGAGAAAGTCAGCAAAACCCAAACCCTGTAAAATATAATGTGGAAACCTATTTCAAGTCTAGTAAAAAAAGCCAAGAAACCCCCAAACAGACAAAAACCCTCAACCAAACAAAAAAAACCCCTTTTCACAAAAAAATACCAAGTAGCTGTGGCTACTGCACATGCAACATAAACCTAATAAAGTATGCTCCAGTTATTGCTGTAACCTGAGAATTACCATGATTGCTCTTAGTTGTGAATAAGGGTAGCAAACTTCTTAAAAACTCTTTGTCAGCTAGTCACATTGTATTAGAGCTGGAACAGTCTATGTGACTGGACTGATCTTCAACAAACTAGAACATAACCCTTTAAAAAAGAAGATTTAATCACTCTAGAGAAGTGAAGCAGTGATAAGTACGATCCCTGACAAAATAAGCTCTCTTAGTGAATGCATTGCCCAGTCACTGACTACACTCCATGTACACTACATATGCACTTTGGAAATACTATTATGCTCAAAATCATGTTTTAGAAAAAGAAAAACAACTTATATGTAAACTAATTTATCATTAGCATCTTAACAGTTTCATCAGTGAATTATTATTAGTCCAGATGTAACTATTAAATAAAAAAAAGCAGTAATACAGGAAGAAAAATGTCGCTGTTATACCAAGAACGACACCGATCCAGGATGGGGTTCAAAGGCCAGAAATGGCTATATTTAATTATATAATTCAGCTTATACAGCGTTGTTCGCAAGGGTGGCGTAAAACCATTGGATGCTTGACCATCCGCCTCCCAGAGGGATTGGCTGAGCAGCATAACATCCATTTCCAAAATATTTTTCCCAGTGTGGAAAACAAGGACACGAACAGCTTGCACCTGTGAGATAGTTTACAAAACCTCAAACCGTTTTCCCAGCTGGTTAGCATGAGAAAGGAGACTTTCACAGGCGGCTGTAAAAATAGGAAAATTTCTCTGCCGCCTCTCTTAGCATCTACAGAAAAATGTTAAAAATTTTACACACTCTTCCCCTTTTCATAGAATCATAGATTCACACATGATTGCAGTATCACAGGACGCTGAGGTAGTAAAGGACTCATGAAGAGCACCTAGTCCAACTGGCCAGCTCAAAACAGACCGAGGTAGTTTGCTCAGGGCCGTGTCCCACTGGGTTTTGGGTTTCTCCAAGGATGGAGACCACAACTTCCCTGTGAAACCTGTGTCTCCCTTATGGTGAAGAATTTTTTTCCTATGTTTAATTGCAATTTTCTGTATTTCAATTCATGCCTGTTGTCTCTTGTCCTGTCCATGAGCACCACTGAGGTTTTGTCTCCATCTTCTTTACTCCCCTTATGAAGTATTTGTACACATGGGTAGGATCCTCCTGAGTCTTTGCCAGGCTGAGCAGTCCCAACTCTCTCTGCCTTCCCTGACAGGAGAGATGTTCCAGGAGCTCCATTGTCTTCATGCTCCCTTGATGAAATCAGCCCTGTCTCCTGGTCCATGTGCCTCTTGTACTGAGGAGCCCAGAACTGGACCCAGCAGTTCAAATATGGTGCCAGGAGGTAGTTTTTTGTTATTTGCTTATTTGGTTTTATGCTGGTCGTGTGGTCATTCTTCCAATACACTTCTGGATTATAAAATGAATGATTTAATTCTGTATGTGTGGGGGGTGTACAGTCAACATTCTGAATCCATTGCTGGGAGAAATATGATCATAATTATAGCTTTTCTTCTGTACTTTAGGAGCCATTTGGGATCTTTTTTATTTACTTGCTAACAAGCGCTACACCTTGCTCTTTTGTCTCTGGTCTGCAAGTTCTCATTATATCTGAATTTATTTTAGATGGTGTTTTTATCTATGTTAATTTTTTTTTTTTATTTTTTACACCTAAAACTGCTTTTACCAAGCTTTGTGTCTGCAAGTTTTTTATAGCCTTCCACTTTCTAGATTTCCAGTGCCAGCCTGTGCCCATTTTCTTGTAATCCTGGTCCTGTAATCCTTTTACAGTGTTTTTCCCAGCTAAAGGCCCTTGCTCCATACCAGGCCCATATTCTGCTGCACTCCATCATTATCTCAGCAACATGAATGTTTCACTTTCAGGAAGGACTACTTGTAAATTACTGTCTTTAAAAATTATTCTTACACCATACAGAGATTAATAAAAGGAAAATGAATTAGGCTTATCCACCTGTTCATTAGGAAAAAAAAATGCTACATCTAAACAAACTCTAGAGAAAAGCAACAGACTGGTCAAAATTATTTCAAGCAAGGCAAGCCTGGCAAAACTCAGTCCTGAGAAGCAACAAAGCCACTACAAAGCCTGTGGTTTTAGTCCTGCTAGCAGTACCCATACAATATGAATTCCACTTCAGAGGACCTAGAAGGTATTTCTGGATCCTGGGGGAAAGTTATAAAGGGTGAAAAAGAATCTGAAAAGTGGGGAAAGGAACATAAGGACATGATTTTTCTCTCATTTCGAATCAAAGTTTACAGTGTGTTCTGAAGTGCTAGCTTACTGAGAGTGTGACGAATTTGTTGCTGTGACATTTAGTGAGCAAGCATCCATAATTGAAAGCTTAAACTTGATTTCTTCTCTTTCAAGGCAGAACTTGAAGGACTGAAAAATCAACAAGACTTGATTAATCAAGTTGGCAATGTCAACAGAAAAGACTTTTAGGCGTTGTATTTGATATATGTATGAATCATGAACAGCAAAATGTACATACAGTTGCAGAAAATGTACAAAAGCTGTTGTTTTGAAAGTTATACAGCCTGAAGTAGCTATCTCATCAGGGACTTTATCAAATAACAATTTTCTGCAGTGAATGAATTACTCAGCTAAGTATGCCAGCATACTTATAGGAGTGGTCCTTTGTGCATCTCTTCCAGCACACTCACTGGAAATCTTACTAGAAACATCTCCAGAAGCAATCCAAGATTCATATGCCTTTAAGATTTACATGCTTCAACAGTGCTAGAGCAAGATAAAGACCCTTTGGCCGCACAGGTAAAGGAAATTAAACGTAACAAGTCATGGCTTCACTCCCTTGTAGTCCACAAAATTCTTGCCACTAAGTTCACACATGGAAACCAGTATTAAGGATGGATGAAAGGTATGGGTTTCCACAAGGCCATCAGAGAATTTTTGACTTACTGGGATTTCTTCATGGTTAGGCTATGATTTCTTCTTTTGTGAGCAACTTTTCTTTGCAATCAGCTGATGAGCCTGTCAGCAGAGGAGGCCTAACGAGATTCTTTGAACCAGGCTGTAGGCTTCTCTAATGACTACCATTTGTTCTTAGCTAGTGATCCTTTCAAAAATTCATTTTGTGTGCTGCACCTAATCTACCTTCTTGACAGCTCCAAGCACCTAAACGAGCAGAACTTTTCTCTCCTGAGGCTGAAATGGAACCTTTGTTTACGCGTAACCTGATAAAAGCATTCATCAGAAAACTTAAAGGGGGTTATTTCCTAGGTGTATAGAAAAAATAATTATCTTGTATAAGATCTTACGGAAAAAACCCCAAAAACAGTGTCTAAGAATGTTATGGATCTGATATTCAGTAGCAGAAGTTTTTTCCTGATGGAATAGGAAGAATTTATTATCTGTTGATTTACCTGAGCTGATGTTGGCTGCAATAAATTCATGGGTCATTTCAAATGTCTCCAAGACTGTGGTTCCTGGGTGACTTTTTATTTCCCAGAAGCTCAGAAATGTTCCCTCTCTCTGAATAAGAGCCCAAGTTTATTTATAAAAACATTGGCAATTCTTCTAATATCTCCATTTTCTGAATGAGGCTTCTTTTCCATCACAGAGCCAAAGAAACTAGCTTGTTAATATTTTTTGGTCAAACTAAGTATAGTTTAAGTAATCCTGCAGATTTATCTCTGTGTAGAATATGTTTTACTGTCTGGAAAGATTTAACCACTGCCACATTCTTACTATGTTTTGAAGTATTTTTCAGTTAAAAAATTTTCCTACCCCCAAAAGGCTATATTACATTTTATTGTTATTTCCAGTATTATAAGAATACCAAGAGAATTCTAATAAAACATTCTCTCCTCTGCAAATAGAAACTTCCATTTAAAAAAAAACTTGAGAGCTCTGGTTCTGCTATGGTTACAGTCAGCTTTGTCTTCCACTAGAGTTAATTTAGCATTTAGAGGGCAACCTCTCAGTCTGTACAAGTGCACAGAAAGAAAATCTGACAAGGAATGAAACTCCAGACTCTGGCACAGCTGTACTGAATGCCTCTTCTGTTCTGCCAGACCAGTTTAGCTATCTTGCTTTTTCTTCTGTGCACTCTGAGAAGCCTAAATCTAATTAAACAACAGACAAAAACTAGACATGCAATTGATCTGCAAGAGGAGAAAGGGGAATAAATTAACAATGAAAAGTTTAAACTAAAAGTAATTTCAATGTATTTATTAGACTGGCATTTGAGGAATTGCTCAAACTTCGTTTGTTTTGGAAGCCGTTTTTACAGTTAGCCAAGAGATAATCCACCATTCCCCCCCACCATGCTTCTTCCTTACAAAAGCAGAAACCAAATGCTCTTGATACACCTTCAGCATTTATCCTACAGAACAACAAAAATAAAAGCCTTCCTAACATCCCACTTTCTTGTCCTAGTCTTGTACCTAATATTCTTCCATAAGAAACATATCCTTGTCAAGACCTTTTTTGTTGAGCTGCGTTTTATGTCGTTTCTCTTCATGATGTATTGCCTGGCCTCTTAAATTTGACTTGGCAGAGCACTTTAAATATTCTGATAAGGTATCTCTAACCCATTAAAAGGCCAAGTCTGAGTTTCATGATTCTTACTGAGAAGGGGAGAATGAGATTAGAAAGAACTTGAACTGCTTTTCATATTATCACATTGTCATATTCAAAGTATATTTAATACCAATCTTATTATGAGTGTAGTCTGCAGCATTATCTTTACAGATTGTACAAGCAGGCATAGAGTGCATTTCACGGTCTAATTTTAAAGGGGCTTTTATCCCATAGCTGCTTACTGAGTATCTGCTCTGATTCAAAGCACATTAACATGCAAATAAGGACATAAATCTTGAGGAGAAGGAAATGCAACAGAAACTTGTCTGTAAATGAACAAAGTTCAACAATCAGTCAAATATGTAATATTACTCAATATTTGGTGCATCACATCTGCTTCTAGTCTCTCCAATCTCAGCATGTTTAATGTCTCCAGAGTTTTACTGTTACTCGCTGATGACATGATCAGAGATGTCATGGGATGCAGCTAGGCAGTGCAAAGGAGAGCTGGGTAGGGATGCTGTCAGGGCTGTGGTAAAGCACACTTTTCAAAATGCTTGATAATATGCCCTTGCAGTGTCATAATCTCAGTGTCAAGTATTATCAATTTTTCAAAGCTATGGGGCATGATAGATTGCCTCTGCCTTCCCTTGTATTTTTTAGAATAGGATCTCTTGTAGACTTCTCAGGCTTTCTTCAGATGCTTATGCATGACTGGATCTTTTAGTGCCTCCAGTAAGTTACATGGTCACTGGTATAACATAACTTTAAAAATGCACTCTTAGTTATTTTTCAGGACTTCCAGCAATTCATAATTCCTTTAGAGGTGGATGCAGAGTACAAATTATCATTCAAATGGAGGAAACATAAAAAAATATATTATTCTTCTGCCCTTGAAAGGAAAAAAGGTTCTGTTTTAGTGATATTCTGAGATAGGTTATGCAAAACTTGGCTGGAAAATGAGGTAAAAGTCCATTGTTCTCTCCTTATAAGGAAAGGAAGATGCAAAGCATCTGCTGCACCTGTAAGAACGAGATGTTAACTAGGCCGAATTACACATACAACTGGTGAATCGTGTTAGAAAGTGGTGCAGTCTGTTATTGAGGATCAGGGGGGCACTGGCCTTTGTAACCAAAAGGAAAAACAGATCTGAGCTATAGTGCACAGACAACTTTGATTTGGGGAATTTTCCTGAACACCACTATTCACTTCATCTCCTGAAGAATGTGAGAAATTTTTCCTGAGAAATTTTATAATGCCTCACTCTAGGCTATATCTTAGTATACATAATTTTACTTTGAATGTATCTCTCTCAATTGTTTTTTTTTCTTTTGATGAAGTTGCAAAACCAGAAACTAGAGTTTATATGGAGACAAAATGGCAAGTGTTAGCAAACTGAGACTATAAATGTCTCCATTCAGAAGAAGGAAAATGGTATTTTTTCTTAGGCCAATCCATACTTTAACATATTACATGAACATGAAAAGACTCTAATTAGATACTCTTGTGAGTACAGAAGGAGGATGAATTGTTACTAAGGAGGCTGTCAAGGTGTAGAATACTTGCAGTGATGTCCATGGTTGGATGAAATGTCAAAATATTTAGATAGGTGCATTCAGAGAAGTAGGAGACCCTTGTGGTCTTACAGCTCAGCTTTCCACTGTAAGTGATGAATTATTTCTGCTAATTTTCTCTACTGGAAACCAGAGAATAAAAGTTATATACCCTAAAATAATCCAACATGATTTACAAATTTTGATTAGACTCATGAAAATATAATAAATTTTGAAGAGAATGGGATAGCATTCTTCAGACGGTATGTCATACTTCAAAACCACTTTTGATGGCTGAATATTTGCTATTCATTTTTGGTATGGGTAAGCTCTTCACCTGCTCACCAGGCTGTTGAATTCTCTGTATGTGTGTCTCACTATGCTTTCCTTGCTGAACTAACTTGCTCTTGTCTTCTTCAGGGTATTTTTGTGGTGTAGTCTCTGTCTGCTATTTCTTTATAGAAGTTGGAACTCAAGATCTACCTGTCTTATACCTACAGATCAATCACTCTACAGATTTTCTAGCAAAGAGCAGACTTGTCTGGTGGATTTACAGGCTCTGACACTATTGGGGTTTTATGGGTTTGTGGAGTAGAGACTTGCCTTGGTAGTTTAGAGAATAAAGTAATGGCATGAAACTGTGTCAGGGGAGGTTTAGTTTGGATATCAGGAAAAAGTTCTTCACCCAGAGGGTGGTTGGGCACTGGAACAGCCTCTCCATTGAAGTGGTCACAGCACGCCACCTGACAGAGTTCAAGAAGCGTTTGGAAAATGCTCTTAGGCATGTGGTGTGGCTCTTAGGGCTGTCCTGTAAAGGGTCTGGGGTTGGACTTCAATGGTCCTTGTAGATCCCTTCCAACTCAGAACAATAATTCTTCCACAGAAAATTAAAAAATAGAAAAAAAATTTTAGTCTCTAAAATAAAGTGGATTACTTATCTTGAAGTAATTGTTTTATTTATATCATCCCAGAATCATGGAATCACACAATTGTTAGGGTTGGAAGTGACTTCTGGAGATCATCTAGTCTAACCCCCCTGCCAAGGCAGGGTCACCTAGAGCAGGCTACACAGGAGCACATCCAGGTGGGTTTTGAATGTCTCCAGAGAGGGAGACTCCATGACCTCCTTGGGCAGCCTGTTCCAGTGGTCTGCCAACTTCAGTGTAAATAATTTCTTCCTCATGTTGAGGTAGAACTTCTTGTAGTTTAGCTTATGGCCATTTCTCCTCATTCTGTTGCTTGGCACCACTGAAAAGAGTCTGGGACCCTCCTTTTGGCAAAAGCCTTTGAGATATACATGTATTGATGAGATAATTTCTCAGTCTTCTCTAGATTAAACGGGCCCAACTCTCACATTCTCTTCTCATAAAAGATCCTCGAGACCTCTCAACATCTTTTTGGTCTCTGCTGGACCCTCTGCTCCTTGCCTTTCTTGTATTGAGTAGTCCAGACCTGGACACAGCTCTCCAGATGTGGCCTCACTAGGGCCAAGCGGAGGCGGGGCTATCACCTCCCTCGGCCTGCTGGTCACTGCCCTCCCAATGCACCTCAGGATACCACTGGCCCTTCTGGCCACAAGGGCACTGCCAGCTCACAGTGAGTTTGGCATCCACCAGTACTGCCAGGTCCTTCCCAGCAGAGCTGCTCTGCAGTAGGTCAGCCCCCAGCCTGTGCTGGTTATTCCTCCCCAGGTGCAGGACCCTACACTTGCCCTTGCTGAACCTCATTAGGTTTCTCTCCTCCCAACTCTCCAGCCTATCAAGGTCCCACTGAATGGCAGCACAGCCTTCTGGTGTGCCAGCCAGTCCCCCCAGTTTCATGTCATCAGCAAACTTGCTGAGGGCACATCCTATCCCTTTATCCAGGTCATTGGTAAAGAAGTTGAATAAGGCTGATACCTGGGAATGCCACTGACTACAGGCCTCCAAGTGGATTCTGCTCTGCTGGTCACGACCCTCTGAGCTCTGCCATTCAGCCACTTCTGGATCCAACTCAGTGTCCATTCACTTACCCCACATTTCCTGAGCTTACCTACAAGGATATTATGGGACACGTTGTCAAAAGCCTTGCGGAAGTTGAGATAGACAATGTCCACTGCTCTCCCCTCATTGTCCCATCTTGCCATGTCATCATAGAAGACTATCAGATGGATCAAGAAGGATTTCTCCTTGGTGAATCTATGCTGACTACTATTAATGACCTTTTCTTCTATCTTAGCTAGTGTTAGTGTGGGAATTCAAGATGAGCTTCTAAAATTTAGCACCAGACACTCAGACAGAAATGACTACAAAGACATGAATTTTAAGTGTTTCAGTTTAGCTACAATTGGAAATTATGATCATGGAAAGGTAAATTTGCAGTACAGATAAATCCACATTCAAAATGAAGAAAGTAATATGAAAACCAATGCATAAATGAATAATTTTGGTATTGATTCCCCCGTTCCATGCAATGTTTTATCTTTTGGTTTATTAAATTTCCAGGTGTCCTTTCTTGCTTTCCTTACTGAATAAGTAGTGATGACTTGTATTATCTGGCTTGTCACACAGAATGAAAAAAAAACCAATAAAAAAAGACATCACTGAAGTACTATTTTGGGCTCTACTGCTTGTCACATAATGAATAACTTGGTTGAAATGAAATGCTTTCATTATGAATGCTTTACAGTCCTAGGATCTCCCTGATTCATTATCTTATGTAAGACACGCTGAGACCAAATAAGTGTGATGAGACCAAATAAATGTGATGTGTGTGTCACTTTACTCTGAAATGCAGACTTCATTTCATATTTTAAAACATCCTCTTGTTACTGTTGCTCATACTATTTATTGGAGGATTTCACCAGGAAAAAGAATTTTAAAAAAAGAGGAATTTAGTTGCTTTTATTTCCTGTTTGCCTGTAAGAGAGGCTCACCTTTCCTTAGGACAGTACGCTAAAATGCATCAGGATTTTTGTGAACAGCTAATACACCAAATAGTTCTGGAAAGCAGGAAGTCAAATGGGAAGCTCAGTCTAACAAATCAGGTTCTGAACAGTCGTTATTTTAAGAGTGTGGATCTAATGAGGAGTATATATATGAGTACAACAATAACAGCCCTTAATTAAAAGGACTGTTTCTGAAAATTAGAGGTCAGACATTAAAAGTAAATGGCATCCAGTTATGCATTTGCATACCTATTTCTTTCACCCAGTACAATTTTATGTCCTCCTTAGTGGAGGAATTAAACACCTTATTTTTTTTTTAATTTGAAAATATTTTTTCTCTATATATATTGATATATTTAGGGTTTACTTTTCATTAACATTAGAAAATCTGAAGGAAACCAAGGTGTCATTTTCATATGCACTAGAAAATAATAATAATGCAGTCACAGAATGGTATTTTCTCTTCACAGAGATATTAGAGGAAAAGAATGAGAAAGAAGATCCTTTCATTAAGGCAATTGTTGCATTTCTAATGCAAACCCATTTATTTTCCCTGCCCTTGCCATTGTTGATATTACTTCTGTGTTGAACAGAGGCATGAGCGGTTGCAGTATAATTCAGTAAGCTGGTTGAAAAATAAGTATAAGCAGAGAAAAATAATAAATGCTGGTAATGCTTCCATGACTGTATAATACCATCTTTTGGGATGGTAGCAGCCTTTGACCTATGCTTCATTTTGTCTTGGCAAAGGTAATCTTTAAAAAACTGGCTGACGTAGCTTGAATGGCTAACAGGCTTTCAAGCATGCAAATTTTCAGGATTTGAAAGAGACCTTATGAATCCATTTTCTCTAACTGTGTCAATTGGTCTAATTAAAGATGTTCTTCCTTCCTATACTTTATATACATTCCTATGTCTTTAAGGCTTTACTTACATCCTTAAAGACGGCTACTATAACATTGCTAGATTTTTTCTGAATCATGATAATAAATCCCTTCAAACATTCCAGGTTTTGCTAGGTGTTTTACTGATTTTCCAAGTAAGAGAGACATTGTGTCTTCGAACTGTAGATTCAGTTTAGTAAGCTTGAAGTGTCCCACTATTGCTTACAACTATTGGATAAGAATATGGATTATAATCCATCTTTAATTTCTCTGCTATAAAGATCACATCCCGTACTTAAGTGGCTGAACATCCAAAATTTTTGGGCAGTAATATTTCACAATAACATTGCGTTTTTCCCTGACTGTTACCAAGAGAAGTCCTTATACACATATAAATATATTTATTGTAAGAAGTAAATTTAATAAATCTTATAATTTCATTCAGTTTTTGAATGGAGACATATTGTACAAAGAGAGAGTGTATGTTCTTGGCAAATAATACTAACCTGGGAATAAATGGGTTTGAAGAAATAAAATGGAAAGGGGGATCATTAGGAAACCAGCTAGCTGTTAAAAGAACAGTCAGCCAGACACTGTCATAAAGATTTGAAATGCTGCAGCATCTTCTTTTATGACAGTTCTCATTCAGAAAGGTCATGATAGTATGGAGAATGAAGGGTTATCTTTTATGATCTCTAGCTATTTTAAATAGTGTAAACAAATAAATCCAAGGAATTGGAAAATATTTATTAGCCTTCAGAGACTTTGCAAGAATTTAGTTGAGATACTGAAGTGTAGGTACAAAAATGCTGTTAGTGAGGATCTTCTTGTTATTTTTCTAAGTCTGTGAGAGACTTTTCTCTCTCGCAGAAGAGGTAGCAGGGAATGTAAACAACCAAGCCACCTGCAACCTTGGAAAGTCTTGTTTATGGTATAGTAGAAAATATTTTGATAATGGATGTTTTAGGATTTTGGCCAATCACCCCCAAGGGGTGGCTGGTCCTTTGTCCAATTAGACACTGAAGAAAAAAGTCTATAAAAGAGTTTGTAAAATAATTAAATAAATCAATCTTGCTGCACAATTCCTGCCTGCTGGATCTTCTCCTCCTCCTCCTCCCTATAGCTGCGGGACACAGTGATATACTGTAGGAACCAGGCCTGTGGTAATATTTGGTGACCCCGATGTGATTTGCACTCTCTGACGTGTCCTGCATGCTGCAGAGCCAAGCCGAATTCCTGTAGAGGTACCGGGAGGTACCGACAGAACTGAGAAATGGCGAACAGCGGCTCACAGAACGACGCTGTCGTACTGGTCTGGAAAGGTGTGTTTAGCATATTGCGCACCTCCATTCCTGAAAACTCAGTTCGGGAATTATTAGACTGGGCTACTTTAAAAGGGATTTCCATGGACAGAGACAGTGCCTTGGACTTTGCCTAATGGCAAGAACTCGGATGCACTGTCAAACACGAGCTCCCGACTGGGGAGCCAGCAGCGTTAGGATTATACAAAACCTGGCGTTCATTATTTTTTCTGCTGACAGCCCTTGACTGTGATAGCAGGGCTGGATCGCCTGTCTCGGTGATAAGTGACGGAGGAATGTCCGAGGGGGGCCCCGCTGACTGGGCTTCTGGGGCAAGTGATGGTGGATTCGGAATAACCCCCCCGGCTCCACAGGCAGAGCCTGCGCCG
>NW_008238132.1:0-842 GCF_000691975.1 Corvus brachyrhynchos | reverse complement strand
CCCAGAGTCGGCTGCAGCTTCAGTACCGACTTGGTCGGAACTGGCCGAGACGGCCTCCTGTAAAGAAACTGCTGTAAAAACTGCCGCGCAGCCAGCTGCAGTCTGTCCTGTCTGTTCTGGCTCTAGCGAACTTAGCCAAAGTGCCTCCCCTCCCCGTACATTTCTGTTCCCTCCCAGCACCCCAAAGTTGCCTTTGCCTGATGATTCCTCGTCAGGCAGTGAGGCAGATGAGGTTCTGGCCCCAGGTCGTCAGGCGGCTGTAGCCGCGCGGCGAAGAAAAAGGCTGCGCCGATCTCGCCCCTGGACCTTTCAGGGCTGCACGGTAACAGTGCGTCCGACGCATCGTAATCGCTTCCTAGAGTCTCTTAAGGTGCAAGCATTGGGGGAGGGTGACTGGAGGTTATTAGAAATCCTTGGACTGCCAAATAGATCTGAGGATTCTGGGGGTAACCGGGGAGCTGTTACACTCCATCCGCAGGCTGTGCCCGACGTTCAGGATGGTACTGGTTCCCCAAAAGAGATCCGAGCTTTCCCAGTGTATAAGGCTCTCCCAGATTCAGGAGAGCATGACAAGCATGAGGTAATTGCTTGGAAAGTTGCCCAGGACCTCCAATCCAAGGTGGCACAATATGGACTAGGTTCTGCTGAGGTTATGCAGATAATAAGGGTGATAAATACAGATTTGCTTTCTCCATTTGATATCAGACACTTAGGTCAAATTCTATTTCAACCTGTACAATTTACAGTTTTTGAAACAACCTGGAGAAAGCTGGCCGGCAAGACTGCATGAGCAAATTTGCAGCTCCCTCCTGCTGATCCTAGACAGACAGCAGGAGTGGATG
>NW_008238131.1:5019-5338 GCF_000691975.1 Corvus brachyrhynchos | reverse complement strand
ATTGCAACAGGGAGGTCTCATGTCACTGGAATGTTGTGGGATGTACCCGTGTGCAGGAGACGGGTTCTCGTCAGACCCGGGGGTTGACTCATGGAGCGGAGCCCGCCCTGAGCACTCGGGGACCCCGCGGGTGCCAGGGCACTCATCATCCCTCACCGTTTAAGATGTGCATGGGAGGGCTCAGCCCAGTGCTGGGTCTGTCACACTGGCAGGTGCCACTCTCGGTGACAACGAATCGGTCGGGTCCCGTCTGCTACCAGCGCTGCCCGTCCTTGTACCAGGTGGTGGCAGCGGCGGGGCCCGAGCCCCGGCGGGGGCG
>NW_008238131.1:0-267 GCF_000691975.1 Corvus brachyrhynchos | reverse complement strand
TGAGCAGGGGCCATGCGGAAGAGCAGCGCCCGGCTCCGCGTCACGGTGCGCAGTGAGTGCGGGGATGGGCGTGGGGAGCCCCGACAGCCACCATGGTTCCCCCAGTCCTGCCTGGGGTCCCCACAGCCCTCCATGACACCTTCTCGAGGCCCCCCATCACTCCCATCTGTCCCTTTATCGCTCACTAGGTCCCCTCATCCCTCCCTTGGTACACCTCTCCCTCTCTTAGGTCCGTCCATGGTCCACAGTTCCCATCCATGTCTGGCT
>NW_008238130.1:0-209 GCF_000691975.1 Corvus brachyrhynchos | reverse complement strand
AGGGCCACCTCTGTTTCCATAACTGCGTCCAACTGCAATAACTGCGTCTCACCGCAAACTGCGTCCCACCGCAATAACTGCGTCTAACCGCAAACTAATTCTTCCCGCAAACTGCGTCTCACTGCAAACTGCGTCTACCCGTAAAACTGCGTCTTCCCCCGGTGTCCCTGCTGTCAGGTTGTGCAGCCTTCAGGTTTAGCCCTTGTCAG
>NW_008238129.1:80495-80756 GCF_000691975.1 Corvus brachyrhynchos | reverse complement strand
CCCCCCCGGTGTCCGCTGGGGTCCTGCTGCCAAAAACCGCTGTGAGACCCCCAAAACCCCCACATCCCTCCCTGGAACCCACAGAGAGACCCCAAAGCCAGCAGCTCCCACCTGGAACTCGCAGGGAGACCTCAAAACTCCCCAAACCTCACCCCACACTCCCGGCCCCAGTAACACCTGGACACCCAAATCCTGAACACCAAACCCCCCAAAAGCCCCCCCAAAACCTCACCTGCTGCTCCCCCCCCCCCCCCCCGCCAC
>NW_008238129.1:75114-77909 GCF_000691975.1 Corvus brachyrhynchos | reverse complement strand
GCCCCCAGACCCATTTGTAGGGGCCGAGCCCCGCCCATTCCCCAAACCCTGCCCAGTGTCCCAAAACCCCGCCCCCAGGGCTGAAGGAGGGCCCGGCCCCAGAAAACCCCCCCAAAAGACCCCAAATCCCTCCCCGGGACCTCAAAATCCCCATAAACTCCCCAAAAAGGGAGATTCGGACACAAAACTCCCCCTAAAAGAGGAATTTAGACCCAAACTCTGCTCTAAAAAGGGGGATTCAGCCCCAAAACGTCTCCAAACAGGATTCAGAAAAATCCCCCAAAATCCCCCCAAACGCCCCCCGGATCTGGGAATTTGGGGTTTGGGATGGGGCCAAGGGGGCGGGGGGGGGAGGGGATTTTGTGCCCCTGATGGCATCACGATGACATCACGATGACATCACGATGACATCACGATGACAGCATCACTGCTGCTTGGAGCGGGGCCAGAAGCGCCCGGTCAGGGACCCCAAAAACGCCCCTGTGGGCTTCTTGCCCTGGGCCAGCTCCGCCAGGCGCTGCTGCTCCTCCTTTTGGGGTGAAAAACACCGGGATTGGGTCAGGGGAGTCCCCAAGCGTCCTTTGTTACCCCCAGGTGTTGCCCACCTCCTCCAGCCACCGCTGCTCCCAAAATTGGGCTAAAACCACTGGAATTTTGGTCCCCAGGTGTCCCCTGTCCCCCCCGGGTGTCCCCTGGGTGTCCCCACCTCCTCCAGGCGCGTCCGGCGCCGCTGGAAGGCCGCCAGCGGATCGTCCTCCAGGGAATAATTCTCCAGCACCGTCCGCACATCCTCAACCCCACTCAGGGCGATGGCTGCGATGGGGACATGGATTCGGGGCCATTTGGGGGATTTTGGGGCATTTCTGATGGGTTTTATGGGGTGGGACATGGATTTTATGGGGTAACGCACGGATCTTGGGTGTTTAAAGGGGTTTTTTTGAGGTTTAAGGGGTTTTTGGGGGGTTTGATGGGTTTTGGAGAGTTTGGGTGGATTTGGGGCAGGTTTCGGGATTGTTTTGGGGTATTTCGGGATGGTTTTGGGACATTTCACCCACTCTTGAGGAAGGCAGTGAGGTCGTATAGGGCTCTGTCCTCGGAGCTTCCGGGGTTTGGATAGATTTTGGGTGGGTTTGGATGGATTCGAATAACTTTTGTGTGGGTTTAAAGGCATTTCTGGGATATTTTTGGGGTGTTTCGGGACATTTCACCCACTCTTGAGGAAGGCAGCGAGGTCGTAGAGGGCTCTGTCCTCAGAGCCGCCGTCCCAGCGTGGCAGGGCCAGGCCGTTGTAGGGCTGCAGCCGGAACGAGTCCCGGCGCCAATCCACCACCACCACCCGCGCTGGGTCCCGGTTCAGGCACGAGATATCCTGTGGGGGGACCCCAAAACCTGGGAATGCGGCCCCAAAATGGGGCTGGGGGCAGGGGGGGACCGGGAGGCCCCGGACCTTGACGTGGTGCCCGTCCATGTAGCGCGTGGCGTCGCGGAACAGCCGGTAGGACACGAAGCC
This sequence comes from Corvus brachyrhynchos, assembly GCF_000691975.1. Classification (NCBI taxonomy): domain Eukaryota; kingdom Metazoa; phylum Chordata; class Aves; order Passeriformes; family Corvidae; genus Corvus; species Corvus brachyrhynchos. The sequence continues at coordinate 76,399 of NW_008238129.1, read as the reverse complement.
GTGCGGGTCGATGCTGTCGATCAGCGGGAACGCCGTCTGGAGGGGGTTTTGGGGTCGTTTTGGCGCACCCCAAGACCCCTCCTGATGGTGGGGGTGACCGTCCCTCCCGGCAGCCTCAAGTGAGTCCCCCAAAATCCCCGAACTACCCCCAAAATTGTGGGGCTGGGGAGGATTTTCTCTTCTCCAAATCACCCCCAAAAAAAAACCCAAAATCCCTCCCAAATCTCTGGGTCTTACCCCCCCGGCAGCCCCATGGGAAACCCCCAAAATCAACACCAAAAAAACGCCAATCTCCCCCCAAAATGCACCCCCATAACCGGGAGGGTCCAGGGATGATTTTTCCCCTCCTACTTCAGGTTTGGGGTGGCTTTTGGGCTGGCTTTTTGAAGGTTTTGGGATGCTTCCAAAACCCCCCTTAAAAGCCCCCAGAAACGCCTCCAGGAGCCCCCCAGACCCCTCTAAACTTCCCCAAACCCCCTCAAAACCCCAAATCCCCCCGAATTCCGTCCTCACCATCCCGGTCTCGGAGGTGAAGACGACGATCTCGTAGAGTGGTGCCAGTTGCTGCAGGAGGTGCTCGATGCCCGGGCGCTTCTTGAACCTCCAGCCCGTCACCAGCTGGGTTTTGGGGCAAATTCAGGTGGTTTTGGGGCTTTTGGGAATGTTGCAGGATGTTGCAAAATCCCCCAGAAACGCCTCCAAAACCCTCCCCAAAACTCTCCAAACCCCCAAATCCGGCTGGTCATGGGGTGGTTTCTGGGGTGGTTTTTGGGAATTTCGGGTTTTTGGGGTTTCGGGGTTTTTGGGAGCAGCCCTGGGGACCGGCCGGGTTTGGGGGGTCCGGTGGTCACTCACCGACCACTCAGGGTGCAGCAGGACCCCGGTGAGCTCGATGACCAGCGTGTAGGGCGGTTGGTAGTACGGCTCCCGCAGGGGGTCTGGCAGCAGCTTTGGGCTTGTGGGCTCGATGATCATCTGTGGGGGACACGGGGGGGACACGGCGGGGACAGTGAGGCTGGGATCCCCCTGTGGGGACAAGGACCCCCCAAATGGGGACAGGGACCCCAAACAGGGACAAGGACCCCAAACTTGAAGTGACCCCCCCAAAACTGCCCCAGAACCCCCCCAACCCTCGTCCCCTTTGCTGGGACGGGGCCACCAAACGTCCCCAACCCTGGGGCCAGAGCAGGTGACAAATCCTTGGGGGATGGTGGCAGAGCCTCCCCGAGCCCTGAGGACACCCCAAGACCTCCCCTAAAACTCCCAAAACCCCCCAGATCCCACC
>NW_008238129.1:74137-75042 GCF_000691975.1 Corvus brachyrhynchos | reverse complement strand
GGGGGGACAGTGACTCCAGAGGGGACAGTGCCCCCCCTCCCCGTCCCAGCCCCTTTTGGGTCACACTGGGGTGTGAAAGGGGCCAGGGCTGACACCGAGGTGACAAACGGGTGGCACTGGGGGGTGGCGTGGTGTCACCTCCCCCCTCTCCTGGGGGTCACTCACCGCTGTCGAACTCGTCGGGAATCTGTGGGGACATTGAGGGGACGTTGAGGGGCCATGGAGGGGCCATGGAGGGGGGAGGGCCAGCCCGGGGACAGGGACAATTCGCAGGTAGGTGACACTGCGGCTCCATGTCCTGTCCTCCCCCAGCCGGGTCATTGTCACCCTCTGCCACCCCCTTTGATGTTCCCATGTCCCCCGGATGTCCCCACCCCTGCCTGCTCCCAGATGGTGCCGAAAGGGGCTTTGGGTGACAAAAGTGACACCCTGGGCAGGGATGAGGGGACCCCCCCATGGCCCCTGCCACCCTTTTTGGGGACAATTTCCTCCCTTCGGGGACAGCTCCCCCTTTGTTCCCTCACCTTGTCCCCGTGCTCGTCCACGGCGTTGCTGCCTGCGGGGGGGACATTGGGAACATTTGGGGACATCCATCAGTGTCCCTCCAGTGTCCCCCCAGAGTCACTGGGGGGGACAGGGGACACGGGGGGAGGAGAGGGGACATTGAGGGGACACCGACCAGGGCCACGGGGTGGGGGGACAGGGGACATTGGGGACACACAAAGGGGGACTTTGCGGACACTGGGGGAGCACCTGAGGACATTGGGGGGACACTGCTCAGGGTCACTGTCGGGGGACAGAGGACACGGGAAGACACGGGAGGATACAAAGGGAGGCGTTGGGGACACGGGGGACACTGAGGACATTTGGGGACACGGGGGGACGCACCGAAGATGTAGAGCACG
>NW_008238129.1:71865-72952 GCF_000691975.1 Corvus brachyrhynchos | reverse complement strand
ATGCCCCCACCCCAAAACCAGGAAGCCAGGCTGGTGCTGCACCCCCAGTTCTTTATTTGACACCTAAAACCTGGGTACAATAAATGGGGGGACAAAAAAGCAGGGGGGGAGAGGCAGAAAATGGGGAGAAAACAGGGAGAAAAGGGTCGGGGGGCTTCCCGGGGGTCTCTCAGGCCTCGAGCAGCTTCCCCAGGAAGCGCAGGTTGAGGATCTTGAGCTGCTCCTCCAGGTCCATGCGCACGATCCCGTCCTCGCCGTCGATGCTCAGCAGGATCCCGGTGGCCTCGCGGTCCTCGCCCAGGATCACCTTCACCTGGGGGGGGCATGGAGGGGTTTGGGGGGCTCCGAGGGAACTGGGGGGATCCCAAAGAGGTTTTGGGAGTCCCAGGAGTGTTTTGGGGTCGCACCTTGTTGCTCTTGGTGGGCGTGACGGGCTCCAGGTGCTCGCTGGACACGCTGACCACCTTCTCGCTGTCCTTCAGGTACACAGAGCACATCCCGCCCTGCGGGGCCGGGGGGGCTCAGCCTCGCGGGGGACACCCAAAAACTCCCCAGAAACCCCTGAGATCTCCATCCCCAAAGGCTGGGTGGCATCAGGGATGATTCTCCACCTTCCAGCCCCCCCAAATCCTCCCCAAACTCCCCCAAAGCCCTCCAAACACCCCCAAAAAACCCAAAACCCTTCCCAAACCCTCCAATGCTCCCCTAGCCTTCTCTCCTTTTGGGAGACCCCCCAAAAAACCCCAAAACCCTTCCCAAACCCCCCAAAATCCCCCCCCAAACCCCTCTAAAACACGAGGGTCTCCATCCACCCTGGCAGCCTTTTGGGAGACCCCAAAACCCCCCTGAACACCTCCTAACCCCCCCAAAAACGCCCGGGACAGGCTCTGACCGTGACGCTGCGGATGACCCCGGTCTGCCCCACAGCCGCGCTGTCCAGGTACGAGTCCCGCACCCGGACCTGGATGTCCGTGGTCACCCAGTCGCCCGCGCTGGGCTCGATGCCTGAGCCGGGGGTGTGGGGGTTGTACCCACCCGGGGATGGAGCCCCCGGGGTCATCGGGCTGTAGCCCACTGGGCTGGGGCT
>NW_008238129.1:71376-71715 GCF_000691975.1 Corvus brachyrhynchos | reverse complement strand
GTATCTGATCAGCCACAGGTGCTTATCAGGTACCCCTGAGATAAGGGGCAGTCGGTGGCCACTAAGGGGTCATTTTTTAAGGCATCGTGCGGCTCTGGAGGGGCTGTGGATATTGGGGAAAGTCTTGGGGTCCCGGGGCAGGTTTTGGGGGCTCTGGGGGAGATTTTGGGGTCCCAGGGGTACCTGATAAGAAGGGGGCACCTGGTAGCCCATGGGGCTCTGGAGAGATTGTGGATATCAGGGGAGGTTTTGGGGTCTCGGGGTACCTGGTAGGCCATGGGGGACGGCGTGGGGTGGTAGCTGGCCGGCGAGTGCGTGTTCTGGTAGCCCACGGGGCTC
>NW_008238129.1:70623-71282 GCF_000691975.1 Corvus brachyrhynchos | reverse complement strand
GTCCCAGGAGCAGTTTCCCCATTTCAAGCCACATTTAGGGGTCCTCCACCCGCAAAACCCCAGATCTGGGGTCCCCAGGACCGTTTCCCCCCCTTTCCAACCCCACTTGGGGCTCTCCCCCCCAGTCCCACATTCTGGGGTGCCCGACCCCACAGGTTTCAGGGTCCCCACTCACATGGCAGGCGTGCCGGGGGTCTGGGGGTTGTAGGGCTGGCTGACTTGTGGGGATGCGGGGTCGGGGTACCCCGGGGTTTGGGGGTTCGGGGTGCCCCCGTAGCCCTGCGGGGACGGGGTGGGCTCGTCCTCAAAGCCGTACTCGAAGTCCTCGTCCGCCCTAGAGTGGGGAAATTGCAAAACCCCAGATCTGGGGTCCCCAGGACCGTTTCCCCCCCTTTCCAACCCCACTTGGGGCTCTCCCCCCCAGTCCCACATTCTGGGGTGCCCGACCCCACAGGTTTCAGGGTCCCCACTCACATGGCAGGCGTGCCGGGGGTCTGGGGGTTGTAGGGCTGGCTGACTTGTGGGGATGCGGGGTCGGGGTACCCCGGGGTTTGGGGGTTCGGGGTGCCCCCGTAGCCCTGCGGGGACGGGGTGGGCTCGTCCTCAAAGCCGTACTCGAAGTCCTCGTCCGCCCTAGAGTGGGGAAATTGGGGAGGGGG
>NW_008238129.1:69383-70529 GCF_000691975.1 Corvus brachyrhynchos | reverse complement strand
GGTGTCTCACCTCGAGGGGTTGTTGGGGTTATTTTGGGGTTCTCTCACCTCGAGGGGTTGTTGGGGTTATTTTGGGGTTTTTTGGGGATCTCTCACCTCGAGGGGGTGTTGGGGTTGTTGGGGTCCCAGGCCCCGCTCTGGGCCGGGGTCCGGCTCCCGTCGTGCAGGGGGGTCTGGGACCCGTAGTGGGGGGTGCGGCTCCCTGGGGACACCCCAAAAACACCGTTTGTCCCCACACTGTCCCCACACTGTCCCCAAAGCCCCCCACTCACCACCTGTGACCCCACAGTTGGGGGTGTGGCTTCCTGGGGGTGACCCCAAAACCACCCTGGGTTTGGACCCCCCGAATTGTCCCCAAATGTCCCCGAACTGTCCCTGAATGTCCCCAAATAACCCCAAACTGTCCCAAATGTCCCCAAATCCCCTCTCACCGTCGTGCAGCGGGGTCTGCGAGCCGTACATGGGCGTGCGGGACCCCGAGCCGTACATGGGGGTTTGGGATCCGTACATCGGGGTCCTCCCGTAGGCCGAGGTGAGACCCCCGGGGCGCCGGGACCCCCTGCGGGAACAACGGGGGGTCAGAGGGGACAGGGACGCCAAAAAGAGCCGGGGGCATCACAGAGACCCAGTGGGGAGGGGGACCAGGACCCTTTTGGGGCTCCAGGACCCTCTTGGGGGTCTCAAGGATGGTCTTGACCTTAAGGGGGTCGCCCCCCACCCCACAGGGGTGCCCCCAGGGCTGTCCCTGCCCCACGGGGGTGTCCCCAGGGCTGTCCCCGGGGTGCCACTCCCCACGCACACAGTGGTCAGTCGCTGCCTGTCCACCGAGATGGTCTGGCAGGTCGAGTGCAGCTCCACTCGTGCCGTCGACTCCGTGGCATCCTTGACCACCCCGCTGTCCCCTGGGGGGATTTGGGGGGTCAGAGGGGGTTTTTGGGGGTTTATGTGGGGTCAGAGGGTTTGGGGAAGCTCCCCCGGGTGGGTTTTCGGGGGTCCCACACCAACCTTTGTAGGGCCCCTGGGAGATCCGCACCGTCTGCCCGATGAGGTCGTTGTCGCGCCGGCCGCGGCCCCGGCTCAGCCCCGGCCCCACAAAACCGCCCCTCTGGCCTGGGGGGGGGCAGAGGGGTCAGCGGGGGCCCTGAC
>NW_008238129.1:63643-69069 GCF_000691975.1 Corvus brachyrhynchos | reverse complement strand
CCCCAAACCACCCCGAGGACCCCCCAAAACACCCCAAGGACCCCCAAAACACCTGAAGGTCTGCCCAAACACCTCAAGACAAAGACACCCCAGGGACCCTGCAAATCTCCTCGAAAACACTCTGAGAATCACCCCAAACACCCTGAGGATTCTTCAGACACCCCAAGAATCCCCCAAACCCCTCCAAGATTGCCAAACCACCCCGAGGACCCCCCGAAGCCTCCCGGACGCACGGAGTGGGGGCCGTCGATGACTTTGACGATATCCTTGACGTGGATGTTGTTCTGCTCCGAGTCCAGCGCCACGGCGAAGCGATTGTCCTTCTTCCTGGTGACAGCCTGGTGCCGCACCGTCACCACCTTCCCGTACATGTTCAGCACCTGGGGACACGGCACGGCTCAGGGCACGCACAGGGGACACCCAGGAGACACCTGGCAGGGGACTCCAGGGACCTCCCAAATGTGGTGGGTTGGGACCCCCCTTGAAAGGGAATTTGGGGCCCCTCTGGAGGCCGATTTGGGGTGTGGGGTGCCCTGGGAGGTTCCCCTGGGATTTTGGGAGGGTTTTGGTGAGATTTAGGTGGGGTTTTGGAGCATATTTTATAGGATTTATTGGGAGGATTCTGGGGGATTTTTTGGGGGATTTCAGGCTGGATTTGGGGCTCTCACCTGGAAGGTTTCCCGCTCCAGCCGCACGATGACCCCCACAGTTTGGGGGTCCAGCTGCACCAGCTCCCCCCACTCGTGCTGCCCCCCCACATCCACCCCCGAGGCCGTCTCAGAGCAGAGCTGCAGATCCCGGGGCAGCACCTTCAGCTGGGGGCGGGAAACGGGGAAAAATCCGCTGGGACTGCACCAAAACCGCCTGTTTTCACCCCAAACCCTGTTCCCCCAGTTTTCTCCTGGATTTTTCCTGGGTTTTCCCCTAATTTTTCTCATTTTTACCCCGTTTTCCCCTTTTTCCCCATTTTCTGGGTTTTTCCCGTGTTTTCACAGGTTTTTCCCACGTCTTTCCCATTTTTTCCCCCGTTTTTCCTGGTTTTTTTCTCCTGTTCCCACCTCGTCCATGGTGAGGTCCAAGAACAGGATCACAAAGTTCTCCTCCACTCTCCATTTCCCCCCATTTTACCTCATTTTTCCCCTTTTTCCCTATTTTTTCCCCATTTTCCCCCCCTTTTCCCTATTTTTTCACCATTTTTTCCCCATTTTTTTCCATTCTCCCATTTTTTCCCCTGTTCCCACCTCGTGCATGGTCAGGTTGGAGAACAGGATCACAAAGTTCTCCTCCACTCTCCATTTCCCCCCATTTTACCTCATTTTTTCCCCTTTTTCCCCTATTTTTTCCCCCTTTTTTCCCCATTTTTTCCCGTTCTCCCATTTTCTCCCCTGTTCCCACCTCGTGCATGGTCAGGTCGGAGAACAGGATCACGAAGTTCTCCTCCACCCTGACGATGAGCCCGGTGTCGCCCTCGAAGCGCCCGGCTATCACCTTCACGTGGTCGCCCATCCTGAAGTATTTCCTCAGCTCCTGTGCCGGGAACTCCAGCATATCCTGGAAAAACCCAAGATTCCTGGTTTTCCACCCAAAAAAGCCATCCCAAGGGGGGTTTTTTTTTTTTGGGCTTTTCAGACCTTGAGGTCCTCGTGCTTGGGCATGATGGTGATCTTGTTGCCATCCACGCTGAGGATTTTGCCCTGCAGGTTGATGAGCTCACCCTCGCACACCTCCACGTTGTCCCCCGGCTGGAAGTTGTGTTCCCGCTCTTTTCCTGCAAAATTTTGGGGTGACTTAGGGAAATTTGGGGAGTTTGGGGTGTTTTCTGGGGTTTGGGAATGCAGGGATCCCATACCGGTGCTCTCGGTCACCACCTCCAGGTCGATGCCCTCGGGCTGGTCCTCGAACTTCTCCAGCTCGGACAAGGTGGGTTTGACCCCCTCGGTGATCTGGGATTGGGGGAAAATTCCAGGATTCGGGGCAAAAACGGATTTAGGGTTGGAGCACGCAGATTTTAGGGTTCAAACTTGTGGGTTTTGGGTAGAAGGGGAAAATTTTGGGCTCAAATATGTGGTTTTGGGTTCCAAGAGGTCAATTTTGGGTTCCAAGAGGTCAATTTTGTGTTCCAACAGGCAGATTTGGGTTTGGAACATGAGGATACTGGGCCAGAAGAAGCAGATTTGGGCTGGAACAAGCGGATTTTGGGCAGAACAGGCAGATTTTAGGCCAGCAAAAGCAGATTTGGGGCTCACCACGGCCGACATGGCGAAGCTCTTGAACAGGAAGCCCTTCCGGCTGTAACGGTTGCCCTCGAAGATCAGGAAGTCGCCATCTGAGGCCACGTCCCCACCCAGGGACCTGGGGGACACCTGGGGTCACTCAGGGTCACTCCCAGGGTCACTGGATCCCGGGGGTCCTTCAGGACCAGGCCCTACCGGATCTTCTCGGCGTCGAAGAGGCGCTGGGGCGGCCGCTTGAACTTCTTGCGCTTGGCGAACCAGTCCTTCTGCGGGGGAGGGGAGAGGGGATCTGCTCAGGGGATCTGCTTGGGGGATCTGCTCAGGGCCAGGGATCTGCTCGGGGGATCTGCTCAGGGGATCCTCTCAGTGCCAGGGATCTGCTTGGGGGATCCACTCAGGGCCAGGGACCTGCTCGGGGGATCTGCTCGGGGGATCCACTCAGGGCCAGGGACCTGCTCGGGGGATCCAATGACCTGGCATCCACTGACCCAGGATTTGCTTAGGGAATCTGCTCAGTGCCAGGGATCCACTGACCTGGGATCCACTCAAACCAGGGACCCACTGACCCAGGAATCACTCACAGGGATCCAACCCCCAGGGACCCACTGACTTGGGATCCACTGGTGGGGATCCACCCAAGCAGGTTCCCCTCCCCTGCCCAAGGTGCCCCCCCAGGTGGATCCTCACCAGGCTCATCCGGGCTTTGATCCGATCGAAGTCAATCCTGGGGATCATTTTGAGAGAGATCTGGTTCTGGCTGGGCTCCACGTAATCCACCTGCGCCAGGCCACGCCCACGGGTCAGTCCCGGCCGGCCGGGGGTGTCCCCAGCTGAGGATGCCCCCTCCCCCTCAGGTGTGTCCCCCCCTCACCTGGGCGATGTCGTCCTTGTAGATGCCCCTCTTGAGGCGCACCCAGGCCTTGGGCTTGAGGTTGGTGACCTCCTTGACCACCTTGAGCACGTCGGTCATCTCCTTGATGGGCACCATCTGCTGGTTCCAGTAGCCCAGGCGCAGGTTGCCCACGCCCTCAATGGCCTGCTTGACGTGGGTCTGCTTGTAGGCCTCGACGTACAGGTAGCCACGCACGTGCTCCGGGGCCACCACGGCCTTGATCTGCAGTGGCTGGGGACAGAGGGGACAGCAGTGTCAGCAGTGGGACACCTCGGTGCCACCCCAGCACAGGCACCCACGGGGGCCACCACGGCCTTGATCTGCAGTGGCTGGGGACAGTGGGGACAGCGGGGACAGCAGGGGACAGAGGGGGACAGGAGGGACAGTGGGGACAGCGGGGACAGAGGGGACGGGAGGGACAGCAGTGTCAGCAGTGCCACCAGCCTGGCACCCGTGTGACACCAAGGACACCCCGGCACAGCCCCAGTGTCCCCACGTGCAGGTGTGACCCCAGCGCCACCGCAGTGTCTCCCAGTCCCTCCCAGTGCTCACCGTCTCCGTGTACTGGTAGGCGATGAACTTGCGCATGAGGGCGACGGCCGTGGCACGCTCCTCCCCGATCTGGGCACAAACCAGCAGGATTTGGGAAAAGAAAAAAAAGGATTTGGAGGCAAAAAGTGAGATTTGGGCTCAGAAAGGGAGGTTTGGGCACAAAAAGCAGGGTTTAGGTCCTCCCCCAACACCCACCTTGCACTTGACCGTCCAGAGATTGGGGTCCCTGTAAGGGGCATCAAAACCTCATTATTTTGGGGGGGTCTGACCCAAATTCCCCCTTTTTTCCCCAGAATTCTCATTCCCAGGGATTCTGACCCAAATTCCGTTTTTCCCCCCCCAAAACTCACTTGACGCCGGGCAGCAGCTGCTGCTGGGTGATGTCATCCGAGAGCTCATCAGAGCCGCCGTAAACTCTGGGAAAAAGGCCCCAAAAAATCAGGGAATGCTGGGGTGGGCGTGGCCCTGTGGTGCCAGGGAGGGTGCCAGGGACGGGCGGGGAGGGGACAGGGGTGGCACTCACGTCTCCCCCACCGAGGACTTGGCGTATTTCTTCATGTAGTACTCGCCCAGCTCCTCCTCCCGCTGGTCCCTGGCAGGGAAAACAGGGCGAAATCAGGGGAAAACGGGAAAAATGAGGAAAAGTGAGGGAGAAGCTGGGGGACATCCGGGAAAAACGGGGGAAAACGAGGGAAAACGAGGGAAAAATATGGGAATGTGAAGGAAAAGCAATTAAAAAAAGGAAAAAAGAAGAGAAAACTTAAGGAAAAACAAGGAACAATCAAGGAAAAACAGGGAAAAATGAGAGAAAAACAGAAAAATGAGGGAAAGGCAGTGAAAATGAGAAAAAACAGGGAAAAATGAGGGGAAAAGAGAGGAAACCAAGATAAAAACATGGGAAAATCAGGGAAAAATGGGGGAAAAGAAGGGGAAAATGTAGAAGAAGGATAAAAACGAGGTGAGGGGTGACACAGAGGGACACTGGGGGTGTCGAGGGTCACCTCCAGAGGTTCTGGAGCCGCCGTGCTCCCGAGCGATCCTCGTCCAGCACCACGTTGTCAATGTTGGAAGCTGAGGAAGAGGAGGCAGAGGAAGGTCAGGAGAGGGATTTGGGATCGGGGGGGGGGTGTGGAAATTTCGGGAACCCCCAGAATTGGGGGAGTGGGACTCTTACCTTCGATCTCCTCTGCCCCGGGGAGGAGGTGACGGTGGAGGATGAAGTAAATCAACAGCAAAAACCAGGGAATGGGGGAAAATTGGGGGTTTTGGGGGAAAACAAAAAAAAAATGCAACGGAAAAGCCCCAGGCGAGAGCGGATGAGATGGAGGGGGAGGGGTGATCGGGGACCCCCACCTGGGAAAAGGGATGGGGGAAAACGGGGATTTGGGGAGGGGGAGAAAGGAATTTAGGGAAAAAGGGATTCAGGGAGGAAAAACGGGATTTAGGAAGGAAAATTGCAAGGGAAAAAGGGTTTGCAGGGAAAAAAGTGGTTTTGGGGGGAAAACGGGATTTAGGAAAAAGAAGATATGAGGGGGGAAAAAAGTGATTTGGGGGTGGGGAAAGAAGGGTTTGGGGAAAAGGGGTTTTGGGGAAGGAAAAGGCAGTTTTGGGGATTCGGGGGGGTGGAACAGGGAGGAACAGGGACCCCCCCAGCCAGGGCTTCCCTCCCTCCTCCCTGCAGCCCCCCGGGCTGGGGACAGCCCCCCCAGTCCGCACCTTTCTCCAGGATGTCCTCAGCCCCATCCTCC
>NW_008238129.1:62493-62864 GCF_000691975.1 Corvus brachyrhynchos | reverse complement strand
CGTGACGTCACGGAGACTCGCCGCAATCCCCCCACCTCCCCTGGGACGCGTTCCGGGCCTCTTTCCTACGCTTCCCCCCAGTGACGTCACGCACAGAAAAACTGAAGAGCCGATATCACAAAACACTGGTTTATTTACCAAAAATCAAATATTTCACCCCAAAACTTGGAAATCCAACACCCCCCACTCCCCTCCCCAGTGATCCGCCTCGCTTGAGGGGGGCGGGTCACCCCCAAAATGCGCCGCTGGCACCACACCCCAGACCTCCCTCCAGCCCCCCGGGAGGGGATCGGGGGTCCCAAGACCGCCCCAGAGCCCTCCAAAACCAACCCCCACCAGGAAAGGAGGGCAGACCCCAAACCCACCCCAAG
>NW_008238129.1:61625-62398 GCF_000691975.1 Corvus brachyrhynchos | reverse complement strand
GCTCCGGGGGGGTCTCGCCCCACCCCAAACCCCGTCAGGGCCCCCCCGGCGGGGGCAGCTTGCCCGTGATCTTGTTGGTGCCCTCGAGCAGCGCGTTGTGGATGTCCTTGGCGCCCGCGATCTGCGCCTTGATCAGCGGCAGGTACTGGGTGTAGGGCAGGGTCTCGGCCCCGGGCCCCCCCTCGCCCTTGGGGGCTGCGGGCACCAGGGCCGGGGCGTGCTTGGCGCTGTCGAAGCTCTGCGAGAGGCACTCGTGGGCCAGGCGCTGCGGGGGACACTGGGGGTCACCTGGGAGGGCTTTGAAGGGATTTTGAAGGGATTTGGGAGGGTTCTCAGGGGATTTGGGGGTGTTTGGGAGGGCTGAGAGGGGCATTTGGGGTGAATTTGGAGGGGTTGAGGGACTGTTTGGAGGGTCCCTCACCAGGCACAGCTCCAGCTGGTCACACAGGGCGTAGAACTCCTCCAGGCTCTTGTCAAAGCGCTGCAGGGCCCCATCTGCGCTCTTCCTGCGAGGAACTGGTGAGACTGGGAGGGACTGGGGGCACTGGGAGGGACGGGGGGGCGCGGGGACGGTCACTCACTGCCCATTGTCGATGCTGGAGTTCTGCACCAGGTTCTGAGCTGCCCCCTTCATCAGGGTCTGCGGGACACGGGGGCCAGGGGGACGCGGAGGGGGGTGGCCACAGCCCCCGCAGTGCCCCCCGGCAGTGGGAAATGAGCGCGACAAGGGGGTGGGCACGTCCTGAGACCCCGGCCCAGGGACCCCCAAAATT
>NW_008238129.1:58742-61041 GCF_000691975.1 Corvus brachyrhynchos | reverse complement strand
CCCCGCAGGCCCAGCTCGCACCGGACCCTCCCCGAGAGGTGAGTAGGGGGGGAGAGGCTTTTAAGGGGTCCCCGCCCCGTTTTTGGGGTAATTTCGGGGTTTTTGGGACCCCCGCGGTTTGGGGGACCCCTGACCCCCCCCTTTGCCTCAGGTCCGGGGTCGTTTGCCGGGTCAAGTTCTGCAACAGCCTCCCGGACATCCCCTTCGACCCGAAGTTCATCACGTACCCCTTCGACCAGAGCAGGTCTGGGGGCGGAAATTGCGGGGGGGGGTCCTGAGGGGTCTCGGCCACAGCCCCCGAGCCCCGCTCTGAGCACGGGAGGGGCTGCAGGAGGGATTTGGGGTGACTTTGGGGTGGTTTGGGGCTGATTTTGGTGCGGTTTTGGGCGATATTAAGGGATTTTGGCACTGATTCGGGTGGGTTTTTGAGCTGATTTTGGGTGGGTTTTGGGGCTGATTTTGGGGGGCTTTGGCGCTGACACTGGGGCGTTTTTGGGCTGATTTTGGGTGCTTTTGGGGTGGTTCCGGCCCGCCAGGTTCGTGCAGTACAAGGCAACGTCCCTGGAGAAGCAGCACAAGCACGACCTCCTGACCGAGCCGGACCTGGGCGTCACCATCGACCTCATCAACCCCGACACGTACCGGATCGACCCTGGGGGTGTGTGCGGGGTGGGACCCCAAAATCACCCCAAAACACCCTGAGAATTATCCCCAAACCTCTCCAAAATCACCCCAAAACCACCCCAAAACACCCTGAGAATTATCCCCAAACCTTTCCAAAATCACCCCTCAAAACCACCCCCAAGTCAACCCAAGATCACCCCAAAACCACCTCAAACCTCCCCAGAATTGCCCCAAATTCCCCCCGAATCTTCCCTGAGTCTTCTCCAAACTCGGGGTTGGTTCCCTGGCGAGGGCAATTTTTGGGGTTTTCTCCAGATCACCCACGAGCCCTCCCAAATCCTGTGGGGTAGTCTCAAATCTCGTGGGGCGACCCCAATTCTGGGTGTTTTTTCCCTAATTCCCCCAGTGCTGCTGGACCCTGCGGATGAGAAGCTGCTGGAGGAAGAGATCCAGGCTCCAACGAGCTCCAAGAGGTAAAACCCCAAAATCACCCCCAAAACCACCCCAAACCCCGCCCGGGGCTTCCCCAACCCCACAGAGCCCCAGGGGTGCTTTGGAGTGATTTTGGGGTCATTTTGGGGGTGATTTTTGGAGGGATTCTGGGGTGTGGTTTGGGGTCATTTTGGGGGTGATTTTTGGAGGGATTCTGGGGTGATTTTGGGGCGATATTGAGGATGATTTGCTGAGTATTTTGGGGTGATTTCAGGGTGATTTTGGGAGTGTTTTGGGGGGGCATTCTGGGGTGATTTGGGGGCAGTTTTGAGGGTGATTTCGGCAGTGTTTCGGGGGTGATTTTGCGGTGGTTTTGAGGGGGATTTAGGGAGTGTTTTGGGGGTGGTTTTGGGTGGGATTTGGGGTGACTGGGGGTCCCCAACCCACGTGGGGCCGGGCAGGTCACAGCAGCACGCCAAGGTGGTGCCCTGGATGCGCAAGACCGAGTACATCTCCACCGAGTTCAACCGCTACGGGGTGTCCAACGAGAAGCCCGAGGTCAAGTGAGTGCTCCAGGGCTTTTTTGGGGTTTTTGGGGGGTTTCTGTGGGGTTTGAGGTCTGGGGATGGCCACGGAGAGCGGTTGGGGGTGAGTGGTTTTGGGTGGTTTTGTGGGTGGGGTTTAGGAGATTTTGGGGTAATTTTGGGGGTGGTTTTAAGGGGTGGTTTTGGGGTGTTTGGGGGTGATGCTTTGAGTGATTTTGGGGTGTGGTTTGGGGTGATTTTGGGGTGATTTTGAGGGTGATTGGGGGTGATGCTTTGGGTGATTTTGGGGTGTGGTTTGGGGTGGTTTTAGGGTGGTTTTGAGGGTGATTGGGTGGCTGATTACGGGGGTGGTTTGGGTTAATTTTGGGGGTGATTTTTGGGTGTGGTTTGGGGTGATTCTGGGGTGATTTTGGGGTGATTGGCAGGATTGGTGTGTCGGTGAAGCAGCAGTTCACAGAGGAAGAGATCTACAAGGACAGGGACAGCCAGATCGCAGCCATCGAGAAAACCTTCGAGGATGCCCAGAAAGCGGTCGGGGTTTGGGGTTTTTAGGGGGGATTTGGGGTTTTTGGTCTGGGGTTTTTGGGGGGGATTTGGGGTTTTTGGTTTGGGGTTTTTGATGGGGGGGTTTTGGGAGGGGGCTTTCAGGGTGTGTTTGGGGGCTGAGTTTGGGGGGAGTTTCAGGGGGGGTTCGTGGG
>NW_008238129.1:57637-58726 GCF_000691975.1 Corvus brachyrhynchos | reverse complement strand
TTTGGAGTCATTTCGGGGGTGATTTTGGGGTTTTTTTGGGCCGTTTGTGGGCTGGGTTTGGGGTCATTTTGGGGGTCATTTGGGGAGGGTTTTGGTGTTTCTGGGGGGTGATTTTGGGGCTGTTTTTGTGGGGCTGATTCTGGGCACTACAAGGAGGTCGTGGGGGGGTCCCTGAGCCCCCTTTGCCCCCCCAGATCACGCAGCACTACAGCAAACCCCGGGTGACCCCCCTGGAGGTGATGCCTGTGTTCCCTGACTTCAAGGTGAGGGGGGAGTTCAGGGACTCCCCCGTCCCTTTTTCCCCTCCAAAATCCAGTTTTCCCCCCCAAACTCCCCTTTTTCCCCTTCTCAAATCCCCTTTTTCCCTCACTATTTCTCCCCTTCTGTCCCCCCATTTTTTTTCCCACTCCCCCATTCTCTTCCTCCTCCAGTTTTCCCACCCAAACCCCCATTTTTTTCTTTACTTTTTCACCATTTTCCCCGTTTTTCCCTCACTTCTCCCTAGATGTGGATCAACCCCTGTGCCCAAGTGATTTTTGACTCGGACCCGGCCCCCAAGGACACGTCGGGGGCGGCGGCTCTCGAAATGATGTCCCAGGCCATGATCAGGTCCTGGTGACCCCAAACCCCCCTTGGGGACCCCAAATCCCCTCTGGTGACCCCAAATCCTCCCCTGACCCCCCTGACCCCGTCCCCGCAGGGGGATGATGGACGAGGAGGGGAACCAGTTTGTGGCCTATTTCCTCCCTGTGGAGGAAACGCTGCGGAAGCGGAAGCGGGACCAGGAGGAGGATGTGGATTACGCCCCCGAGGATGTGTAAGGGGGGTCCCCAAAATCCTGGGGGAGTCCCTAAAACTTGGGGGGAATCCTAAAAAAAAATTGGGGTGGTTTAAAGGTTGGTTGGGGTTCTGGAATTTCATGTGAAATCAAGAATATTCAATAAATTCCTGGATTTGGGGAAGAAATGGGGCTTTGGGGGGATCCTTGAGGTTGGGGGGCATCTCTGGGGTTGGAGGTTCCCCTCTGGCCCCTGCGGGGGCTTTGGGGACTGTGGGTGGGCTTTGGGGGGAGTTTGGGGTCCCAAATTT
>NW_008238129.1:56953-57175 GCF_000691975.1 Corvus brachyrhynchos | reverse complement strand
TGTCCTGGGGGTGCGGAGGATGCCCCTGGGGGTCGGGGGGGGTTCCGGAGGGGTTTGGGAAGTTCCTTTGGGGGTCCCAGGGATGTTTGTGGGAGTGTCCCAGGAGGCTGGGGGGGCATCCTGGGGGTACCCCTGAGGGTGTCCCTGAGGGTCCAAGGGTGTCCCCGGGTGTCCCTTCCCCTCCTGTCCCCCCCAGGGTCCGGCTGAGCAAGCGCCGTGCGC
>NW_008238129.1:52816-53871 GCF_000691975.1 Corvus brachyrhynchos | reverse complement strand
GGGAGACCGCTTAGAGCCCCCCCAAACTGGGGAGTGAGGATGGAGACCCCTTTGACCCCTCCCCCAAATTCCTGTGGGAAGAGAAAAAAGGCACCTGGAGGGAAAAGTCCCCCAAATCACCCCAAATCTCCCCAAATTTCAGGGGGTTGGGTGATGCCCTGAGCCCCCCCAGAGTGGGGGTTGTGCAGAACACACGGGCAGCAGTCAGACCCCCCATGGTGATGTTCTCCTCATCCGGCCGTGACACCAAGAGCTGGGTGCACACTGTGGGGGGGTCAGGGGGCCCAAAAAACCCCCAAAATCACCCCAAAACCGCCCCAAATCCCACCCCAAAACCCTGGGACACCCAGGGAGCTGGGTCCACACTGTGGGTGGGGACGACACACGACACCCCCAAAACAACCCCAGGACCCCCCCCAAGAACCCTGAACCCCTTCTGGAACTCTGGAACCTTCACCCCAGAGATTGCCCCCCTCGAGGATGTCCTGGGGGGACACGGCCAGGGCACATCAGGGACACAGACACCCCCCAGCAGGACAGCGGGGACACAGCCCAGGGAGACTGGGGACACTGGGAACCATCCCTCTCCAGCCCCGGGGACACTGGGAACCACCCCAAACCATCCATCAGCGACCCCCTTGGGATACTGGGGACACCCCACACCAGCCCAGTCCCCTCCCAGTGCCTCCCGGTCCCACCCAGTCCCCACCAGTGCCCTCCCAATCCCTTCCCAGTCCCCTCCCAGTCCCTCCAAATCCCTCCCCACTGCCCTCCCAGTGCCCCCAGAGACCTTCTCCAGTGCCCTGAGGACGCTCTGCCGCTCCCGCAGCTTTTGGATGCTCAGAGCGATCTTGTGCCGGGCGCCCTTGGTGACGTTCTGGGGGGGACAGAGGTGTCACACATCGCTGGGGGGGTCATACAGCTTGCAAGGGTGTCACAGCCCTCCAGGGAATGTTGGGGACACCCCCCGGGAAGATCTGGATGGGGACCCTCCCACAGCAGCCCAGTGCCCTCCCAGTGCCCCCCCTGTGCCCACAGGACGCTCCTGCAGCCCC
>NW_008238129.1:50576-50944 GCF_000691975.1 Corvus brachyrhynchos | reverse complement strand
TGGGGAGAGAGGGGACGGGGGGGTCAGGGCGCGGCAGCTCCCGCAGGGACCCCCACCCCGTGGTGACAGGGACACCCCTGTGGGGACAGGGATCCCTAAAAGGGACCAGGGACCCCCAAAAGGGACCAAGGGCCCCCAAAACGGCCTCACCCGCACGAAGAACAAGGACCCTCCCTCAGGGACAGGGGCCCTCCTCCACCAGGGGACAAGGAACCGCTAAAAGGGATCAGGGACCGTCCCCAGGGGGCCCCCCTCAAAATGTACAAGGACCCCTCATGGTGACAGGGACCCCCAAAAAGGACCAGGGACCCCCCCTTCAAACACAGGGATCCCCCTCGATCGCAGGGACCCCACACGGCACAGGGACC
>NW_008238129.1:48537-48872 GCF_000691975.1 Corvus brachyrhynchos | reverse complement strand
AGTGTCCCCCAGTGTTCCCCCAGTGCCGTCCCAGTGTGTCACAATACCCCCAGTGCGCGCTGGTACCCCCCAATGTCTTCAGCGTCCCTCCACTGTCTCCCAGTGTCCCCAGCGTTCCTCCGGCGCGTCCCAGCGTCTCCAGTGTCCCTTCTGTCCATGTGTCCATCCTTGTGTGCATGCATCTGTCCGTGTGTCTGTGTATCTGTGTGTCCGTGTGTCCATCTGTCCGTGTGTCCATCTGTCCGTGTGTCTGTGTGTCCGTGTGTCCATCTGTCCATGTGTCCCGTGTGTCCCTGTATCTGTGTGTCCGTGTGTCCATCTGTCCGTGTGTCCAT
>NW_008238129.1:48050-48467 GCF_000691975.1 Corvus brachyrhynchos | reverse complement strand
CCATCCGTGTGTCCCTGGCTCTGTCCATGTGTCCGTCCCTGTGCCCGCGTGTCCCTGTCTCTGTCCGTGTGTCTGTGGGTCCATCCATGTGTCCGTCCGTGTCTCCGTGTGTCCGTCCGTGGGTCCGTCCATGTGTCCATCTCTGTGTCCGTGGGTCCTTGGGCTGTACTGGGCTGTACTGGGATGTACTGGGTCTGCATTGGCCTGTACTGGGCCATACTGGGCTGTGCTGGGCCACACTGGGCTCTTGGGCTGTGCTGGGATGTACTGGGCCATGCTGGTGTGTGCTGGGCCATGCTGGGATGTACTGGGTTATACTGGGCTGTACTGGGCCATGCCGGGATGTACTGGGTTATACTGGGCTGTGCTGGGCCATGCTGGGATATACTGGGTTATACTGGGCCATGGTGGGCCATG
>NW_008238129.1:45365-46684 GCF_000691975.1 Corvus brachyrhynchos | reverse complement strand
ATGCTGGGATGTACTGGGTTACACTGGGCTGTGCTGGGCCACGCTGGTGTGTGCTGGGCCACGCTGGGATGTACTGGGCCATGCTGGGATGTACTGGGTTACACTGGGCTATGCTGGGCCATGCTGGTGTGTGCTGGGCCACGCTGGTGTGTGCTGGGCCACGCTGGGATGTACTGGGCCATGGTGGGCCATGCTGGGATGTACTGGGCTGTACTGGACTGTACTGGGCTGTGCTGGGATGTACTGGGCCATGCTGGAATGTACTGGGCCATGCTGGAATATGCCAGTCTTTACTGGGTGGTGCTGTAGAATACTGGTCTGGTCTGGGTCTATACTGGGCTGTGCTTTCCCATACTGGTCCATGCCAGGCTGCAGTGGGCCATACCAGGGCTTACTGGGTTGTGCTGGATCATTCTGGTCTATACTGGGCAGTATTGGTTTATAATGGGCTGTGCTGGTCCATATTACAGGCCTGTACTGGTTTGTACTGGTCCTTGCTGGGCTGTGCAGCCTGGATTTTCTCTGTACTGGCTCCTACTGGGCCATACTGGGCTGTGCTGGGCCACTTTAGCTTGGAATGGACACTGTGGGGTGTGCACAGGGGATACTGGGCTGAAGTGGGCTGGACTGGACTGGGATTTGGCTGTACTGGGATGTGTGGAGCAGTGCGGGGCTGTACTGGACCGTACTGGGCTGTGTGCTGCCTGACTGGTCTGGACTGGTCCATACTGGTGAATGTGAATCTGTACTGGTCTGTACTGGTTTATACTGGTGGATATGGATCTATAGTGGTCTGTACTGATGGATATGCAATCTGTACTGGTCCATACTGGTCCGTATTGGCCTGTCCCCTGTCCTCACAGGCCCCGCGGCGACGCCCGGACGGGACCAACATGGAGCCCTGAGAGGAGGTAATGGGATCACTGGGACAACTGGGAGCTCACTGGGAGCTCACCGGGATCACTGGGGTCACTGGGACCTCACTGGGGTCATTGGGATCACTGGGATCTCACTGGGATCACTGGGATCTCCTGGGATCTCACGGCGTGTTGTGGGATCTCATGGGACAAACAGGATCCGATGGGATCCCTGGGATCCCCTGGAATCCCGCGGGGGTACGCAGGATCTCACGGTGGTCAGTGGGATCCCGGGTGACGGGATGGGATCCAGGGAGATCTGCTGGGATCTGGTGGGGTCTGACAGCATCCGATGGGATACGGCGGCTTCTGTTGGGATCCCATGGGGCCCGGTGCTGGGATCTGCTGGGATCTTTCTGGATCTGTCGGGCTCCACCACCCCCCTTGTCCCCCCTGCAGGCG
>NW_008238129.1:40714-41610 GCF_000691975.1 Corvus brachyrhynchos | reverse complement strand
TGCATAAATGCGAATGTGAATGGGGGAGGTCCCTCTCGGTTTGGGGCTGGGCTCAGACTGGGGGTTCCCTCTGTCATTTGGGGGGGTTTCGTTTCCTGGGGGGGGCCCCAGCCCCATACGAGCCTCCCAGAGCTTCCCCCACCCTGTCTGTTCCTCCCCACGCCGCAATATGGGCGGGTCTGGACTATGCTAATGAGGCACCAATCCCCGCCCCCTGTGGTTGCCATGGTCGCAGGGAGCTCAGCACGGCCAGGATGGGATCATGTATATGCAAATAGGGGGCGGAGCTAACCAACAAAACCCCATGGCTAATTATGCCCTCATTTGCATACAGAGCACCTGGGCCCCAGCCCGGCCTTGGTTTCTCCCCAAGGCCGTGGCGACGGTGGGGGGACCGGGGGGGTCACCTGGGTGCCTTCCCAGGTGGGGGGGGACAGAACACCTGGAGCCCTCTCTGGGGTGGGCGGTCCCCAACACCTGGGTCCCTCCTGTGGGGGGCTGCAGACTTCGGGGGATCCCCAACCCTGGTGTCCCCCCTTGGGGGGGTGCAGATTTGGGGGATCCCAGGGCCTCCCTTGCAGAGGGGCAGCCTGGGGGGAGGTTCCTGCACACCTGTGTCCCTTCCCATGGCAGGGGGGTCTGAAGACCTTGGGACCCCCCCCAACACCTGCGTCCCTTCCCGCACACCTGGGTCCCCTCCCAGGAGGGCCCGGACCCCCGGCCTTGGGCCCGGCTATAACTGGACCGCGGAGGCTTTGCCCGGGAAGTGACCGTGGCGACAGCGATGGCGTCGGTGCTGCTGGTGACACTGGTGGCCACAGTGGCCATGCTGGGCTGGGGGGTGGAGGCCCAGTGCCCCACAGCAGCGGACCCGGACCCAGGCAATGGGCCCCGGG
>NW_008238129.1:38602-39050 GCF_000691975.1 Corvus brachyrhynchos | reverse complement strand
ATGCGAGTCAATGTGGGCCAAGCCGTGCCAAGGACACGCCCCTGAGGAGACCCCGCGTATCCCACCGGTCGGCACAGCCACACCCCTCTGCCCCCTCCGTGCAGTCAATAAAGCCCTGAGGAAGCAGCAGATCCTGCCTGGGGGGTCCTTTATGGGGGGGTCCCCAGCCCCCCCAGCATGGGACAAGGGGGTCCCCATGCCCCCTACCCCATGGGGATGTGGGAGGTACCCCCTGCCGTGTACCCCTCAGCCCCAAAGAACCACGCAGCACACAGGGGGTCCAAAAGGACACGTGTAATCTGGGGGGAGGGGCCCCGTGTGCCCCCGGGGCCCCCCCGTCCCGTGCGGTACAAAACCCGACCATATAAATATCACTTTGTTAAAAAACAAAACCGTGGGGGCAGGGGGGAGTTCCGGGGGGAAGGAACCAACAAAAAAACCCCAAAAT
>NW_008238129.1:36171-37564 GCF_000691975.1 Corvus brachyrhynchos | reverse complement strand
CAAATACACAGCATCCAGAATGCAGGGGTTTGAAGGGGGGGCCACTTGAAGCCCCTCAAACATACACTGGGTACCCCCAAACCCAGCCTGGGCAACCCTAAACCCAGCCTGGGCACCACTAAACCCATCCCAAACCCACCCTGTGCTGACACCCCCTGGGACACCCCAGAAAGGGGGAAGCCCCCACTGAGTTACCTTGTGGCCGTTCTTGAGCCGGGGGGGAAGGTTGTCCCGGATCAGCTTCATGGCTTTGAGGGGAGGCTCGTTGAAATAAGGGGGTTCCCCGTCCACCATCCCCCCTGCCCCAACCCCACTAAACCTACCTCAAACCCCCTGAAACCTGCCCTAAACTCTCCCTAACGCACCCCAGGACCCCCAAAACTCCCCCGAGCCCCCAGACCCACCTCGGGGCCGTAGGGCAGGCGGGAGATGAGCTCGGGGGCCATCCAGTACGGGGTCCCCACCAGGGACTTGCGCCGTGGCACTTCCTTGTTCACCTGGGCGCAGAACCCGAAATCCGAGAGTTTCACCTGCCAACGGGGACGGGGCTGGTCAGGGCAGGATCCCAAAGGATCGGGGGGAAGGCCTGGGGGGATTTTTGGGGGTTCCTACCCGCCCATCGTGCGTGAGCAGGATGGAGTCGCTCTTGATGTCGCGGTGGATGACGCCCTGGGCGTGGAGCACGGCGAGCGCCCGCAGCACCGAGCGGCACACAGCCGCAATCTGCTCCTCTGACATCCTGGGGGACAGCAGTGTCACCACCCCTGTCACTGCTGTCCATCACCCCTGTCAGCTCTGTCACCCTCCCCCCTGGCACCTCACCGGGTGTGGGTGACGATGTCGGTCAGGGCGCCGCCCTCCAGGAACTCCATGACCACCCAGAGCTCATCGCCCACCAGGTAACTGTTGTACATCTCCACCACGTTCTCGTGCTGGTGGTCCCGCATGATCACCACCTGGGGGGGAACGGGGACATGGGCATGGGACCCTGGGACTGTCCCCAGGGCATCGGGAGGTCCTGAGAGGGTCACCAAGGGGTCCTCGAGGAGCTTTAAGGGGGCCCCGAGAGCTTCCTGAGGGCATCCAAGGGGATCCTGAGGGTCTCCAAATTTCTCCCCCCAAGGGTCCCCAAAGTTCTCTCCCCAAGGGTCCCCAAGAGCCTCCTGACGGGTTCCCGAGGGTCTCTGAAGGGCCTCTATGAAGTCCCCAAGGCTCTCAAGGGCGTCCCCAAGGCTCTCAAGGGGTCCCCAAGGCTGTCCCCCGCCCTGACCTCGTTGAAGAGCAGCTCTCGTCGCTGCTGCTTGCGCAGGTCCATATTTTTTACGGCCACGAGCTTGCCGGAGCCGCGCACGGTGGCGATGCAGACGATGCCCGTGGAGCCCTCGCCGATCTT
>NW_008238129.1:33890-35182 GCF_000691975.1 Corvus brachyrhynchos | reverse complement strand
AGAGGGGGAGCCACTTCTGAGGAAGAACCACTTCTGAGGAGCAGGACAGTGGGGAAGAGGAAGAGGAAAAGGAAGAAGAGGAAACCGCTCCAGAGCCAATGATGTAACCCCGGGGAAGGAAGCCGCTGATGATCCCAGTGGAGCACAGGAAGCCATGAGGAAGAGGAGCAGAGAACCCACTCCAGAAGAGGCAGAAGAGCAGGAAGAAGAAGAGGAGGATGAGGAAGGGCCTGGGAACACCCCTTTACCGACACGGACACGGCCTCCAGCTCGTCCAGGAGCCACGCCAGGGTCCCATCCCGGCCCCCAGGGGTCCCATCCTGGGTCCCTTTGGAGCCGCGCACGATGGGCTGCGGGGAGGGGGGGGGACACATGGGGAAAACAGGGGAAAAAAGGAAAAAAACCAACAGAAAGATGCCATGGAATGGCTGCAGGGGGATGGCAGGATGGGCAGAGGGGAGGGGGCTTGGCTGGGGTGTCCCTCCAGGGAGACTCCCAGATCCCAAAATGGTCCCAAAACGATCCCTGGGTGCCCCCCAGGGATTGGAGTCTGGCCTCACCGGGAGGGTCCCAAAACACTGGCCGGTTTGATGGGGCAGGAATTGCGTGACATCAGAACTGAGGTGGGAACGGGTGGATGTGGGAATGCGGGGGATGTGGGAATAGTGGGGCATGTGGGAACATGGGAGGATGTGGAAATGGGGGACAATTTGGGGACTTAAACAAATGAGGACACACATGATGGGGAAGAGATCAGGTGGGAATGATCCCGTGTTCCCATGGGATGGGCTGGTTCCAGGTATGGGGAAGGGTCTCTCACCTGGCTGGTCCCTGTCCTGGGGGACCCAGCTGCCACCTCCCTGCTCCATGATCCCCAAATTCCCCCCAGTGTGGCTTTTTGGGAGGGTAGGAAAAGGGTAGGGACTCATCTACTGCCTCCCTTCCCCATTATCCTGAAATTCCCTGCCCCAAGACCCCCAAATTCCTCCCAGTTATTCCCCCAAACCCACCCCGGGGACTGAATGAGCCCCCACCTCCCCCATCCCCGCCCCATGATCCCAAAATCCCCATGTCCGTGACCTCCACGTTTGTCTTTTCGGAGGCAGGAAAGGGATGGGGACCCAGCTCACACCTCGCTGCTCCATGACCCCCAAATTCCCTCAGAATATTGAACGACCCCAGAATTCCCTTGCCCCCAGACCCCCAAACCGCCCCCAGTTCAACCCCAAAGAGCACCCAGAACCCTGTTACCTCCTCCAAGACCCCAAACCCGGAATGGTGACCCGGCCACG
>NW_008238129.1:28551-33294 GCF_000691975.1 Corvus brachyrhynchos | reverse complement strand
GACCCGGTGCTCGAAGTTGGACGGCGCCGAGATCTCCACCCGCTTCTTCTTCTTGGAGAACATGGCCTGGGATGCGCTCCTGGCAACGGGATCGGGACCCAAAATCCCAGTGTTAGGACAAGGGAAATGGGAACCGTCACTGGGAATGGGATGGGCCCCCGAAATCCAGCGTTACAACGGGGAACGTCACCAGGAATGGGATGGGGCCCCAAAATCCAGCGTTAAAATGGGGAACGTCACTGGGAATGGGATCGGTCCCCAAAATCCAGCGTTACAATGGGGAATGTCACTGGGAATGGGATGGGGTCCCGAAATCCAGCGTTACAACGGGGAACGTCACTGGGAATGGGAACAGCCCCCGAAATCCAGCGTTACAATGGGGAACGTCACCGGGAATGGGAACAGCCCCCGAAATCCAGCGTTACAATGGGGAACGTCACCGGGAATGGGAACAGCCCCCGAAATCCAGCGTTACAACGGGGAACGTCACCGGGAACGGGAACAGCCCCCGAAATCCAGCGTTACAACGGGGAACGTCACTGGGAATGGGATCGGTCCCCGAAATCCAGCGTTACAATGGGGAACGTCACCGGGAACGGGAACAGCCCCCGAAATCCAGCGTTACAATGGGGAACGTCACCGGGAACGGGATCGGCGCCCAAATCCCATCGTTAGAATGAAATAAATTAGAAATGTCATTGGGGTGAAACGCGTTGGGTTGGACGGGATCAGATCCAAAATCCCAGTGTCACGGTGAGGTAAATGAGAAGCATTGGGTGGGAATGGGATCAGCCCCGAAAATCCCATTGTTGGAATGATTTTTATCCATCCATTGGTCACTTTTGTCCAACGTCCCCCCTTTTATCCAATTACTTCCATTTTTCCCCAATTCCAAGCTTGGAAACACCAGGAGCACTAGAAATTCCCACTTGGAAATGGGATTAATCCATTGATTACCTCACCTAGACCAAGAAACAGCCTTAAAACACCTCAAAAAGTGACAAAAATCCCCTTTGCGTGGATCCCAGCACAAGGACCAGTGCTCTGGGGCACAATCCCAAGGTTTGGCTGATTCCATTCCCTGTTTTTCCATGTTTTTCCTGCAGGTTCCAGGCCCCGAATGAGCTGAGCTGGGAGAGTTTTGGGAATGTGATCCCAGTGGGGCCATGAATCCCACCGGAATGGCCCCAAAATCCCGCAGATCCCGGGCGGATCCATTTTTCCCACTTCCACTGCTTTTCCCGGTGCCAATTTCCTGCCATTTCCTCCCATTTTTTTCCAGCTCCTCAGCTCAATCCCATTTTCCAGGCTCCAGAATCCCACCGCTTCCAAGGTTTTCTCACCATTTTTCCCAATCTTTGAAGTTTTCCCCTTAAGTCAATGATCCATTATGGAAGTTTTTCACCTCCACTTCGGGCCCAGTCACAAACTGTCGGAATTCCGTATGTTCCCCATTTTCCCTGCTCATCCTCGGCTGATCCCTCTTTCCACCTTTCCAGGACACTGCCGGGATCCTCCCTGGATTGCCAAAATCCTGGCTTTGGATGGAAAATTCTCCTGGTTTGGGGAAATTGCAGCTGAATTTGGAGCGGGAGGATTAAAATCTGCTGCATTTGGGCTTTTCCTGCCGGGACTTCCAGGGGAGATCCACCGATGATCCAGGCCAGCCGGAACGCTGGGGAGGTGCAGCATCCAGGACCTCTGGACACCAAATCCACAGGATTTCACCCTGAAAATCCCCCTTTTTTTGGCACAGTTGGGGAAAAACTGGTGGCACTTGGCAGGGGCAGAGGGGTCCTGAAGAATTTCAGAGAGTGGGATGGGGGCCAGGAGAGGGTGAACTTATTCCTCAGCCCTTCCCAGGTCGCATTCCTGGGATCCCAGTGGGTTTTAATTCATCACCAATTAACGAGGAACCGAGTCCACACTGGGCAGAATATTTTTGTATTTTCCCTAAAATTCCCCACAAAATTCCCCAAATTCCCCCCAAACCAGCAGCATTTTGGCTGTGTCCTGGTGGGAATCGTGCTGGCAGCTTCGGGATGAAAAACAAAGGGAAAAGTAAAGGGAGAAAAAGGCGCCCAGAAGTGCTTCACGCCTTCCCATAAACCCCAAGCACAGGAAAATCAGATATTACTGGGCAGGAGAGTGTCCAGGAAGGGATTGCAATGGGATTTTCAGCAAATTTCAGGATTTTCAGACTAGAACTGCAGGAATTTCAGGAAAGCAAACACCCAGGGTGGCAGCATGGCATTCCAGACACGGCACTTGGCTTCATCCCACTTCCCAAATTCCAATATTCCCACTTTTTTCTCCCTTGCGTGGAGCTGGTCCATCCATCCCATCTCTCCTCTCTTTGCCCCAAATTGCTCTATTTTCCCCTAAAATTCCAGGTGGGCCCCTATGGTAGCAGAGAGCCCCAGGAAGATGGGGAGAGGTGCCAGGGAGAGCTGGGGTTGATCCCAAGGGATCCCAAAGGGATTCCCAGGGAATCTCTGCTCCGGAGCCTTCCCGAGATCCCACTGGGGGGACGTGGTGAGAAAATTCAACCAGATGGAAAACTTACCTTGTCTTCCCACTGCTTATTCCCAGGTTCTTTCCCCTAGAGTTCCCTGAATCCTGAACTCATGCTGGATTTGATCCTTTTGGGAAAAAGAGGGAACAGCCAAAGTCTCCGCTGGAAAATCCCTGAGCCAGTTTTTTCCTCTTGGGGAATTATTTTCCTGGTGTCAGCCAGAACAGGAAGAGACTCAAAACCCTCCAATTCCACATCTTCCATGAAAAACTTCCACCTCCAGAGCCCCTGGGGGGAATTTGGGATCCTCAGGAAGCAGCTCCTTAACGCAGCAGGGACAGATCAAAGCGTCCCGAGAACTCCTGGAATTCCGGCAGAATCGGTAAAAGCGCGTTTTCCTGAACTTCACGGGTGGTCCCGATGATCCCTGGAGCTTTTCGCGTGCCAGAGCTGCTCTGGAGCCCCAAAATCCCAGTCAGGTCCTGCTGGGAGCAGGCTGGGGTTGCTCTGAGGTGCTGTTTTCCTTAAGAAACCCCAAAATCCAGGAAGGGGTGCCGGGCAGTCCCGAACCTATGGGTGAATCCCCCGGGCTGGAATCCTGGGATTCCCCCAATGGGGTCACATTCCCGGGAAAGGGAGGCCGGAAAGGCCGGGACCGGAGCGCTCCGGCTGGGAAAGGCGGGTTGGACTGGCCCAGCTGGATCTGCCGGAGGAGACGGAGGAGGAGAAGGAGGAAGAGGAAGAGGAGGAGGAGGAAGAGGAGGAGAGGTGTCGGCCTTTGCCTAGGAGGAATCCCGGAATTCCAGGAATCTGGTGACCCAGGAGGATGTTCTCCTCCTTGGGGGAAAAATTCCAGGAAGGGAATCGGGAGATCTGAACTCCTGGGAGAAGGGAATCAACTGCTCAAAGCTTCCGTGGTCGCTGGGAAAAGCAGGAAAGGGGAGAGGAGGGAAAGGAGGGAAAGGAGGGAAAGGAGAAAGGAGTGGAAAAAGAAAAAAGGAGAAGGGGGAGAAGAAGGAAAAAAGTGTAAAAGAAAGAGGAAAAAGAGATATTCCAGTGGAATTCAGCTCTTTTCCTGCAGCAGGAAGTTTCCTCGGAGCTGGAAGTTTAGGGAGAGGGAGGGAGGGAGGAATGTCGGGAATCTCGGGCTCGGGGCAAAGGAAGGGCCAATTAAAGATGATCCAATTAATCAGTAACAATGCTGTGCATGCATAACAATCCACCAAAATCCAGGAAAACGGCAAATCCCTCCTGAGGCTGGTTCGGAAACACCCCCAGAAAACCCAAGTATTCCTCCCAGGGCTCCAGGGAACCCAGGTCTTATCCCATGGGAATGAACAAATTAAAAGATTAATTAAAGCCACGGGCAGGAATATCCTTGGAATTTCCTCCTGGAAAATCCGGATCAATTCCCGCTCGTCCCGCAGCTGTTAACGAGATATTGATGACCAAATTCCCACCTTTTACCCCCAAACCCCAACAGGGAACGGCGGGAGGGGGAAGTTTTTGGCCATTTCCAAAGGATTGTTGGATCTTTTCCACATCTGGATATTCCCCATAAACCCAATTTCCACTTATTTCCAAGCCAGTTGTGGCTCAGTCCCTCTCTCCCACCATTACTTATTTCAAACTTCACTAAAGTACAGCCAAAACACAATTAAAAGTCCAAATCCAGAAGCTCTTTCTGGTATTTTTTTCTCCTTTTCCTTTGAGGAACGGCGACAGGAATACCACCAAGAACATTGAGAATGGCGATTTCCCTTCCCACTGCGCCAAAACTGGGGGAAAACGCTGTTTTTGAGGAGTTAGGACATTCCTGAGGAATCCCAGTGCCCGTCTGCCTTGGAGTCCCTGACCCAAATCCACAGGAAACGCCGAAAAAATCGAACCCAGGGCTCTGGGGCTGGATGGGAGCGTGCGGAGGAGACCCCCAAATCTCCGTAGGATAAAAAATTCTGGGAATTAATTCCGGATCCGTTTCCTACCTGCCACGAAGGGAAAACTTTCCTGCCTCAGCTCCGCATTCCGGGTCCTTCGGGAAAAGTGCTGCACGGGAGGAACGGAATTCCCTCAGGATCACCCCCAAACTCCCCTTTTTGGGGTGTTTTTAGGGCGAGGGGCGGTTAGATCCACATCCCGCTGTTCTCCGGGAATTCCAGGGTTTCCAAAGGCTGTTGCCACCGCCCCCCCGGGGGGGTGGGGGGGGCGGCCGCTAGCCCCCGCACACC
>NW_008238129.1:27080-27706 GCF_000691975.1 Corvus brachyrhynchos | reverse complement strand
GTGCTGAAGAACCTGATCCGAAAGCCCAAGAAGCCGAACTCGGCGAACCGCCGGTGTGTACGGGTGCGTCTCAGCACAGGCCGCGAGGTAATCGCCTTCGTGCCCGGCGAGGGGCACAACCTGCAGGAGCACCACGTTGTGCTGGTGCAGGGTGGGCGCACCCAGGACCTGCCCGGCGTCAAACTCACCGTGGTGCGTGGAAAGTACGACTGCGCCCACGTGCAGGCGAAGAAATGAGGAAGGACCTCGGGATGGGGGTCCTGGGAATGCGCCCAGGCCGGGATGAGGTTCCCCAGTCGGGGACACGCTGGCCCTGGGTGTTGTTTAGAATAAAAGTTGGCAGTGATGCGGGTTGTGGTGTGGAGTGATGGTGAGGGTATTGGGAAGGGTCTTGGGCGCACTGGGAAGGGTCTTCGGGAGACTGGAGGCACTGGGAAGGGGCCTTTGGGAGACCTAGAAGGGTCCTGGGGGCGCTGGGTAGTGGCTGCTGGGGCACGGGGGAGGACTGGGAGGCCCTGGGAAGAGTCTGGAGAGAGATCTGGGGACGCGGGGGGAGCAGCTCAGGGCACTGGGATGGCCCTGGCGGTGCCACTGGGGTCACAGGGCGGGGGTCACTGCGGTCACCG
>NW_008238129.1:25680-25984 GCF_000691975.1 Corvus brachyrhynchos | reverse complement strand
CGCTGCGGGAGCGGGGCCGGAGTCTCCGAGGGCAGCTCCGGGTGCTCGAGGCTGAGGCATCTGACCTGGAGCTGAGGTTTTACCTGGGGGCCCTGCAGTTGCCCAACAGAACCCACCCCGCTGTGGTGAGACCCCAAAAACCTTCCCAAAATTCCCCGGAAACCCCCCTGACACCCGCTCTGGCCTGGGGTGATTTGGTGTAAAAAATCTCCCCCTTGTGTCCTCCCAGCCTGTTGGGGATCAGAGTCAGGCCCGGCTGCTTGAGGTGGCTGGTGAGAAACCAGGTAAGGGGGGGAGGTGGTTT
>NW_008238129.1:23457-25632 GCF_000691975.1 Corvus brachyrhynchos | reverse complement strand
TGGGGTGACAAAAGTGACAAAAGTGACAGAGATTCTCCCCCCGCAGTGTTTGATTTCAAGCCAAAGGGACACCTGGAGCTGGGGGAGGGGCTGGACATCATCCGGCAAAAGTGAGCAACACCTGGAGGGGGGACCCTTCTGTCACACACCTGTGACCCCTGTCACGCACCTGTCACACTCCTGTCACACACCTGTCACACACCTGTCACACTCCTGTGACCCCTGTCACACACCTGTCACGCACCTGTCCCACGTGTCAGGCCATTGTTTCATTACCTGTGTGGGGTGGGGTTGTCCCCAGGTGTCCCCCAGGTGTCCCCAGGTGTCACCCGGGTGTCCCCAGGTGTCACCCAGGTGTCACCCAGGTGTCACGCCCCTGCAGGCGCCTGTCCCACGTGTCGGGCCATCGCTCCTATTACCTGTGCGGGGCTGGGGCCCTGCTCCAGCACGCCCTCGTCACCTTCACCCTGCGGAAGCTGCTCAGCAAGGTGGGGGAGGATGGGGGAGTCCAGGGAGGGTCTGGGGGGATCCAGGGAGGGTCTGGGATCATCTGTGGGGATCCAGGGAAGCTCTGGGGGAGTCTGGGGGCATCCAGGAGTGTCGGGGTCTCCTGACCTCCCTTTTTCCCAGGGTTTCCTGCCCATGACGGTGCCGGACCTGCTGCGCGGAGCCGTTTTTGTGAGTGACTCCCGAGCCTCCTGAGACCCCCCTGACACCTCTGTGACCACGGGTGACCCCCTGTGCCCTCCAGGAGGGCTGTGGGGTCCAGCCCAGCGCCAACCCCTCCCCAGTTTACACCATCGACCCCGCGCGCTTCGAGGATCTGTGCCTGGCTGGGACCTCGGAGGTGGGAATTGCAGGTGGGAAATGGGAGAAAATGGGGTGAGATTGGAAAAACTAGGGGAGAACGTGAGGAAAATGGTGAAAAATGGGGAAAACGGGGAAAAAAAGGCAACAGTAGGAAGAAAAATGGGGAAGAAATGGGGGAAGAAGCTGAGAAAACCAGGGGGAAAATACAGGGGAAAAAATGGGGGGAAAACCAGGAGAAGAAAGAGAAAATAGGAAAAAAAAGTGGGAAAATGGGAAAAAATTGGGGGAAACGGGGGAGAACTGGGAAAAAGTGGAGAAAGGGGGGAGTGGCAGACGACTTTGGGGTTCACCCTGTGCTCCCCCATCCAGGGTATTTCATGGACCACGCGGTGCAGCTGCAGGACCTGCCTGTCAGGTACGGGGGGGTTGTGTTTCCCCCCTAGAGACTCCCTCTCCTTCTGGGGATCCCAACCCGATGCCCGGGGGGGTCTGAGCTGTGTCCCCCGCCAGGGTTGTGTGTTCCAGCACCTGCTACCGTGCCGAGACCGACACTGGCCGGGAGCCCTGGGGGCTCTACCGCGTCCACCAGTTCACCAAGGTACTGGGAGCACTGGGAGAGCCCTGGGGAGGAAAAGGGGGGGGTCGTCCCCCCATGCGCCCCCCCCCCCCCCCAAAGGTGGAGATGTTTGGGGTGACGGCAGCCGAGCGCGGGACGGAGAGCGAGGAGCTGCTGGAAGAGTTCCTGGGGCTCCAGAAGGAGATTTTCTCGGAGCTGGGGCTCCATTACCGGTGAGAGGGATTTGGGGGGGATCCTCCCAATCCGTGGGACCCCAAAATCCCTCGTAACTACTCCCCCCTGGGCCCCCCCAGCGTTCTGGACATGCCCACGGAGGAGTTGGGGCTCCCCGCCTACCGCAAGTTCGACATTGAGGCCTGGATGCCCGGACGGGGCAAATTTGGGGAGGTGAGTGGGCGGTCGGGGACCCCAATAATTCAGGGAGAGCACCAATAATAAGGGGAGGATGCAGATAATTCTGGGAAAACCCCAAAAATTCCGAGGTGCCCAGGGTGACACCCCCTCGTCCCGTTCATGGCCCTCCCTTTACTCCTGCCCTTGCTGCCGGATCAGGACCCCCATTTTGGGGCATCTCTAGAGTGGGGGAAGGGGGTGCCCAAAACCTCCTGACCCCTCTCCACCCCCCACTCCCAGATTTCCAGTGCTTCCAACTGCACCGATTACCAGAGCCGGCGGCTGAACATCATGTACAGCGGGGAGGGGGGCCAGCTGCGCCACGCCCACACGGTGAGTGACCCCCGCCAAAACCCCTGGGAGACCCCCAAAACCGCTGGGGGCCGGGTCCCTGA
>NW_008238129.1:22623-23074 GCF_000691975.1 Corvus brachyrhynchos | reverse complement strand
GGTGGGGAGGGGTCCCCACGGAGGAGGCAGAGCTGGGACAACGTGGGACAGACACGCGACATGCAGGCCACAGGAGGCACGAGGCGCAGGCCACGCAGGGCAGGGCAGACACGGACGTGTTCCAGCCCCAGCCCGTGCACCCCACGGTGACAAATCCCGGGAATAAAACCTGGAAATGTCCCCCCTTGTTACAGGTGTGTCCTTTGCTCTATGGGGACACAAAGGGGTCCCCCCCCCGACAAATGTCCCCCCACGTGTCCTGCTCGTTGTCACAGGCTCTGAGCGCAGCCTCTGCTTTATTTCCCACCGCCCCCCGCAGCCCTTGGGGCTCCCCTGGGATTTTGGGGACACATCTTCAGGGGGTCCCTCCGGCTGGGGGGTGATAGGGGGACCCCCAAGTCCATCCAGGGGGGTTCTGGGGAGGGTCCCAGGGGGCCCCTCAGGCCGGGCA
>NW_008238129.1:19373-19863 GCF_000691975.1 Corvus brachyrhynchos | reverse complement strand
GGGCCTCGGGCTGGGCCTGTGGGGACACTGCGGAGAGCCCTTGGGAACACTTTTGGGATATCGCCTTTGGAGATATTTTGGGGGCTTTTGGGAACCCTTTGGAAGGCCTTCCTGGGCCTGTGGGGCTCTTAGGGGACATTTGGGGATACTTTTGGGACAGGGTGGGGGGAATGGGACCTTTGAAGACAGTACGGGGGCCTTTGGGGTAACTTCAGTCATTTTTTGGGACATTTCTGGGATCTTTGGGACTTTCGGGGACCTTTGGAGGACATTTGGGGAGCCTTTGGGGACATTGTCTGAGAATTTGGGACGCCGGGGACACTTTGGGGAGCCTTTGGGGACCCTTTGGGGACATTGTCTGGGAATTTGGGATGCCGGGGACGCTTTGGGGAGCCTTTGGGGACAGCTCGGTGTCCCCGCAGTGGAGCTGCTGCGGACGCTCCTGTCCCGGACCTTGGGGCTCCGCGGGGGGCAAACGCGGGGGCGGGGC
>NW_008238129.1:13733-17928 GCF_000691975.1 Corvus brachyrhynchos | reverse complement strand
CAAGTGACCTCCCCTCCCTCAATAGGACTTTAAAAAAGTCGACTTGCTGCTCATCATGGGCACCTCGCTGCAGGTGCAGCCCTTCGCCTCCCTCATCAGCAGGTGAGACCCCCCCAGCACTGTTCATGGACCCCCCCCAGAGCCCTGGGACCCACCTGTGACTGTCCCTTCACACAGGGTCCCCACTAACACCCCAAGACTCCTGATCAACAAGGAGAAGACAGGGCAGGTGAGGTGGGGGGGAGATTGGGAGGTGCTGAGGGGGGGCTCAGAGCAGCTGCCCACCCCTTGTCATCCCCTTTGTGCCCCTCAGAGTGATCCCCTGATGTCCCTGATGGGCTTTGGCGGGATGGACTTTGACTCAGACAAGGCCTACAGGTATGGGGATCAGGGGGCTCTGCCCCCCTGCCCCCAGGGGTTTGAGGGATCCCCAGCTGGTTTTGGAAACCCTCAAAGTGGTTTGTGGGTTGGAGGATCCCCATCTAGGTTTGGGACACCCTAAGGTAGTTTTGGGGCCACTCAAGGTGGTTTTGGGTATCCACAGGGTGGTTTGGGGACCCCCAAGGTGGTTCTAGGGCCCCTGAGTTTTTTAGGGCCCCGCAAAGGTCGGTGACTTTGGGATCCCTGTGCCTGCGCAGGGACGTGGCCTGGCTGGGGGACTGTGACAGCGGGTGCCTGGCTCTGGCTGAACTGTTAGGCTGGAAGGTACTCCCCGACACCTCCCCCCACCTGCACATTTTGGGGGTGCCCCTGCCCCCCAAACCCTTCTGGGACCCCCCTGAACCCCAGTGTCCTCCCCTCAGGAGGACCTCGAGGAGCTGGTGCGGAGGGAACACGCGGCCATTGACGCCAAGGGGGAGGACAAGGACGGGGCGGACCCCCAAAAGCACCGGGGGGACAAGGATGAGGGGGACCCCAAAAAGAGCCTGGGGGACAAGGTGAAGACTCAAAGGGATCCCGAAAAGAGCCTGGGGAACAAGGAAAAAACTCAAAGTGACCCCAAGAAGAGCCTGGGGGAGAAGGCCAAGGCTCAAAATGACCCTGAAAAGCCCTGGGAGGGCAGCGAGGACCCTCCCCATAGCATGGGGGGGGCAACCCAAAATTAAATGGTAACAGAGGAGTTGTGGGCTTCGTGTGGTCACTGGGGGCCTGGGGGGGGGGTGTGTGTGAATGGACTGGGGCTCTTTTCCTTAAAAGAACAAAGAGAAAAACAAAAATATATGAAAGAGGGAGAATAAATTACAAAAGGAAAGGGGGAGGTTGAGGGTGAAAAAAGGGCTTTCTCCTCCTCTAAAAAGGGGTGTTACAGCTCCAAAATGTGTAGGAATTCGCAGGGAGGGTGGTGGGGGTGTGTGTACAAAATGCTAAATCCTGTAAAGTTTCTCACTTTTGTATCTACTAAGAAATAATACTAATTTACATTAAAAGAATTGTTTCAAAGTAAAGCTCTGTACGTGCTGTATGATACCTGGCATTTTGGGATGGAAGGAAGAGTGGATACGGAGCTGTGGGGTTGGAAAACACAAATGTGACTTTTTTGGAATGGCAAATGGGACTCGTCGTCCACAAGCCAAAATTGGCCAAAATTTGGATTGCACCTCCAAAATCCCATAATCCAAGGGTTGGTCCCAGAGGGAAGCTGCTAGGACAGATGGGTCTGGCTGGGATTGACTTCCTAGGAGCTGCCTTGGAGCTGCTCCTGAGATGGGGGGGTGGGAAACTTCCCTTCCCGTGGGAAAGAACTGTCACAAAATCCCAGAGTATCCTGAGCTGCCTCCACAAAGGGCATCGAGTCCAACTCCCGCCCTGCCCAGGACACCCCAACAATGCCACCCTGTGCCTGAGATTTAGAAACTATCAATATTTCACTGAAATTCAGGGTGGACCAGCGATGGGGGTGCTTGGGTTCTGTTGCGGCCTGGCAGGATTAGCCATAAAAAACCCGGCCAAACCCTTCAACAGAAACACAATTCAGTAACAATTGCAGAGGAAAAATGGCCAGTAACCTCTTACAATCCATGGGGAATTTCCTCGGTAAGTACAAAGCTAGGACATAGGGAATTTTGGAGGGGGAATCCCAATTTTGGCCACGGGTACCCGGACGAGAAGGCCGGTTCTTTTCCACAGAAAGGAAAGCCCGGCACCCCGGTGTTTCAGGGACAGACAACGGCCCGTGCAGGGGAGGGAACGACCGGCAGGACCTTTCTCCACCTCGCCCCCCGCTCCAAGGTGGGGGGCAGCAGCTCCAGGCGTGAGCGGCTGCTTTCAGAGGGTTACCGGGGCACACCTGCACAGGGAGCTGCTGGTCCAGAGGGGCCAATGGGGCATCCCAAGTGTCCCCCCAGGAATGACGGTGGGAGCATCCAGCAGGGGCCGGGGAGCAGCCGGATGCACACGGGCACCTGAGCAGGCGGGGCAGCATGGGGTGCCAAGGGGAAACTTTCAACTTCCCCCTTTTATCTTGTCAGTCCCTCCCTAGAGGCCCTGGTCCCTCCACAGTGCCCCCAGAAAAGAGAGGGGTGATTAGGAGAAAAGAGGTTTAAAAATTGAGGGAAAAACCTTCCTTTTCCGTAATTGTCTGTAGTCAGGTTGAGAGAGAATCCCCATCCTGTGATTTTAACAGTATCATTTGAAGGAAACCCTGCCTTATCTATGCTGTTGGGGGTATCAGTTGACAGGGAATCCCCATTTTCCATTCTTTTGTAGTTTAAATGGAAGGGAAAAACCTCAACCATGCTATTTTATGAACGCACAACCCAAATCAAATACACAAACCCCACACAACCTTCTAGAGCACCACAGGACTCAATGGGACCCCACAGAACTTTCTAGAACCCCACAGAACTCCACAGAACCCCACAGAACCTTCTGGAGCCCCACAGTGCCCCATAGCAGCCCCATAGCAGCCCCATAGCAGCCCAATAGAATCTTCCAGAGCTCCATAGAACCCAATGGAGCCCCATAGAACCCAATGGGACCCCACAGAACCTTCTGCAGCCCTGCAGCCCCCCAGAGATCCCCACAGGACTCCACAGAACCTTCTAGAACCCCACAGGACCCAATGGGACCCCACAGAATCTTATAGAGCCCCACAGAACTTTCTGGAGCCCCATAGAACCTTCTAGCACACCATGGGACCCCACAGACCCCCATAGAACCCCATAGAACCTTCTGGAGCCCCACAGCACCCCATAGAACCTTCTAGAACCCCACAGAACCCAATGGGACCCCACAGAGCTCCAGAGAATCCAATGGGACCCCATTGACCCCCACAGAGCCACACAGAACCTTCTGGAGCCCCACAGTGCCCCGTAGAGCCCCATAGAATCTTCCAGAGCTCCATAGAACCCAATGGGAACCTGGAATCCAATGGGACCCCATAGAACATTCTGGAGCCCCACAGAACCCAATGGGACCCCATAGAACCACACAGAACCCCACAGAGTCTTCTAGGACCCCGTAGAGCCCCATAGAACTCCACTGAACCTCGTAGAACCTTATGGAACCCCACAGAGCCCCCCAGTCCCTTCTGGAGCCCCACAGAGTGCCATAGACCCCCACAGAGCCACACAGAACCTTCTGGAGCCCCACAGTGCCCCGTAGAGCCCCATAGAATCTTCCAGAGCTCCATAGAACCCAATGGGAACCTGTAGAACACCAGAGAGCTCCACAGAACCTTTTGGAGCCCCACAGCGCCCCATAGAACCGAATGGAATCCCGTAGAACCCATAGAGCCGCACAGCACCCCACAGTGCCCCATAGAACCTTCTGGAACCCCACAGAACCGAATGGGAACCCATAGAACCTTCTGGAACTCCAGGGAACCCAATGGGACACCACAGAACTTTCTAGAACCCCACAGAGCTCCATAGAACCCCACAGAACTTTCTGGAGCCCCACAGCGCCCCATAGATCCTAATGGAACCCCACAGAGCCCCATAGAATCTTCCAGAGCTCCATAGAACCCAATGGAGCCCCACAGAACCTTCTGGAGCCCCACAGTGCCCCACAGATCCCCATGGAGCCCCATAGAGCCCCATAGAGGCCAATAGAGCCCCATAGAATCTTCCAGAGCTCCATAGAACCCAATGGAGCCCCACAGAACCTTCTGGAGCCCCACAGTGCCCCACAGATCCCCATGGAGCCCCATAGAGCCCCATAGAGGCCAATAGAGCCCCATAGAATCTTCCAGAGC
>NW_008238129.1:12883-13403 GCF_000691975.1 Corvus brachyrhynchos | reverse complement strand
TAGGGTTTTTTGGGGGCCCTGAGAGGATTTTGGGAATTTTGGGGCTTTTTTGGGAGGTTTGGAGGGGTCCGGAGGGGATTTTGGGGAATTTTAGGTGGTTTTTTTGTAATTTTGGGGGAATTTGGGGTTTTTTTGGGGGAGTCCTGAGGGCATTTTGGGTTTTTGTGTTTTTTTGGGAATTTTGGAGGAATTTGGGGATTTTGGGGTTTTTTTTGTGGGTCCTGAGGGGATTTTTGGTTTTTGGGGGGGATTTTGGGGAATTTTGGGGAAATGTGGGGGATATTGATGGAATTCAGGGAACTTTGGGGAAATTTAGGTGATTTGGGGAATTTTGGATGATTTTTATTGGATTTAGGGGGACTTGGGGGGATTTTTTTTGGGAATTTGAGTTTTTTTGGGGGGCCCTGAGGAATTCAGGGAACTTTGAGGACATTTGGGTGATTTGGAAATTTTGGGGGGATTTTTATTGGATTTAGGGGGACTTGGGGGGATTTTTTGGGAATTTGAGGTGTTCAGGGGG
>NW_008238129.1:10847-12271 GCF_000691975.1 Corvus brachyrhynchos | reverse complement strand
GGGATTTTGGGTTTTTTTTGGATTTCTTGGTTTTTTTGTTTTTGTTTGTTTTGTTTGTTTGTTTGTTTGTTTGTTTTTTGGGTTTACTTTCGGGTTTTTTTGGGATTTGGAGGGGTCCTGAAGGGATTTTGGGGATTTGGGGGTTTTTTTGGGGAATTTTGAGGTTTTAGGGGTTTTTTGGGGGGATCCTGAGGGGATTGTGGGGCGATTTTGGGTTTTTGGGGGATTTTTGGGGTTTTTGGTTAGGGTTAGGGTTAGGGGTTCGGGTTAGGGTTAGGGTGAGGGTTAGGGTGAGGGTTATGGTTAGTGTTAGGGTTATGCCTACGCTTCGTGTTTCGAAAACCACAAAGCCAGGAGACTCAGGGACACTAACCATGCAAAAGGCAGGCCAAGTTGCGTACGGCGCATCCAATACCTTTCTCCTACTTCTTCTTTTCTGCTCGGAACTCCTCACAGCTCTCTTCCCTATTTCGAGCTCAAACTCGGATTAGGGTAGGATTAGGCCTAGGGTTTGGGTGGAGAAAACCACAAAGCCAGGAGCTCCAGGGACAATGGCCATGCGAAAGGCAGGCCAAGTTAAGCACGGCACATCCAAACCTTGCTCCCTCTTCCTCTTTCTGCCAGGGTTATGGTTAGGGTTATGGGTTAGGGTTACGGTTTAAGTTAGGGGTTAGGGTTAGGGTTATCAAAACCTTGCTCCCTCTTCCTCTTTCTGCCAGGGTTAGGGTTCGGGGACAGGGTTAGGGTTAGTGTTAGGGTTACGCCTAGGGTTAGGTTTGAGAAAACCACAAAGCCAGGAGCTCCAGGGACACTGACCATGCGAAAGGCAGGGCAAGTTAAGCACCGCACATCAAAACCTTTTCCTCTCTTCCTCTTTCTGCCAGGGTTTGGGTTAGGGTTAGGGATTGGGATTAGGATTAGGATTAGGGTTAGGGTTGGGTTAGGGTTAGGGTTAGGGTTAGGGTTTGGGGTTAGGGTTAGGGTTAGTGTTAGGGTTAGGGGTCTGGGTTAGGGTTAGGGTTAGGTTAGGGAAACAATGCTAGAAGAGAAATGAGCATGCTTTTAATGCCTGGAATAAAAATGCTGGATAAGGGCACTTTTTATTTGATATGATGTCATTCTCCTTTTTTTTCCTTGGAGAAAAGTTCACGGTGAGCAATCAGAGCAGAAATATGAAATGCAGGAGTCTTGGATTCCACAGTGCGATTAACTTCCCTTTTCTGCTCTCTTTCAGGTCAGGAAAAAACCACTGAACTCGCCCCATCTTTGGGACCAAGAGCTTTGGTGTTGGAGTAGCCAAAGCCAGCTAGGGCCCCCCTTGTCCTGCCCATGGTGTGGGTCAGGGACAGGCTCCTCTTCTCCTGTGTGCTGGGATGAACTGCCTAGGGAATGCTCTTTCTGACAGGCCGGTCCTAGCCCCGGCT
>NW_008238129.1:0-6952 GCF_000691975.1 Corvus brachyrhynchos | reverse complement strand
CAGCACAGGCTAGGGTTAGGGGTGCAGGTGCAGGGTAGGAGTACAGGATAGGATTAGGGGTGCAGGTGCAGGGTCGGAGTACAGGCTAGGATTAGGGGTGCAGGTGCAGGGTAGGAGGCAGGGTTAGGGGTGCAGGCCGGGGGTGCAGGCGCAGGTGAGGAGCACAGGCTAGGGTTAGGGGTGTAGGGTAGGAGGCAGGGATAGGGGTCACAGGTTAGGGACACGGGTTAGGGTCACGGGTTAGGGGTCACGGGTTAGGGTTAGGGTTAGCGGGTTAGGGTTTGGGGTTAGGGTTTGGGATTAGGGTTAGGGTTAGGGTTGGGTTAGGGTTGGGTAGGGTTAGGGGTTAGGGTTAGGGTTACGGTCCCGAGTTAGGGTCACAGGTTAAGGTTAGGGGTCACGGGTTAGGGTTTGGGGGTTAGGGTTAGGGTTGGGTTAGGGTTTAAGGTTAGGGGTTAGGGTTAGGGTTTGGTTAGGGTTAGGTTGGGGTTAGGGTTGTGGTAAGGGTTAGGGTTAGGGTTTAGGGTTAGGTTTTGGGGGTTAGGGTTAGGTTTTTAGTTAGGGTTAGGGGTTAGGGTTAGGGTTGGGGTTAGTGCGAGGGTTGGATTCCGGTTAGGGTTAGGGTTAGGGTTCAGGTTATGGTGTCGGCTAGGGATCGTTTAGGGTTAGGGTTAGGCTTTGGGTTAGGGTTAGGGTTAGGGTTTGTGGGTTAGGGTTAAGGTTAGGGGGTTAGGGTTAGGGGTTTGGCTTAGATTTAGGGTCAGGGTTAGATTTTGTTTCGGGTTAGGCTGGCGTTAGGGTTGGGGTAAGTGTTGGGGTTAGGGTTAGGTTTAGGGGTTAGGGTTGGGGTTGGGGTTGTGGTTAGGGTTAGGGTTAGGGGGTGGGGTTTGTGTTAGATTTAGGGTTATGGTTTTGTTTAGGGTTCGGCTGGGGTTAGGGTTGGGGTAAGGTTTGGGGTTAGGGTTAGGGTTTGGGGGTTATGGTTAGGTTTTTGGATAGGGTTAGGGGCTAGGGTGACGGGTTACGGCTAGGGTTGGGTTCGGTTTCGGGTTAGGGTGTGGGTTGGGGTTTGGTTAGGGTTAGGGTTTAGGGTTAGGGTTGAGTTAGGTTTGTGGTTAGGGTTAGGGTTGGGTTAGTGTTAGGGTTGAGTTTGGGTCAGGATTTCCGGTTAGTGGTTTCGGTTAGGGTTAGGGTTAGGTTAGGGTTAGGGTTTGGGTTAGGGTTAGGATTAGCGTTATGGCTAGGGTTAGGGTTTAGTTAGGGTTAGGGTTAGGGTTAGTGGTTTCGGTTACGGTTATGGCTAGGGTTAGGGTTAGGTTTAGGGTTTAGTTAGGGTTCGGGTTGTGTAGGGTCAGGATTGGGGTTAGGGTTAGGGTTGGGTTAGGGTCAGGGTTAGGTTTCGGGTTGGGTTAGGGTTAGGGTTCGGGTTTTAGGTTAGGCGTTAGGGTTAGGGATAGGCTTTGGGAGTTCGGGTTAGGTTTTTGGGTAGGATGACGGGGTACGGCTAGGGTTGGATTAGGGTTAGGGTTAGGGGGTTGCCCTTAGGGTTAGGGTTGGGTTAGGGTTTTTGTTCAGGTTAGGGTTAGGGCTCGGGTTATGTTTTGGGTTAGGGTTAGGGTCGGGGTTAGGGTTAGGCTTTGGTTAGGGTTAGGTTGGGGTTCGGGTTGTGGTAAGCTTTCGGGTTAGGGTTGGATTAGGGTTAGGGTTAGGGCATTGGGGTTAGGGTTAGGGTTGGGTTAGGTTTCGGGTTAGGGTTAGTGTGTGGGTTGGGGTTTGGTTAGGGTTAGGGTTTGGGGTTAGGGTTAGGGGTTAGGGTTAGGGTTAGTGTGTGGCTTGGGGTTTGGTTAGGGTTAGGATTTATGGTTAGGGTTGGGTTAGGGTTAGGTTTAGGGTTTAGTTCCGGTGAGGGTTTAGGGTTAGGGGTTTTGGTTAGGGGTTTGAGTTTGGGTTAGGATTAGGGTTTGGTGGTTAAGGTTAGGGTTGGGTTAGGGTTAGGGTTAGGGTTTAGTTCGGGTTATGGTTTAGGGTTAGGGGTTTCGGTTAGGGGTTTGGGTTAGGGTTAGGATTTAGGGTTAGGGTTATGGTTGGGTTAGGGTTAGGGATTCGGGTTAGGGGTTTGGGTTAGGGTTCGGGTTGGTTAGGGTTTGGTTAGTGTTCGGGTTAGGGTTCGGGTTGTGTAGGGTCAGGATTACGGTTAGGGTTGGGTTAGGGTCAGGGTTAGGGTTTGGGTTGGGTTAGGGTTAGGGGTTAGGGTTAGGCTTTGGTTAGGGTTAGGTTGGGGTTAGGGTTGTGGTAAGGGTTAGCGTTAGGGTTGGATTAGGGTTAGGGTTAGGGCGTTGGGGTCAGGGTTAGGGTTGGGTTAGGTTTCGGGTTAGGGTAGGGTGTGGGTTGGGGTTTGGTTAGGGTTAGGATTTAGTGTTAGGGTTGGGTTAGGGTTAGGGTTAGGGTTTCGTTAGGGTTAGGGTTTAGGGTTAGGGATTTTGGTTAGGGGTTTGGGTTTGGGTTAGGGTTAGGGTTTGGCGGTTAGGGTTAGGTTTTTGGTTAGGGGTAGGGGTTAGTGTTCGGTGTTAGGGCCGGGGTTAGGGTTGGGTTAGGGTTAGGGTTTGGTGGTTCGGGTTGAGGCTAGTGGGTTACGGTTAGGGTTCGTGTTAGGGGTGTGGCTTAGGTTTAGGGTTAGGGTTAGGTTTTGTTTAGGGTTAGGCTGGGGTTGGGGTTGGGGTAAGGGTTGGGGCTCGGGTTAGGTTTAGGCTTTGGGGGTTAGGGTTAGGTTTTTGGTTAGGGTGACGGTTTACGGCTAGGGTTGGATTAGGGCTAGGGTTAGGGGGTTGGGGTTAGGGTTAGGGTTGGGTTAGGGTTTGTGTTCGGGTTAGGGTTAGGGCTAGGGTTAGGTTTTGGGTTAGGGTTAGGGGTTGGGGTTAGGGTTTGGTGGTTAGGTTTATGTTTTGGGTTAGGGGTTAGGGTTAGTGTTATGTTTTGGGGTAGGGTTG
Organism: Corvus brachyrhynchos; assembly: GCF_000691975.1. Lineage (NCBI taxonomy): Eukaryota > Metazoa > Chordata > Aves > Passeriformes > Corvidae > Corvus > Corvus brachyrhynchos. The sequence continues at coordinate 3,965 of NW_008238129.1, read as the reverse complement.
GGGTTAGGGGTTATGGTTAGGGTGTGGTGGTTAGGGTTGGGTTTAGGGTTAGGGTTTGGGTTAGGGTTAGGGTTTTAGGTTAGGGGTTAGGGTTAGGGTTTGGTTAGGGTTAGGGTTTGGTTAGGGTTAGGTTGGGGTTAGGGTTGTGGTAAGCGTTAGGGTTAGGGTTCGATCAGGGTTAGAGTTGGGGGATTGGGGTTAGGTTTAGGGTTGGGTTAGGTTTTGGGTTAGGGTTAGGGTGTGGGTTGGGGTTTGGTTCGGGTTAGGTTTTAGGGTTAGGGTTAGGGTTAGGGTTAGGGTTAGGGTTAGGGTTAGGGTTTGGGTTAGGGTTAGGGTTAGGGTTAGGGTTAGGTTTCAGGTTTGTGGGTTAGGGTTACGGTTAGGGGGTTAGGGTTAGGGGTTTGGGTTAGATTTAGGGTTAGGTTTAGGTGTTGTTTAGGGTTAGGCTGGTGTTAGGGTTGGGGTAAGGGTTGGGGCTAGGATTAGGGTCAGGCTTTGGGGGTTATGGTTAGGTTTTTGGTTAGGGTGACGGGTTACGGCTAGGGTTGGATTAGGGTTAGGGTTAGGGGGTTTGCGTTAGGGTTAGGGTTGGGTTCGGGTTTGTGTTAGGGTTAGAGTTAGGGCTAGGGTTAGGTTTTGGGTTAGGGTTAGTCGTTGGGGTTAGGGTTTGGTGGTTAGGTTTAGGTTTTGGGTTAGGGGTTAGGGTTAGGGGTTATGGTTAGGGTGTGGTGGTTAGGGTTAGGTTTTGGTTTAGGGGTAGGGGTGAGGGATCGGGGTTAGGGCCGGGGTTGGTTTAGGGTTAGGGTCAGGGTTCAGGTTAGGGTGTTGGTTAGGGTTGGGTTAGGGTTTGGGTTAGGGTTTAGTTAGTGTTCGGGTTTCGGGTTAGGTGTTTCGGTTAGGGTTAGGGTTAGGGTTAGGGTTTGGTGGTTAGGGTTAGGTTTTGGGTTAGGGTTCGGGGTTAGGGCCGGGGTTAGGGTTGGGTTAGTGTTAGGGTTTGGGAGTTAGTGTTAGTGTTAGGGTTCGGGTTTGTGGGTTAGGCTTACCGTTCGGGGGTTAGGGTTAGGGTTAGGGGTTTGGGTTAGATTTAGGGTTAGGGTTAGGTTTTGTTTAGGGTTAGGCTGGGGTTAGGGTTGGGGTAAGGATTGGGGTTAAGGTTAGGGTTAGTGTTTGGGGGTTATGGTTAGGTTTTTGGATAGGGTTAGGGGCTAGGGTGACGGGTTCTATTGGGCTCCAGAAGGTTCTGTGGGGTCCCATTGGGCTCTATGGGGCGCTGTGGGGCTCTAGAAAGTTCTATGGGGTTCTATGGAGTCCTGTGGGGCTCTATGGGGCTCCAGAAAGTTCTGTGGGGCTCTGTGGGTTTCCTAGAATTTTCTGTGGGGCTCTATGGGGTTTTATGCGGCTCCAGAAGGTTCTATGAGGCGCTGTGGGGGTCTATGGGATCCCATTGGTTTCTATGGAGATCTAGAATGTTCTGTGGGGGTTCTATGGGGTTCTACAGGGCTCTGTGGGGCTCCAGAAGCTTATATGAGGTCCTTTTGGGCTCTGTGGGGCTCTATTGGGCTCCAGAAGGTTCTAAGGGGCTCTGTGGGGCTGCAGAAGGTTCTATGGGAGTCTATGGGGTCCCACTGGGTCCTATGGGGTTCTAGAAGGTTCTGTGGGGTCCTGTCGGGCTCTATGGGGCTTCTATGGGGCACTGTGGGGCTCCAGAAGGTTCTGTGGGGTTCTATGGAGCTCTAGGGGGTTCTAGAAAGCTCTATGGGGTTTCATTGGGTTCTGTGGGGTTCCATTGGGTTCTGTGGGTCTCTGGAAGATTCTGTGGGGCACTGTGGGAATCTATGGGGATCTATGGGGCGCTGTGGGGCTCCAGAAGGTTCTGTGGGGCGCTGTTGGACTCTGTGGGGTTCTAGAAGGTTCTGTAGGGTTCTATGGGGTGTTGTAGCGCTCCAGAAGATTCTACAGGGTCCTATTGAGTTCTATGGAGCTCCAGAAGGGTCTATGGAGCTCCAGAAGGTTCTAGGAGGCCGTATTGCATTCCATGGGGTTCTATGGAGCTCCATGGGGTTCTAGAAGGTTTGTGGGGTTCCGTGGGGTTCCATTGGGTTCTATGGGCTCTGTGGGGTTCTAGAAGGTTCTGGGGGGTTCCGTGGGGTTCCACTGGGTTCTATGGGGCTCTGTGGGGCTCTAAGAAGGTTCTATGGGGCTCTATGGGGCTCTTGAAGGTTTTACAGGGTTCTATGGGGCTCTAAGAAGGTTCTGTGGGGTTCTATGGGGCTCTATGGAGCTCCAGAAGGTTCTGTGGGGCTCTGTGGGGTTCTAGAATGTTCTATGAGGTTCTATGGGGTTCCCTTGGGTTCTATGGGGCTCTAGAAGGTTCTATGGGGTTCCATTAGGTACTGTAGGTCTCTGTCGGGCTCCAGAAAATTCTATGGGGGTCCCATTGGGTTCTATGGGGTTCCAGAAGGTTCTGTGGGGTTTTACGGTGGTCTGTGGGGTTCTAGAAGTTTCTATGGGGCGCTGTGGGGAGCTGTGGGGCTCCAGAAGCTTCTACAGAGTTCCATTGGGTTTTATGGGGCTCTGTGGGGCTCCAGAAGGTTCTGTGGGGCTCTGTGGGGGTCAATGGGGTCCCATTGGGTTCTATGGGGGTCTATGGGGCTCTAGAAAGTTCTGTAGGGTCCCATTGCGTTCTATGGGGCTCTAGAAGGTTCTATGGAGAGCTGTGGGGCTCTAGACGGTTCTATGGAGTTCTATGGGGCTTTATAAGGCTCTGTGAGGCTCTGTGGGGCTGCTATGGGGGGCTGCAGGGCTCTAGAAGGTTCTACGGCATCCCATTGGGTTCTATGGGGCTCCATTGGATTCTATGGAGCTCTGGAAGATTCTATGGGGCTCTATGGGGTTCTATGGGGATCTTTGGGGCGCTGTGGGGTTCCAGAAGGTTCAAGGGGACTCTGTAGGGTTCTTGAAGGTTCGATGGTGCTCATAGAATCCCCCTAAAATAGCCCAAAAAATACCCCAAAGAACCGCAAAAAACCACCCCAAAATAACCCCAAAAATACTCCAACCGCCCCCAAACTACCCCAAAACTACCCCAAAAAACTCCCAAAAAAACCAAAAAAAACCCCCAAAATAACCCCAAAAAACTCAAAAAACCACCCCAAAAATTGGGAAAACTAGCCCAGAACTGCTGATGAACACTGGGGGAGAAGTCAGGTGATTAAAAACACCCCAAAACACCCCAAAAATACCCCGAAAATAACATAAAAACCCCCCCAAATGCCCAAAATAACCCCAAAAAATACCGCAAAAAACCCCAAAAAATACCCCCGAAAATAACCACCAAATCCTCCAAAAAAACCCCAAAGAAAACCCCCAAACCAGCAAAATAAAACCCAAACAAGCCCCGCCCACTACTGCCAAAGCCCCGCCCACACAGCCAGAAGCCCCGCCAAATCTACCATTTATCCCCGTCCATCCCCTCTTTAGCCACGCCCATCCCCCTTTAGCCGCAACAATTTTGCCTTCAGCCCGGCCCATTGCCACTGTAGTCCCGCTCATCCGCCTTACAGCCCCCAGCCATTTCGCTTTTAGCCCCGGCCAATTCCCTCTTTACCCCGGCCCATTCCCCCTTTAGCCAGGCCCATCCCCCCTTTTATCCCGCCCATTCCCCCTTTAGCCCTTCTCATACACGATTCTGCCTCACCCATTCCCCTTTTAGCCTCACCCATGGACCCTAGAGCCCCGGCAAGCTCCCCTTTAGCCCCGCCCCTTCCGCCTTTAGCCCTGCCCACCCTGCCTTTAGCCCCGCCCATTCCGCCTTTAGCCCCGCCCACTCCGCCTTTAGCCCCGCCCACTCCACCCTTAGCCGTGCCCGTCCCCCTTTAGCCCCGCCCCTTCCGCCTTTAGCCACGCCCACTCCGCTTTTAGCCACGCCCATTCCGCCTTTAGCCACGGCCTTTCCCCCTTTAGCC
>NW_008238128.1:1588-4659 GCF_000691975.1 Corvus brachyrhynchos | reverse complement strand
TAGGGAAGGGTTTTGGGGGGAAAAAGGGGATTTAGGGTTTTGTGGGAGGAGGAACTTTGGGGGAAAGGGGATTTAGAGCGAGCAGGAGAAGGATTTGGGGCGAAAGGGGCGTTTTGGGGCTCTCACCGGGTCTCCACGGTGAATTTGTTGGGTTGGTTGGTGGTGCCGCTCTGGATGCCGGGGCCGTGGACCCGAACGCGGGCGGGGTCACAGCCCTCGGTGACGGGGACGCGGAAGGGGCTCAGCGGCCACGGGGGACCCCCCGTCCGTCACGTCCACCGTGTGCAGGCCTGGCCAGGGCACGGGCTCACCCCAAATGCCTCCAAATCTCCAAAATATTCCTCAAAATCACCCAAAATGCCCCAAAATCCCCCCCCAATCCCCCAATATCCCACAAAATGCCTCCAAATGCCTCCAAATCTCCAAAATATTCCTCAAAATCACCCAAAATGCCCCAAAATCCCCCCCCAATCCCCCAATATCCCACAAAATGCCTCCAAATGCCTCCAAATCTCCAAAATATTCCTCAAAATCACCCAAAATGCCCCAAAATCCCCCCCCAATCCCCCAATATCCCACAAAATGCCTCCAAATGCCTCCAAATCTCCAAAATATTCCTCAAAATCACCCAAAATGCCCCAAAATCCCCCCCCAATCCCCCAATATCCCACAAAATGCCTCCAAATGCCTCCAAATCTCCAAAATATTCCTCAAAATCACCCAAAATGCCCCAAAATCCCCCCCCAATCCCCCAATATCCCACAAAATGCCTCCAAATGCCTCCAAATCTCCAAAATATTCCTCAAAATCACCCAAAATGCCCCAAAATCCCCCCCCAATCCCCCAATATCCCACAAAATGCCTCCAAATGCCTCCAAATCTCCAAAATATTCCTCAAAATCACCCAAAATGCCCCAAAATCCCCCCCCAATCCCCCAATATCCCACAAAATGCCTCCAAATGCCTCCAAATCTCCAAAATATTCCTCAAAATCACCCAAAATGCCCCAAAATCCCCCCCCAATCCCCCAATATCCCACAAAATGCCTCCAAATGCCTCCAAATCTCCAAAATATTCCTCAAAATCACCCAAAATGCCCCAAAATCCCCCCCCAATCCCCCAATATCCCACAAAATGCCTCCAAATGCCTCCAAATCTCCAAAATATTCCTCAAAATCACCCAAAATGCCCCAAAATCCCCCCCCAATCCCCCAATATCCCACAAAATGCCTCCAAATGCCTCCAAATCTCCAAAATATTCCTCAAAATCACCCAAAATGCCCCAAAATCCCCCCCCAATCCCCCAATATCCCACAAAATGCCTCCAAATGCCTCCAAATCTCCAAAATATTCCTCAAAATCACCCAAAATGCCCCAAAATCCCCCCCCAATCCCCCAATATCCCACAAAATGCCTCCAAATGCCTCCAAATCTCCAAAATATTCCTCAAAATCACCCAAAATGCCCCAAAATCCCCCCCAAATCCCCCAATATCCCACAAAATGCCTCCAAATGCCTCCAAATCTCCAAAATATTCCTCAAAATCACCCAAAATGCCCCAAAATCCCCCCCAAATCCCCCAATATCCCACAAAATGCCTCCAAATGCCTCCAAATCTCCAAAATATTCCTCAAAATCACCCAAAATGCCCCAAAATCCCCCCCAAATCCCCCAATATCCCACAAAATGCCTCCAAATGCCTCCAAATCTCCAAAATATTCCTCAAAATCACCCAAAATGCCCCAAAATCCCCCCCAAATCCCCCAATATCCCACAAAATGCCTCCAAATGCCTCCAAATCTCCAAAATATTCCTCAAAATCACCCAAAATGCCCCAAAATCCCCCCCAAATCCCCCAATATCCCACAAAACGTCTCCAAGTCCCACAAAATCCCACCAAAATCCCAGAAAATCCCTCCAAATCCCACCAAAATCCCTGAAAATCTCCCAAAATTGGCCTAATTCCGCCCGGAACTGCCGGCACGCTCACCCTCCTCGTAGGGCGTGTACTCCACGTGGTAGGTGCCGTCCCCCCGGTCCTCCACGAAGGTCTCGGTGACGTTTCCGGAAGGGTTGGACACAAGAGCCTTGACATGGGGACCCCCGGCCTTGGCCACCGCCCGGGCGTCCACCTCGAACTCCGTCACGGCCTCGCGGAACACGCCTGGAACGGGGCGGGAAACGGGGATTGGGGACATCGGGGTCTTCTTGCAACCCAACTCATCCCAACCCAACCCAACTCATCCCAACCCAACCCAACTCATCCCAATCCATCTCAACTCATCTCAACTCATCCCAATCCATCTCATCCCAACTCAACTCATCCCAATCCAGCCCAACTCATCCCAACCCAACCCAACTCATCCAAACTCATCCCAACCCAATCCAACTCATCCCAACCCAACTCATCCCAACCCAACTCATCCCAACCCAACCCAACTCATCCCAACTCAACTCATCCCAATCCAGCCCAACTCATCCCAACCCAACCCAACTCATCCCAATCCAACTCAACTCATCCCAATCCAACTCATCCCAATCCAACTCATCCCAACCCACCTCATCCTAACCCACCTCATCCCGATCCAACTCAACTCAACCCAACCCAATTCAACTCATCCCGATCCATCTCATCCAAACTCATCCCAACCCAACCCAACTCATCCAAACTCATCCCAACCCAATCCAACTCATCCCAACCCAACTCATCCCAACCCAACTCAATACAACCAATCCAACCAAACCAACCCAACCAATCCAACTCAACTCATCCCAACCCAACCCAACCAATCCAACCGAACCCAACCCATCTCAACTCATCCCAACCCAACTCAATACAACCAATCCAACCAAACCAACCCAACCAATCCAACTCAACTCATCCCAACCCAACTCAATACAACCCAATCCAACCAAACCAACTCAACCAATCCAACCCAACTCAACCCAGCTCAACTCATCCCAACCCAACTCATCCACACTCATCCCAACCCAACTCAACCAACCCAACCCAACCCAACTCAACCCAACTCATCCCAACCCAACCGAACCAATACAACTCAACCCAACAC
>NW_008238128.1:732-1136 GCF_000691975.1 Corvus brachyrhynchos | reverse complement strand
GGGTCAAACTGGGGCCGGATCGGGGCACGGAAGGGCGAGCCCGGGATGTGGGCGCCGGCGAAGAGGATTTTGATGTTGTAGTCGCCGGGCTCCGTGGGCAGGTAGGACACGGAGCAGGTGCCGTCACCGTTGTCCTGGCACTCGATTTTGGCCTCGCAGGGCCCCTCCACGGTCAGCCCCAAACCGCCCGTGCCGGCACCTTTGGTGTCGATGGTGAACGGGGCTGGAACCCCTGCCAGGCCCCCCTGGAGACCAGGGCCGAAGGCGCGGACCTGGGGGGATGGGAAAGGGTGAGATGGGTTAAGTTGGGATGGGTTGGATTGGTTGGGTTGAGTTGGGTTGGTTGGGTTGAGTTGGGTTGGGTTGAGTTGAGTTGGGTTGGGTTGGGTTGGGGTGGGGTGTGT
>NW_008238128.1:0-319 GCF_000691975.1 Corvus brachyrhynchos | reverse complement strand
GTTGGGGTGGATTGGTTGGGTTCAGGTGGGTTGGATTGGGATGGGTTGACTGGGTTGAGTCGGGTTGAGTTGGGTTGGGTTCAGTTGGGTTGGTTGAGTTGGGTTCAGTTGGGTTGGATTGGTTGGGTTGGGTTGAGTTCAGTTGACTTTGGTTGTTTGGGTTGGGTTCACTTGAGTTGAGTTGGGTTGGATTGGTTGGGTTGGGTTGAGTCCCAAGACCCCCACCCCAAATTCTCCCCCACAAACCCCCTGCGCTGACCTTGGAGGGGTCTGTGGGTGGCACGGCCTCGACGGGGAAGGGGCTGCCGGGCACGGGGAC
>NW_008238127.1:0-350 GCF_000691975.1 Corvus brachyrhynchos | reverse complement strand
CTGGGGGTCTTTGGGGGTCTCTGGGGGTCTCCAGCCCCATTTCCACCCCAAATCCCACCCAGAATTCCTGCGGGAGCAGCTCCAGGTGTGGGAGAACACCTGGGGGGGGTCACCTGGTCTGTGGGTTTGGGGTACCTGGGAGGGTCCCTGGGGATCTTTTGGGGTCCCTGGGGGTCCCTGGGGGTCTCTGGGGGATCTTTTGGGGTCTCTGGGGGGGTCTCCATCCCCATTTCCGCCCCCAGGCCCGCCTGGAGTTCCTGCGGGAGCAGCTCCAGGTGCGCGAGGGGGAGTTCCTGACCTTCGACGCCATGCGGCACGCGGCGCAGTGCGTGGGGCGAGCGCTGCGCGGC
>NW_008238126.1:8820845-8823540 GCF_000691975.1 Corvus brachyrhynchos | reverse complement strand
CTCAGTCTTATCTTACTCCTTCCTTATCTTACCTGGTCACTAAGATATATTATTAAGAAACCAACTTCCATTTTTCAGGTGAATTTTTCTCACTCCCCTTGGAAATTCCTGAAGTTTTTAAAGCAAAGTCCCACAGCTTTCAGTATCTACCAGCACCCTTCTTTAGTGCAGCTGAAGCAGTCAGAGGTATTTTTTTCCTATGGTACTGCTGACAACACCACCACTTATACACAAATACAGTCTGGATGAAAAATGAGAACTTTGGATTCCAGTCTATGGAAGTGTCATTTTTAGCAGGAGATGAGATAAGGAGTAAGAATTCTTATGGAACACCAGTTGTGGTGATTTTCTGTGCCAGGGCAATGGCCCACTCTAAAGTGAACTGAGACCCTTCATACTGGTGATTTACAGAAAAAAACCTCTGTCTGCTATTCCCACTTTCAGCAGGCATCCAAAACTACTCTCAATTCCTTAAACCACTTACTGAGTTCCTGCACTGGGATACTCTCACTGTAATCATCCCATGTAAGAGTTCAAGGGGAAAAGATCCAATCGTTACCTGAACTGAGTTGTTCCTTGGATTTAATATTTTCTAAGCTGCTTTTTAAGACACTCAGGTAAGCTGCTCTGCAGTTCATGTAAAAAATGGCTTCTTCTGCATGCTGGGACTTCTTCCCTTGGGAATTTTCCGAGTGTGTAGCTTTCTGATTCCCGGGAATGCTGGCTATCCTGTGAGGGATACAATTCCAGTTAGAATTTGGAGCTCTCTTAATAATTACTCTGTTTATCCTCTGAAACACAGACTAGCCCCAATTATCCAAATATCTACGTCATATCCTTTCTATCCTCTCAATCTGGGATGGCAATAATAATTATCTACACTTGTAGGTAAGGACCACGAGATCCACAAACAGAAATGAGCTTGAGCTCTACTTATGATTCACAGTTTATCCTTCATTGGCAGTAAAAAGTTTAATTTCACTGTATTTTATTTAGTTTCAGACATTAGATAGTACAATTATTATATAATATAAAAATTATATAGTCTTGAATTCTGAAAGCATAAAAACACATTTTCACATTATCTGTGAAACAAGGCTTTGCCATCCATATTTTCTCTTTTTACAACTCAACAAAACATATGGATAAGAATAAAATTTAGTCAAAATTGAATCCCTTAATCTTCAAAAATGCCAAGTTAAGCACAGAATTCTAAGAGTTACCTAAATATAAATAATAGAAATAAATGTGCATAAAACATTAAAAATAAGTGTGCCTAAAACTCTGAGCAACTCAGGCCTTTTCAGTTCAAGGCCCATACAGTTATAAATGAATGGAAAAAACCAGAAACTCATCTTTTTCTCAATTATTAAAACAACTCAGAGAAGTAACTAATGCTGTTTGCTCACCAATGGTCAGCAAACTCTGACAGCAGCTCTCTGCTTCCACCAGGGGTGATTAAGGTTTTTAGAAGGCCATCACAGAGGGACACTAAATCCTGTTGTGCTCTTGCTTTAACAGCCTCTTGTATTATTTTACCCAGTGCTGACTTCAGGAAATATATTCCAGTATAATAAATGGAATATCTCAAGTTCAGCAACAAGACAATGCTGTCCCAGGGTCCCCTTCAGGACTCATTGCATTTTTACTCAGGAGGCCTCAAGCACTGGCACCTTGTTGAGTTATACAGGTCTTTCACACTTGGGGAAGGCAGATAATAATCGCTTATCAAGGATGAAGCACCCAATTTGTAACACCCTGACACTTCAATATTGCACAGGTACCAGAAGGACCCCACAGGGACCCCCTGACACAGTCTGGCTCCTGCAAACGGGTGTCACTATAATTAAGCACCAGTGTTACACACATCGAATGCAACTGAGGGTAAAGGCAAGGAGGAGAAGAAGAAATGTTCATTTTCCAGTAACCAGTTTATAAAACGTGAACTCTTGTTTGTACTCCTTGGGCTTCCCATTACTGAGAGATTTCTTATGTGGGCCAGGAGGTGCTGCCAATCCATCGCTGGGAAATCCAGTGAGCAATGGCTCAGTGACAGCACTGCCAGCAGCCCCATGGCTTAGGCTGGCACATTTTACTGGAGAAATGACACTTTAGAAAAATAGACAGAGGGCAGCAATCCGGCCCAGGCTTCCAAACAGGGACAGAGTAGGTTTAGATTAGACTGGGAAGGAATTGTTCCCTGAGAGGGTGGGCAGGCCCTGGCACAGGGTGCCCAGAGAAGCTGTGGCTGCCCCTGCATCCCTGGCAGTGTCCAGATGGGGCTTGGAGCAGCCTGGGATAGTGGAGGGAGTCCCCGCCCGTGGAACTGGATGAGTTTTAAGGTCCCTTCCAAACCAAACCAGTGTCGTACTCTCAGCCCAGAGCACTCAGTGCCATGTCCAGTCCTTCCTTGGACACCTCCAGGGATGCCCTCCCTGGGCAGCCCCTTCCAATGTCTAATCACCCTTTCTGTGAAGAAACTCCTCCTGATGCCCAAAGGCAGACCCTCCGTGCCAACACTGACCTTCATGTCCGAGCCTCATCCACACACAACCCACATTCGCTCAGGGAAGCTTCGCCCTGCTCCGACCTCGTTCACCTCAAACGAGGAAACTTGTCCCCACATGGATCTCATCACCTCCCTCCCCGCTGGCTGCACGGAGCTTCAAGGGCTAAATTTGCCACCCACCGTAAA
>NW_008238126.1:8820447-8820744 GCF_000691975.1 Corvus brachyrhynchos | reverse complement strand
CCCTTCCTCTTCTCTCTCTCCCCTCTCTCCTCTTCTTCCTCCTCTGTTCTCTTTCCTTCCCCTCTTCTCTTCCTTCTCTTCTCCTCTCTCTCCCCTCTCTTCTCCTCTCCCACCCCTCCCCTCACAGCAGCGGGTCGGTTCCCGCGGGCTCGGCGGGACGCCGTGAGGGGAGCGCTTCTCCCGGCGGGCTGCGGCTCCCGAGCGCGTTCCGTGAGGGGAAAAGCGAGCCCAGAGTCGGCCCGGGGAGGGGAGGAGCGGCCAGCGGGGGGGGGGGAGTTGTTTCCCAAAGAAAAAAGA
>NW_008238126.1:8819728-8820433 GCF_000691975.1 Corvus brachyrhynchos | reverse complement strand
CGCTGCGGGCGCGGCGGGGTGGGCGGTGCTGCTGTGGGTGATCCTCTCTGTATTCTGCATTTCTGAGGGAGCGGGGGCGATTCTGTTCAGAGGTGCCCAGCGACAGGACAAGGATCAATGGCTGTAAACTAAAACACAACGAATTCCACCTCGACATCAAGAACAACTTCTGAATACTGAGGGTGGCAGAGCTGTGGAACAGCTGCCCAGGGAGGGCGCGGAGTCTCCGTCTCTGGAGACATTCCAAAGCCTGTGCCACCTGCTCCGGGTGACCCTGCCTTGGCAAGGGGCTTTGGACTGGATGATCTCTGGAGATCCCTTCCAACCCCAGTTATTCTGTGAGTCTGTATCTCTGTACATCCCATGGATAACACCTGTGGGGCTGTGTGGAGAGGGGCAAGAAGAAGGATCACAGGGTGGTTCAGCTTGGAAGGGACCACAGTGGGTCATCCAGTCCAGCCTTCTCAAGCAGGGTCATCCCCTGCACATGGCACAGGATTGCATCCAGGCAGTTCTGGAATATCTCCAGTGAGGGAGACTCCGCACCATCTCTGGACAATCTGTTCCAGTGCTCTGTCACTGCTCAGGAGAGAATTTCATCCTCATATCCAGGTGGAACTTCCTGGGCATCAGTTTCTGCCCATTGCATCTTGTCCCATTGCTGGGCACCACCAGGCAGAGCCTGGTCCATCCTCTGCACCCTCC
>NW_008238126.1:8808848-8819680 GCF_000691975.1 Corvus brachyrhynchos | reverse complement strand
AAAGAGTGACTTCAACAGAGTTTGATGGCAAGGTTCACTCTATTGCTTACTACACAGATGGAGCATACACAGGAAAATGGGATCAGAATCAATTAGAATGATTTACAGGGAGACCAGGGATGCAAAACGGTCAAGGGGACAATGAGGTGGATACAAAAGATCCAGTGCAAAAGAGTTTAGCAGCACTTAATCACTGCCTGATTTAATACTTCTAAAGTGATTCAACAGGATTTACTACAATTACAACAGCAACTAAATTATAGATTCACACACACACTCAGATGTGGGAAGGAATTACAGGCCTGTGGAGATGAGGGCATGACACCCCTGGTGCCCATTTTCCATCAGGCTGTATCTCTTCATATTGTCTCCAATGGGAATAAATCCTGCTCATTTTTCTCCTATATTTTGCAACGTATCAGGCAGTAAGTAATTAATCAAGTCATGTAAGTCTGGTGCTGCTCTTGTGTATCTCTGCTCATCGTGGGCTTCTGGGGATCAATAAAGAAAGTTCTTTAACCCGATAAATATTGGGCACAAAATAATCACTGCAGGTTGCACATCTGGCTGTAAACATGTGCCATCATACTCTGCATGGTTAAGAAAATAGATTAAGCCTTGTCAGGCTAATTCAGGGGTAGGAAACTCTGGTTAAATACTCTCACCACATGTGCCTCGTCTTTCTGTCTCCTTTTCTTGTTCCACTCTGGCATTTGGTTCTACACCGCAGTCAAAGTGAGCCATATAAAAAAAAATAGACCAAACTAAAAGTGGTGCTCTTCATGTTGTTTCCTAAAATACTTTTCTTTGGACGTGTTTTTTCGCCACACTCCTCTTTTGGAAGATCTGAGAGACAACAATTTGGCCAACAGGGTTTTCATGTGAGGTGTCAGGATAAATTTGGTTTCAGGGATCCAAGCCAGGGTCTGTGTGTAGACTTAGAGCATGAATTTTAAATAATTCTGATTTAACTTCTCACATCATGGCATTGGAAAGACAATCATTAAAAACAAGCCCCCAAGCAAGCCGGGCTATTGGGTGACACGAGGCAAGGTTGACCTTCTAAATAAAGCTAAAATTGTGTCTTCCAATACAATATTCCAGCCCTTTCCAACGTTGAGGTGCTTGGAATGAGGCTCCATCTCTGTTCCCATAGTTCAGGGTGCTTGCAGAGAGAAATTTGGGCAGTGTGCTGCTCTGTTGCTGTACACAATATTTGACAGACTTCAGAGAACGTAGCTTTGATCAGTGCACAACTTTCCCCCTAAGAAATGTTCTGTGTTTATAACTTAGTGGGATTTTCATGTAGTTTCTCATTTATTTCATCCTACAGCTGTGCCAACTCCCGATCCTGCTTTCCTTTGGCTTTCAGCTTCTTTTGAAGTCTGTCATAAAAACTTCCATCAGAACATGCCTTAGTGTAACATGCAAATGCATTGGCCCCCAGAGCATCCTTCCAGTGTGGATGCATTAATAAATGGAATATTTCTCTGCTGCCATGAGCTGGAATGTGTAATGGAGTCAGGATTCCTTGAGCAATATGGGGTTCTCTTTAAAAAAGAAATACATTGTAAAGAATTCCATCAAACTGTTACAGCTTTGGCTGCCCTTTGGCCAGAATTTCAGAGGTGTTTTTAATTTAAATGTTACCTGTTTACTTGGCTTTCTTAAGATAGGATATTTCTTTTCTCTATTTTGTAATAGAGATAGCTGTAAAACAGTTTTCATGTAAGACCCTTGGCTGAGTTACATATCAAAGATGTGTTTCCATTCTATTTTCCCAATCCTTTAATTTACAGTTTTGGAATAGCAACATAAATTTTAAAAGGATGTGTTTGGAATGAGGTCATCTAAATTCCTTACAAGGCAAAACATTCTTTCTCCGAGATGAAAACTGAACTAAGTTCTTGAAATATGATGTATATTCCAAACCTTGTTTAATTCAATGTAATATATATGTTTCTTAGGGACTGTTCTTACAAAGATTTTTTTTTTTCCTCATCGTTTTATATCATGCTTTAAACTATTGTTAAGATTTAGGAACGTGCTTAAAAGTTTCAGTTGTCTCTGGGAAAAATAGTCTTAATTTATGTTGACCTTTCTTTCCTTGGAGCATTTAGCCTGCATTCAATAAAATTTTGATGACTGCTCTTTAGAAGACAGCTGTACCATATAAAGTATTATAAATATTCAGCTTTCCTCTTTCCAGTGTTGCCATTAACAGCTGGGCATCCAGTTCAGAGGAGCAGATTTTGCAGAGAGAGCTTGGCATGTTCCTGAATCAGGAGAGGGAAGAAGGGAAGCAAAGAGTTTCTTATGGTTTGGGGACCTGTAAAGACATAGAGCATCTGTTCCCCAGTTAAGTCATAGTCTGGTAGCACTGAATCATGTTAAGAGCTAAAATGATGGGAAAAACTACTTTTTTCACCTTGGCTGTACCTGTCTTAAATGTCTTAAACATTATTTCGACTAAAGGCAAAATAATTTCAAGCCTTGCTCAGAAGGTATGTAAATGAAAATGCTTTTTGTGGGGGGTTTTGTTGTTTATAGTTTTATGAAGAAAAAGATAAATACTCAGCATGATTTCACTTCAGTGCCTTGATTTTATCTCTGGTATAAAATGGAGAATCAGATTTTCTTAGGCAAACACTTTATCCTTCTAAACAAGCAACATTCGTGGTACAGGGAATGGATTTGCTTTGGATGCCATCAGTTTTCCTGTGTAAATGTGAAACCAAAAAAGGAAACTGTCTTTAACATTATCAATTTTAGACCTTACTAACAGAAATCTTTGTGCCTAGATGACCATAAAACCTGTCCATATTTTTCTCTTGCAGGGTTAAGAGAGCATTAAATTTGGACTCTGTTAAAAAAGATAACGTAAGTATTTTTTGGTGTATGGAGCCATTTGGGCTGTATAAATATATATGTATGTGTGTGTATCTATATCTGTGTGCAAAAATAAATGTGGATATAAACAATCTATTTCATTTTAGCTGCCTTTAAATTGTTACAGATTGGATGTTGTCTGGGCAAATCTTAAAGCACAAAATTACTGCTGCAAATATTAGTATAAAATTTATTGTATTTCATTTGTCACAGAGCTGCCTGGCGTTAAGTAATGTACATCTGCATGAATCACTTGAAAAATGTGCATATTGTTATTGCCATCACTATTTACCCAAGAGCTGAATGAGTTAAGATCCTTGCTGAAATCATTTATTAGAAATTAGCTCCATTATCCTGGGAAGCAAATGTTCTGCCATGGAATTGTACATGTGACAATATGGAATTATGATAATGCTGTAATCTGCATATTATAAACTGCAAAATTGAAATGGAAACATTAAAGGCATTTTCATGTCAGGGCTGTAATTACCTCCCTCAGCTAATCTGGCATAATGAATCAATAAACTACTAACGCTGCCATAAATTTCACCGCAGTTATCACAATAAAAATAAAATTGTACTGTTGCTATTATTTTTTGAAAATGCAGCTCCAGCATCCTCCCAGCCGCCAGCATGTCGTGACATATGTCAGTTTATTATCTCTCCACAGTGGGTGTTGCTGCAGCCAGCAGTGCACAGGAGCTTGGGAGGATGGCAGGGTGGAAAGGAAGGAAAATTTTGGAAAAGTACAAAGAGCAAGAGCTGGCCAGCAAACGAGCTCCCAATAAATCTCCATGCCTGTGTGATTTTGAAGAGGGTTTTTTAATATGCAGCGTGTATTTGGAGGCCTCGCTGGTATTAAGCAAGGTAGAAATTTGCCATTTCAAAATTTTCTAGGTACTTATTTTTTTGAAATTTAAACAGAGATGGCAAAATACCGCAGTGGCACTAAAAAAAAAAAATCATTAGCAGTTTAATTAGCAGCTTAGTGTACCATTACCCAACTTGTTCTGCTCAGAATGCAGCTGTGACTATAATTTTGCATCTGTTTCTTGGGCTGTAGTAACATTTTGTAGATGAGTGGTCCAGCTGAAATTCCATGGAATGCTTTTCCTGCCCTAAAGCTGTTCCTTCCCATGAGATAAAAAGAGTTACTCGATGCTTACCTGCAGTCAGGTTCTTGTGCAGCAAAAAGCTGGTGAAAAGCCCATTTGAATGATAGAAACTTTTAGTGGAGGCTCAGTGATGTGGCTTTACACTCATTTTTAGTTCACACGATGTCTCTAATAGATACATGTCAAAGATTTAAATTAAATAACTTTATAGAAGGTAAGAAGGAACAGAAAGTAGTAAACACACACGGTTGGGGTGGAGTATCTGTTTCGTCTTTGCTGTTTCTATCATTCCTTCCCTGTTTATCAAGAGTCCCTCATTCCATGGATCAAAATATTCATGAACTAACCAGATCAGGAATGAGTATTTTTAGATTTTTGGAATGTTAGCGTGGTATTGTTAAAAAAAATTTCATAACTGGAGTAAAACTCTTCTTCCTGGAAGAGAAAAATTGACAAATAAACATTGTTGTTGTAAGTGCTGCAGGAATTTTCTCCAGGTAATTGTTTAAAATCACCTTATCCATATCCAGAAATGGGTGAGGTGACTGCTGTTCAAGCAGGAAAAATAACCTGAAATGTTTGGAGATGCTCCCTGTTGAAGAGGAAATTGGATGATGTATAAATCCCTACACTGGCATTGATACTTCAATTAATACTTCATTTAAAGATGATTGGAAACATTTCTTCAACCTGCTTGAATGTGGCAAGACAGGCTGAGGATTTCCATCAGGTGTATTTGAAATACTGATAGACTGCACCAAGAGTAGAAATGAGTGGTGTGAAATTATTTAGGTTATTTGAGACTAAAACTCAGGCAGAGGCAAGTGGGCAGCAAATGAAATCCTTTAAAATCTGGTGGAAGTCCCACTACTGGTGACCAGCACTAGCACTGGTGGGTAGTAAAGTTTTGGGCCGCTTTTTTTTATTTCTGTACATGAGTAGAGCACTGAAATCCCAGTTTCTCATCCTTGCAATTCAGTATCCATGCTGGAGCATGTCCCAGATAATCCCGGTTCGTATTCCAGCATTGCAGACTTGTTCTTCTGAAAACTTCTCTGCACAAATCCTTTAATGTCATTAAATAACTCCTCTTGTATCATTAGACATATTGAAACCTGAACCAGAGACAAAATTTGGATTTAAGGGACTTACTTTGGATTTTTTTAATTAACATTTGTTTAAAAAATGGTTAGAAATAACTTTTGATACAATTAAAATATAAAAATATTTGTGTCTTAAATTCTCATTACTGAAAGGAAAATAATACCAGGGTTTGGCTCCTTAAAAAAAACCCCAACCATCCAGATGATCATGCCAGAATACCTAAATCCCTGGAAAACACATAGTTTTTCTTTATGGAAACTGAGAGACAAAGTGTTTGAAGGGATTTTTTATTTTTTAGAGTCAAACTAATCTTATTGAGCAGGGCGAGTGATAGAGAAGCTTGACGAGCGCAAAGTCACCCCCACCACGACATTTAACATGGGCTTTCCATAATGGGAACACATAAGGTCAGGAATTACTTAGGAAAGTCTTGCCAGGTAGTAAAAGTCCAGAGAGGTTTTGTCAATATTCATCTGGATTTTTTTATATTTTGCTCCATTTCAGCCACCTGATGCAACCCCTCAGAAGGCCAAAAGGAGCAATCTGAGCTCCTACTCCCCGACCACAGGCACGTGCCAGATGAGTCCCTTTTCCTCTCCCATGAGCCACAGTGCACAAATTCCCAGGAAACCCCCAGCAGAGGGTGAGCAGAACGTTCCATCTTTCTTACTGCAACATTTTCCTGCTTATTGGCTGGATTTAGTGACTTCTCTCTCATCTGTTATATTTGATACATTTTTCCTCTCGAAGAATTTTCATCTCTTCTGGAAAAGCTGATGTTGGGTTTTAAAGCTTGAATTTTTTCAGAGTAAATCTTGGGGCTGTTTATGAAACAACTGAGTGAGGCAATTTTTAATTAACATAACACTGAATGTCATCAGCTCTCAGAAAATGCACATTTGTGTGATTATAATAATTATATTATTTCCAGTTCACTTTAAGATAGACATCCACTTAGTTACAGAGTCACAATTTTTGATGCAAACTGATTGCTCAAGAGGCAGATTTTCAGTAGACTGACCTGCTTTTATGGCTGTATAAAAAAAATTGTGGTTGTAGCCTCTTTAAGTGTTAAGTAACCCTCAGGTCACCTGGTGTAACTTTTTTATTTTAGAAAGAAGAATACAAAGGGATCTTTGGTCACCTTCCCCTATAGAACTTTTATTTCCTTGCAGTACAACTCCTAAAAAAGATGGTTAAGTCCTGATTTGAAAACTACAAATTATTTAAATAATAGTAATTTAAAAAATGCATCACTTCCCTAGCAAATTCCTTGTTCAATTACTTGAGTTATTAAGAAAAAATCCCCTGTCTGATTTTGAATTTGTCTGGTTTTCATTTTCAGTCACTGGTTCTTTTTGGGTTACAGAGCTTTTTGTGCCCCAGAGATCTTGGAATTTATGTGCAGTTATTGAGGCCTCACCAACTTAATGAACTATGATGAGTAAAAATACTCTGAGCACTGTTGGAAATTTATCTGGGTGTCTGCAGATTTTAGCTACTGCACTAAGTCTTCTCCTGATGGATCTGCAAAAGTGGAGCTTCCCTCCGGGATTTTACATTTTATCCTAATTCTTTATCCTGCTGCCAGTCTTCATTTGGACCTGGCTCTGTGTCCTCATTCCCTGTTTGTCAAACACCTTTAACACATCCCAGGTTTTGATGAGCACTGGGAGCATCCATAACTTCCCCACCAAGTTCTCTGCTGATTCCACTTCTCCCCAGGGCAGCTGTTCCTCCCTGCCAGTTCAATTTGCTTCTTGGAATTCAACCCCACTGGGTTCCAACTTCCTTCTTGCTGTGGAAAGGAACTCTTCCAGTGAGCAGCATTCTGACTCTGTTAGGGAACTTAGGTCTTTGGCCTGTAAATTTATCTACTCTTTTTCTACAGAGATAAAGGTATTTTCAGAGTATTCCCAGACCACATTTCCATGGCTGATCACATGATCACTGTGGATGGGTGGAATTATTCATCACAGCTGATGGATAATTATTCATTAATATAACTCTAACCATCTCTTTATTTCCTGTGTCCATATAGCTAGCTACAAAATGGTGGTGTGTAATTATTCAATCCCAGGTTCCAGGTTGTCCATTTAAACCCACAATTTCTGTTCTCCTTCTAAAAGCACAGTGCTGGTCTAAAAGTATGACCTGTTTGATAATTGATGATTGATTTAAGTCCAAGTTCTATTGACTACTTAGATTTTAAATGAAATCTTTGAGGGTCTTAACTTTTAGCTGCTGTATTAAAGCTTAAACTTTTATAGCACTTTGTCATTCTGAAGTGTTTCTAAATGTTTTACAAAATATTAAAATTAAAAGTTAATTTATCCTTGAGTGCTGAGACTTGTATGTAATAATTTAGATCTAACAAGAAGAAATCAAAGTGTTTAATGCTGAGTGTGGTCTCTCTTTTTTAGTCTGATGGCAGGAAGGAGATTTATTACACTGAAGTGTGGAAAGCACCTCATTCCGCAGGGTCTGTCTGGGATCTGTACACTTGTTAAATCCGTGGTAAATTCCAAATCTTTCACTTAAAGGCGAATTTACAAAATCTCCACGTTTTGTGATGTCTTCAACTTCAGCCACAATTAAATCATTTCTGATAGTCATATGTGACTTCTTTATTGCTGGAACAAGTATTGATAGGCAAGATAAAATTTTAATCTGGTTTTGTTCTGATCTGATTCCTGTGGGAATTGTCTAAGTCATGTAAATTCAGGAAGTCTTTTGTGGTCAGAGGTCACATTTATCCTGCCCCATCCATCATATGCCAAGCTGGAATATTATATTGTCACTAGAGCACATTTGGAGCCTTTGGAAGCAATTTCCAGTATCTTTGTGGTTGTTTATGAAATGGACTTGGGGCCAGGCAGGTTTTATAAAGGGAAATGGGAGTTTCATTGCTCAGTCATTCCAGCATTTTTAGGATAATGCTCCATGTTAATCTGCTGTATTTAGGCAGTTAATAGGATAAAAAGCTCCTGAGAAGAGCACAGTAAATATCTGCCAGGATGATTCTAACTTCCAGTTGTTAATGCTGTAATCCCAGAGTTTCCAGGAATTGAGGAGAGGTCAAATTCCAGAAGTGTTAATTATAAATAATTTAGTGTGGTTCAATCCAAGTCCTGCTTTCCAAGTGAGCTTTGGGGTTTTTCCTCTTCCTAAAAGATCGTTCAGCACTAACATCTTCTTCAGGTGCTTCAAATACTTCGAATCTTATTTTTATCTTTATTGTGTCTCTTCTTCCTTGTGACCCTCTGAGAAGATGGGAACGAGCAGAGCAATTCCAAGAGCAGATTATCCAGGAGAGGGCAGCCTCAAACAGAGCATGATGTGTAAGTGGATTCAATTCTCAAGTTTGTTATGGGTGCAGGGCTGTGGTTGCATCTCTTTTTCACCACCAGACAATAATTGTGACATTTATTCAACTAAATATTATGGTTGAAGTTGTAGCTCTTCCTTTGCATTATTGCACTTGAACTCACAGTTTGTTTCCAGATGTTTTTCCCTCTAATGGATCCCACACTGTTAGGCTGAAATTCCTTCAGGCTAGGACAGTGTCTTCCAATTGATGGAGCTGGACAGAATTGTTTGGATGGCATTTAAACAGTGAAAAATAAAATATTAACATTATATCGGTGTAAAACTGTAAATTGATTAATTTGGGGGTTTTTTTGTGGCTCAGTAAATCCCTTGGTCAACACATCCAGCCTCATTTCTTAGTGACAGGAACCCGGAATTACAGAACAATTGGAGTAATTAGAGGCCTCATTGACATGGAAATGTTTGCATTCAATAATTCAGAATGTTTTAAAAAGGTTTGCAGGAGACCAGCAGTGACATTCAAATAAAAACACGTATAAACCAACACCTACATTTCATATTCATGTGCACTTCCATACACTTAATTTTACAGTTGGAAAATACATTGTTCAATACACTGATATAAATCCTCCCAGCTGAGCTGGATCCATCCCCATTTCAATGGGAAGAAACTCTGGGGAACATTGCAAACATGGATTTTCAGTGAGTGGGGACATGGATAATTGGAACTGTTTTCCTTTTTTACACAGGTTCCTGGAGCTGCAGTCCCAAGTGAGAAGTTCCTTGCCCAGAGTCCTGAAAATAAGAGCAAATCTGACAAGCCTGAAGGTCTGGTTTACACTGATTTGTTTTGTAAACTACTTCTAATATAGGGTTTGAAAGCAAAATTAAGATTTTATATGCAACATTTGAGTTTTAAGGGGCAGGGAAGCAAATAAAAGACTTGAAACCAGGCAAATTTGACTTGGAAATCCAGAAAATGCAAAAAACCTCAAAACTTTTTTTTAAACTAGAAGAATTGCTTTTCCAGGTCCTCTGTTCTTAATTTGTGCACAAATAAAACTGTATGAAGTAGTTCTCATTATTATTTATAACTTGAAATATGAATTAACTGCCTAGATTTTTCTTTGAAGATTAAAGATCCCTTTGTGTTGAAGTGATTGTACCATTTAATTTACCACTAATGTATCATTATTTAATAGTCCAATACATGTTAAAATGCAAATCACTGCCCTGTTTTATTCCCATTTTGTTTCCTGACTAAATTGTACATCAACAGCTGAGAAATAATTCAGTGTACTCAGAGAGCTGCGTTGATTTATTTTATGTGGACACGATTTACAAAAAAAAAAAAAAGCTGATACTAATTGAAAATGTTTTAATTGAAATGTTTGTTTAGAAAAGGCAGCATTTAGAACTTAGGAACAATTTCCAAATTGGTTTTGGTATGTTGTAAACATGGAGTAGGTATCGGGAATGGGAGTTAACAATGATTTTAATTGTGGTTTTCCAGGCTTTGGAGGGCAGTAGAGAGCTGGAAAATATCATCGGAGTCTCACACTCGTCTTGTGTCCTGAGTGCTGAGCTGCAGAAAACCCAAGCGCTGGGTGAGGAAGGGGTTCAGTCCATTTATCCCTTTAGAACGTTTACCAAGGATCACTCCAGCCGTTCCCTCTGGTACTCCCCAG
Organism: Corvus brachyrhynchos; assembly: GCF_000691975.1. NCBI lineage: Eukaryota > Metazoa > Chordata > Aves > Passeriformes > Corvidae > Corvus > Corvus brachyrhynchos. The sequence goes on along the minus strand of NW_008238126.1, from coordinate 8,809,554 downwards.
GACTCATGTTTGGCTCAGGAAAAATGCACCTCAGGTGTCCCTGTGCATCCAACCAGGGACATAAAAGCCAGGCACACTGGGGAGGGAAAACCTGGAAAAGCAACACCTTTTCTTATGGAAATAGTCGGTAAATAGTTAGATACTTAGTGGGTAGTTAGGTGAGGATTAGGCTAAACGTTTGCACTTGGATTGCTTGGCCTTTCTTCTCCCCTTCCGAGGAAGTTGGTTTGTTTGTTTGCCTGTCAGTAGGATTAGGCTGAATATAAATTTCCAGGCTTTAAAAATCGCTATTCATGTGTCTTGAAATGATGGACATTCCAGATGCTTATTGTGTTGGGATATGGGCACTTCACAGCTGGGGCATCTGGAATACTTTTCCAAAGGATCCCAGAAAGCAAACCTGAAGTGGCTGGACTGCTGCTTTCTGTAGTTGGAAACAGGTGGACACTAAAGCCCCAGGTCCTAGAGTTTTTCTTGCCAAACAGTGGAATTCATGCATCACATGCTGTTGTTTAAATTACCAGTTCTTCCCTGACTTGTATTCCAAAGCTCATTCCATTTTCCTTTTGCACGTGCGTGCGCTGCACTGTTCCCACTGAAGTGCCAGATCCTTTCTTAGACAGGATGAGGTTACCTGGGAATAGTCTGGGTTTCCATCGGGGTGGGACAGACAGCCCAAAGGGCAGCTCAGACCTCTTGCTGACAC
>NW_008238126.1:8797947-8808828 GCF_000691975.1 Corvus brachyrhynchos | reverse complement strand
TCCCTCAGCTCCTTGGGAAAGAAGCATCTTTTCCCCCATGTTTGAATTAGGAACCATGCCAGCACTACAAGAAAAAAAAAAGGCAGCAAAATGTGGGATGAGGCTTGGAAGCAATAGTTGTCAGAATTATCTGAATTTTGAAAATTTTTGTTAATTTTTATGGGCACAGTTACATAGGCAAGAGAGTTTTTTTCCTTGAAATACTTCGGAAGTGAAGGAGGCAGCAGAGGTATTATTTTCTTTGAAAGCTCTGGGGCAACATTTGTTGATTTTGGATTTATTTCTTCACTAGTGAGTCAAGCAGAAAAACTGCAGCTGTTGAAAGCAAACCATGGAGAAGTCCCTGCCCGAGGTAAGAAACTCTCCATAACTCCTGTGTAACAGATGTTTTGATTCCTTTTGCTTGATTTCTTTTTAGTTCTTTTCACTTAAAATAAGTTGGGTAACCTTTAGGATATGAAAATGATGATAATCAAATGTGTTTCTTCGAAATACTATGCAAATATAAATTGAATATTTGCTGCTATTTTGATTATATTGGGTATTTCCCTGTGAACCTGTGCACGGAGAAGGAATCATTCATGGCCTTGCACTTGTGGCATGGTCCAGAAGACTTTCTCTACTTTTTGTGTGTCCCAATTAGCCTTGTTCTTCCTCATCCTCCTCCCTCCCACTGTGTTTTCAGTATCACAACCTTGCAGCAAAACCTTTTTCACTTTGTCTATTTTGTGGGGTATTTCACCCACTCCAGGGGGCTGTGAAATCCCAGCTCTGAGGTTTCTTCATAACCAGTGCTGTGAAAATATTTGAAGCTGGTGGCATTTCATCCACAGCTGCTTCAGTGCCTTGGCAGGAGGGAAGGGGACACACAGAGGATTGTTTAATTCCCTCACACACAGTAAAATCAACAACCCTTCCCCAGGGATAGTCTGATATTTCTGTTATCTTCACACTTTCTATCTTGGAGCAGAGTAAACCCAGAATCAGGAGCAGTGGTGGCATCTCTGCTGTGGGGAATTCTCTTAAAGGACAGAAAATTGATCAAGCTTAGATTTGCTGGGCTGCAGCAGATTAGCTGAAAATGAAAAGGAGTGACAGCACTTTGGAAGGAATTGGGCTGATTTGTGCAGTGTGCAGTTTGTGATTTACAGCTCCCTGTGTCCTCCTGCTGCAGCAATCCCTGCTCCTGCCTGGCAGGATGGGAACGCTGGGCTGGCACAGACTGGAACAGTCGCTGCTTCCTTTGTGCTCTGCTCTGTGCTGCTCACCAGTACACATTTAGAGTTCCATCTTTGCTCCAGGGACCAGCCCCTAACACCCAACACACAGCCAGGCTGCTTAGATGAGAAATATCTTGTGAAGGTAGGGTGGAAAAGAGAATTCTGAGTTTAAGCTGACCGATTTTGATGAAGTTCCAATGTCAGTTTGGCTTTCACAAAGAATAAATTCAATTTTGCAGTCTTGAAAACGCAGTAGCAGGAGAGGCAGAGAAGTTTGTGATCAAAGAGAAGCATCTGGAGATGTTTTACTTTGCCTTTTAGTTTCAGATGTAGGTTTTTCATGATTATTTTTAATTAGTTATGGCTGGGCTTCAAACTTTGACTGTTCTGTGGCTTGGTGCAGATGGAATGTCACATTGTCATCACATGGTGAGGCATGAAATTTATTTACTTTACATAAACAACCTCCTCTTAAAACAACTTCATACAAAACATTCCTGGCTCAATGGGCAGCGTTGTGCAGAGCTCAGTTTATCATTTTGGGTGATCAGCATGGAAAAAAGGGCATCATTGTTTGGCCATGACTCGAATTTACAGTAAACAAAATGTTTTTGAATAGAAAGTAAGCAAATTGTAAAACAACTGCCAAGAGATGAATCGAGCCGGTGTCTGGGAGTCCAGAATGTGCTTTCTGTGTGCTGGGAATGGATGTGTAGGTTGGGGGATGCATATTTGAAAGGAAAATTTCGTGGGTTTGGAGATTCCAGGAGTGAAGGTTCTAAAAGGGGAAGCTGCTCCAGCGGATTGTTACGAAGGACAGGAATACTTTGCTTCCCCAAAACCCTGACACAAACCATAGTCATGGCTACCTGCTGGCTGTGAGAGTGTTCCAGAGATCAAATACTTGCAGTGTTGAGGAAGACTCTTTCCAGGCTGTGATGAAATAAAAACCACTTCTGTGGGGCTGTTCATCCTGCCAAGCCCATGGGCAAATCTGATCCTCACTGAGTTCTGTTCATTCCCAACTTCCACTGTGGGGTTAATACAAGTGCCAGGTTTGTGCTCTTGGGACAGCAGTGGTGGCTTTCCAAGAGACTGGGTCAGGGTTAAGTGGATGGATTTTATTCTGTGCCACTTGAAATCACTGATGAAAGCAAAGCTGGAGAGATGAGGGACCAAAACTCCTGAGTTTCCACCTGCCAGTCCAGTTTTGAAGGCTGCATTTATGGTAGAACATAAATGCCATTTCACAGCCACTGCAAAATATAAACACCTCAATAATCAGAGCTCCTTGTCAAACCAGGTAAAAAGGTAAAAATACAGAATACCACCATTTATCCCATTTTGTGTCAGCTTGAATTTGGAATTTGGGTGTCCTAAGACTAAATCACTTGGCCCTGGTGATTGCTGTGATTATTTTCACATCTTTCTCAAATAAAGTAAAACAAATTTGTTGACCTTTAGATCTACTTGGGTGTCTGTCCCACCTTTCCTTCCTCCTGCTTGGAGATCTGAGGAAAAAGGGATGCACAGCAGTGGATTGTTCCAATTGTAAAACCCTAACCTAAAAACCACATTTATTTTCCTCAGCCCAACTTTGTATTTCATTGCAGGGAAGAAATGTCATTATCCCTTTGCTGGGAAAAATCTGGGAACTGGCTGAGCAGAAATTTTAATGCTGGAGGGATCTGGCCTTGTTCATCTGCCCTTCCCTGAGGAAGAATATCCCTTTTTGTGCTCCTGAGCCTTCCCTACCATCACACCTGGGGCAGGGCTGATCTCAGTTCCTCACCGAGTGGGGATTGCCCCAGAGGAGTGTGCTTTGCCCCTGTTTTTGTCCTGGGAATGAAAAGCTGTTGTTGCTCAGGCTGAACCTGAATTGATGGCTCCTCATTCTGTGCACGTGGGTTGGTTTTAGTTTGGGAGCATGGGAGTCCCTCCCAGTGGAGGAGAGGGAACAGATCCCACTCAGCCCAGTACCCCCAGCCTGCTTTTCCCAGCACAGGTGAGGAATCCTGCCCACTGACAGCTCCAGGAGCTGGGTGAGCTTTCCACTGCTCCTTCCCTGCAGGATTTGGGGCTGTTGGATTGTACCCACACCTGTATTTTACAACTGCTGGAGACTGGAGGAGTCTCTGGGTCTGGGTCCAGCAGCATGAGGAGTTTTGGGGATGGAAGGAAGGAAAGGGGCAGCTCCAAGGCTCCGCAGTGATTGAACAGCCTGTGCTATGTAGATGAAATATTAAGCCATTAACTGCAGTGGCAGATACAGAAATGCACATGAGACATATGACTGGAGGCCCCAGACGAGTACACAGAGAACTGTCAACCTGCATTGTACATTTAGGTGTCAGCCCCATTTATTCTGCAATTTCACCCTTGTTTTTACACTCTATTTTCCTACGTACCTTCTTAGAGATGCAACAGCTATTAATTTTTAATTCTGGTGGATCTAGTTTAGAGTATTAAGCTTAATGAAAAATTCAAAAGAATTGTAGTTCTTCCAACATGTAGCAACTCCTACATGAGAATAAATACTGCTTTCTCCCATGAATATAATTATTTTAAATAAAAAAGAAAAGAAACATTAGTTTGGACTCACTTAGTAGCAATTATATGTTTAAGAGGTGTAAATAACTTGCTATCCAGACATTACAAATATCCAGGTGCTCTGTATGTGCTGATGACAACAAAATTGAAAAGAAAGACTGTAATAATTCTGACTGGTTTTCTCTGCAGAAGATATTGATTATTTGTGTGTGGTGAGAGATTTGGAAAATTCAATTAAAGGAGTTGTGCAAAGGTTTCATAAATTTCCCCGGTACAGCGTGTACACAGACATTGCTGCGTATTAAATCAATGCAGCACTTCACAATATATTTTCTTTGAAACATAAAAATAAATAACATTTAAACAGTTCTGCTTACTACAGAAACAAATTTTATTTTCTGTGAAGCATTTAGTCATGTGCTATCACTGACTCATACACATTTGCCAGCTGTAACAAATTTTATAGACGTTTTCTCCAGAGACATAGCTCATATACTATGAATTTTTAAATGAGCAAATGGTGAAGAAGGGATGTCAGCAATATAAAAATTGATCAGTTAAAAGATAAAAGCATAAGTAAAGAGATTTGTATGGTAGTCTTAATAGGTTTTATTAAATAAAAATACTATAAAAAGACAGTAATGAATAGACTGAAGGTTTTAACTGTGGTTGAGGTGGAGAAAAATTATTCTGGCACATTTAGTAGAAGATTGGTTTTATATCACCCGACAGGTGAACATTTTTTTTCTCTCAGCTTTTTAGATCTGGAAATGTTTTAGAGCAGTCAAAGTTGGGAGAGGATGGTGGGGGAACTTGGAGGGGAAAGGAAACTTGGGAACATTCAGCTCTTTTAGTGCCTGTATGGGCCAGGGCTGGAAGAGGCCGTGTCCAAGGGCAGGGATGGCTGTGCCAACCTTCTGGAGCAGGTTTGGGGGGACTCCAGACACTGTTGACCCTGGGAGTCCTAAAATTGGAGCTGAGGAGAGAAGCAGGCTGGGCCTGCACCAGCCACCCCTTCTGCAAGAGCCCAGGCACCTTCTGGTCCCCTCCCCTGATCCCTTTTCCAGCTGCTCCGCTCACAGCCATCCTCATCCAGGAGTTCCTTGAATGTTCTCTTTGGTTTGATGGAGCTGAACTTACTCAGGTGCTCTGCATGTAAAACTACTGAGGGAGAGAAGAGTTGTTGGGGCTTTTGTGTCTGTTTTGTTGGGGCTTTTAAGAACAGCTCTCTCAGAGCTGAGTCAGGGTTAGATGGGATATTGGGAAGGAATTGTTCCCTGGGAGGGTGGGCAGGCCCTGGCACAGGGTGCCCAGAGCAGCTGGGGCTGCCCCTGGATCCCTGGCAGTGCCCAAGGCCAGGCTGGACACTGGGGCTTGGAGCAGCCTGGGACAGTGGAAGGTGTCCCTGCCATGGCAGGGGTGGCACTGGATGGGCTTTAAGGTCCCTTCCAACCCAAACCATTCCATGATTCTTTGTTTGGAAAACAAAGCTGAGTCTGTGATATTTTTTGTGAATCTGGGCAGCTTCTGTTTTTTAGGAGAGCTCAGAGTGCAGGACAGAGCTCAGCAGAGTGGTCTTGGCATGTTTGGGTTCTTTACCCATCCTGCTGTCCAAATGCTGCAATTCATGCTTAAAGGGAAATCAGACCATAAAGGAATTGCATTTAGCACAAGTAAACCAGCTTGTATAAAATTAAATAAGAATTAAATCTTTTTTCTGTTATTTGCCATACAAGATCAGACAGTTTCCTGTTGTGAGCAATTGTGGGGTTTTTTTGTTGATAATTTGTGTAAACTAATGATGTTTATTAGGAATAAAGCTAAAGAGTGGTACCTGAGGCCAAGTTGGATTGGATTCCTTTTTCTGGAGTAGCCTTGTGAATCCTGGCTTAGGGCAGAACCTGGGGTTGGTCTGGGTCAGCTGCAGGTAACGTTGTCCAGTCCAGGGCCAGGTGTTGGTGTGGAATCACATCCTGGCCGTGTGAGATCCCCATGGAATCACAGTGTGCCAAGGGAGGAGAAATGAGGAGGCCCTGCCCCAGCAGCCCCATGGCCGTGGGGTTTGGTGCCCTCCCCAGCTGGGTTTCTCTGCAGCTGAGAGGCTCAAGCTGCTGGAAATCCCCCTTTGTATGTTCAGTATAACTCTGAATTCTCCCTTCACCCCTCTGTGGTGGGGGAACCAAACACCCCAGAGCCACCAGCCCTCGGGGTGCTGGGACAGAGCTGCTCATCTGCTGTGGGGACCATTTGGCAGCGTTGGCACTCACATGCACCTGCTTCTAGACCCTTTCCCACATGTTCTCATTCCCTGAGTTCCTTTCTGCCCTTGCACACTTTTCCTTTGCTTGTCTCAGCCACCTGCTCACCCCCACCCGGCCCTCCCCTGCCTGGCTGGGACTCAGGTGTGGGTGTCTCCAGGGATGGGTGTTCCTCTGGTGCAATCCCTGATTGGGTTCTGCTGACGTGGCCCTTGGGGATTCTTATTTATTCTTTTATTGCTGTTAGCAAAAAGCAGCACCAGCTTCTCATACTCAGAGCACATTCTGTTCTGCTTTGCCATCCCTGCTGATGATGTGACACACGTGCAGCCACTGACCAGGACAAGCTCTGAAATCCCTGCTGAGACACCGTGTTTGAAGGAAAAGGGATGCCAGGTTCTTTAACCACCACAGCAACTTACTTAACTCGTGTTTGAGGCAGGATTTGCACAAATTCTGCCATCACACCACTGTTGTTTATCTCTGTGTTGTTTCCTCATTCACAGGGCACATCCAGAGTGCCGGGAGTGCTGCATTCCTGAACTCACTTCTGGACAGAAGGAAGGAGCCCCTGGGCCTGCTCCCAGCCTTGCCCAGCACCAGGGCACTGCCAGAGTGACTAGGACCAAGGTCCTTCTTGTAAACCATGTGCAGAGAGCTCTGGGATGTCCTGCAGGCTGCAAGGGCCTAAGGGCAATCAGTCATTTCTCTGCACGAGGCATTTGTTCTTGGTTTGTTGAGCTCCATGACAAAGTGACTGTAGAAACTCTGCTGCCCCACTAAAACATCCTATGGTGTTTCTCCTCATATTGTTGCTGCTTTGGCTACTTGTCCTTGTTGCAGCATTTCTCCTCACCAGTTTGTTCCTCCTTTGGTTACTTGTCCTTGTTCCTTAAAACATCCCAAAATGTTCCTGCAGCCCAGGGCAGAGGGGCTGCTGCCCTCCTTGCCTTAGGCTGTATGTGTGTTTACTGCACATCAGATCCATAACCCCAAACAGATCCCATGAACGATGATCCTGCTGTCTAATTGCTATTTATTTTAGTCATTCCTCATCTCCCCACAGGCATTATGTGAAAAATGCATTCCACATCTACCCAAACTTCTCCATCTGCTGGACTGGACTTAAAAGGAGCGAAGAACTGAGTGTAAACCAATCTCCCCAGCAAATCCCAGCTGGGGAGTGCTCGCTGCGCCGGGCAGGTGCACGTCCAGATAACATTTCTGGCATCTATTTCAACTTAACAATGTGCACAACCAGATAATCTCAATGTAAATAATCCACCCTGGGTGGCTGTGCAGCCCTGTGTCGGTGGGGTTGGTGCTGTGTGGAAATAAACTGGAGGTTCTGGAGGGCCTTCTCCAGCACTGCCTGGGCGCTAAGGCTGGAGGGAGCTCTGCAGTGCAAGGAATTAATTATTCCAACCCTGGATGCGTTTTAGTTGTTTGCAAACACTTTCCCTGGTGGTGCTGCCATGGCTGGGGAGAGATTTGTCATCCACACGAGGGTTCCTCTAAAGTCAACCCCAGCCCCAGGATAAAAAGGCCTCAGCTTCCAACCCAGCAGTAACACACGAGGCTCTGGTAACATTGGCTTTTAGGTCAACGTTTGAGTTTAATTTTGGCATTTAATGCTGTAGGAGCAGAGCTGTTTTATATAAACCAGCTGCTTTTCTCATTCCTTCTCCTCAAACTCACCCCTCCAGCTGAGTGAATCCCCTGCATCTCAAATCCTTGCAAGTAGGCTGAAAAAGTGCCGTAAAATGATTTGTACTTTTTTATCAAAGTCCAGCATAAACACAAACACTTGAATGTCCTTTCTACCACTGCAAAGTCCCATCCTCAAATAAACTGATTTTTATAACTAGAAAACTCTGAGCACCAGCACGATAAATGTGTTCAGGGTGTGGCTAAACATGCACACACTCAGGCTTTAGGAGTTTTTAATTAATAAAAACGGGTTTGCGCTTCACTGCCTGTGCAGTCAGACTGCGAAGAAGGTTAGGAGCTGTTTGAGGGAATTGTCAGTTGTTCTCATTTTCCCCCTTGGTGTCTCAGGCTTTCAGAGCTGGGGGTTGTTGTGGGTGTAAGGTGCCCCAGCCCTGGCTTTGTAGGCTGAGGGTACCTGAACCAGGCAGAGTTTCTCTAACCTGGCTGTAACCTCTGGAGCTGGAAATTAAATAATTACTGATCTGAGTCTGGAACTGACTGTGCTGGTGTAAATTGAGCTGTTCTGGGCAGTCCTGGAAGAACAGCATCAAACGTGTACAGGAACCAACAGCGCAGGTGGTGATGGACAGCAGAGTCACAGCAGAGCTCACCCCAGGGCGGTTATAAACTGGGCATTTTTAGGCAGTGGGAGTTTACACCGAGCTCCTGCTGCTCATGCCCCTCATCCACACCCAGCTATTGAGCACTCGCTGTGTCTCTGACCTCCTGCTGTAGCAGGCTTTGGCCTCTGAAGCAGCTGGGGCTGTTAAGAACCATTTCCAGTTCCACACAAGGTGGATCGGGTGACTCTCACTTTATCACCCCCCGAGGCCACCTCAAGGACAAAGGAAAGGGATACACTCAAAACTAATGTTTGGGTATGGGGGAAGGATGGGCCTGGGCTCTGCTGGACACGGCTGGGCTAATGAGACCCTGGGCTCCCTCTGCTTCCATCCCCCTTCATGTTCCTGTTATGCAGCCCTTCCTCGGGCTGACAAGGTTCAGGCAACCGTTCCTTGGGGGAAACACGGTGGTTTTGGGATTTCACAGCCTCTGGAGACAAAGATTCCTATTTTGTGTCCTGATACCCATCCGTGCCACTCAGCCTACACTTCCAGAAAGGCCATGCTGTGGGCAGAGCTCTTGCATGCCACAGTTAAGAGTCACCCACAGAAAATCCTAAATACTTGTGAAAAGATGGAACTTCTGTTGTTTCATAGCAAACTTACAGTGCAGGGAAATTGAACTGTGCTCACCCCCAATATCCTGCTGGTTCCTACTCCAGAGCCCCTTTTCCATTCTCTCTGAGCTGCCAGGGGGGCAGTGTTGGCTGGGGGTACATTTTCCACAACAAATAAGCCTGGAAAACCTGCACAAACCCACTGAGCTTGAGGGACTCCATTGCCAGGGCTCAGAAGTGGCCCAGCTGGAAGTTCCCAGAACAGCTGATTCACACACTGAGGCTGAGGGCAGTGACAGCCTGGAATGTGACAGGGGAAGCCTTTAAACAAGGGGTGGGGGGGGGCTTTCTTATATTTATATATAGATACAGAAAAAAAGAATAGACTGACTCCTAATTAAACTATATGACCCTAAATTGCTTTATGATTTATTTTCTTCCTCCATGCTTTGTTATGTTTATAATTACTCAATCAATTTGTATTCTCTGAATTATTGGCTTTGGAGGCTGAGCTGTGCCCAGGGAGAAATTGCAGAGTTGAGTTCAGTTTACATCTGCAAATTGCTGTGCAATTTAATAAGGGGTTTGGGTATTTTCTTTTCAAACGGCACTGCAGCACCTCAGCTTTTATTGCAGTAGAACCAAAAGTTGTGGCTTTTCAGTCCTGTTAGAGAGAGAGCTGCAGCAGCTTTAGACATCAGAGCTGCTGACCCCCAGCAAAGGGGGACAGTGACTGATGCCACAAACCAGGTTTGTGTCATGAAGCAGTTCAGCACCACAGCTTCAGTGCTGCCAGGCACGAGTTTCTACTTTCCCTGCACTTCCTTATGCTTTTTATGCTGGGAAAGGAGAAAACTTAATGCTACTTTTGCTAATACAGTATTTTAGCATTAATTCAAAATTTGGTCCTTTATTAGGCATTTTAGGTTTACAAATGGTAACAAAAGTGTGACACTTCCAGAGAAAACAAACCAAATCCCATTCCCAATGCTCTTCAAAATATTTCTCCTTTAGAACAGTCTTTGATTGTTTTGTGTTTAAATAAGCAAAAGGTGTTTCCTGGCTTTCCTGGGGTTCCAGCAGTTGTGTCCATCACACACAGGCTCCTCTGCAGTGCTGGCACCTCTCACTGAGCACACTCAGTCCTGGAGCTTCAGCTTCATTAACTCATTTTCTTCTGCCCTCTATTCTTGGAGTCCCAGAGTATCACAACGTTAAAATACACCAAGAACAGCAGGAAGTGCAGGCAGGAAACAACGGCCACGGCCACGGGGAATAAATCTGGGAGGCTCTGGGGAGGAGGCACTGCAGCACTCAGGACAGACAGGACTCCTATCAGGGACATGGACAGAAGGAACTGGAAGACAAGGAATGATGGAACACCTCAGACAGGTCAGCTGTCACTTCATTGCTTGGGTGCTCTGCACTGTTCCACACGGCACAAAGAAATGACAGCCCCCCTCCACGGGTACTTCAGCGCTGGGGAAAGCTGCAAGTAAGAGGTAAAGGAATAAAATTTGCTTACCAGGCTCCTGACAATCCTAGGAAAGGACTTAAACCAGGACACGTAACCCTTGAGGGAAAGGGAGAAGGCCTTGAGCTGCAGGTCCTCTGCTGAGGTCTTCTCCAGGATGGAGAAGGAGGCCAGGCACACGGCCAGGAACGCGGGCGTGGTCACGGCGTAGGCCAGGAGCAGCCCGTCCTTCAGCAGCAGGGGCAGCAGGCTGGGTGGCATCAGCCAGGGCCAGCAGCGTTCCAGGGGGGATTCAGAGAATGCAGAAAAGAGGGGAAAGCAGTAAATATATTTATCCTTGCTAGAACTAGGGAAGAACAGCGTTATCATGGAATTGCAGACGGGTTTGGGTTGGAAGAGATCCTAAAGCCCATCCATTCCACCCCTGCCATGGCAGGGACACCTCCCACCATCCCAGACTGCTCCCAGCCCCAATGTCCAGCCTGGCCC
>NW_008238126.1:8793640-8797893 GCF_000691975.1 Corvus brachyrhynchos | reverse complement strand
CCCCCCCCCCCCCCCCCAGACTGCTCCCAGCCCCAATGTCCAGCCTGGCCTTGGGCACTGCCAGGGATCCAGGGGCAGCCCCAGCTGCTCTGGGCACCCTGTGCCAGGGCCTGCCCACCCTCCCAGGGAACAATTCTTTCCCGATATCCCATCCAGCCCTGCCCTCTGGCAGTGGGAAGCCGTTCCCTGTGTCCTGTCTGTCCATCCCTTGTCCAAAATCCCTCTCCAGCTCTGTTAATAGTTTCCGACTCACCTGAAAGTTGACACAAGTAGAAACCACGTGGCCATAAAGGGGATTTCATTTATGATTAAGCAGACTGGGCTGGGATGAAAAGAAGAAAAAGGGTTATCAAATATTCCCATATCCAACAGCACTCCCAGGTCCATGTAGGACATCCCCATAGAACAGCAGTGCTGGTGACTGTCCCCACAGCCACCACTGAAAGGACAGACCAGCCTGGCTGTACTTGCACACCTTCATTTACAAATTTACATTAGAAAAGCAAATGTGCAGGGTTGTTACAAGCTGATGTATGTCTAAGTGAAAACAGCATGCAGTAAGAAGATGAGGAAAAGATCAAAATATACCCACAGGAAAACAATTTACTTACACTGACACAAGAAGAATAGATTTTTCATGGACTTGAAAGGAGAACAGGAAAAATGACAAGGCACAGCTGACCTTAGGAGGGAGAGCAGAGATGTGTCAGTCCGTGTGACTGCAAAGCAAAGCCCTCTGTGGTGTCTGCTGGCACAGGCTCTGTGACAGGCAGCAGCTAAACGAGCTGAGTTTTCTAATTAACTGCTGCATTTCCTCCAGGGCAGCTCCTGGAACCACCCTCATGTACCAAAACCACCTTGTTTGAAAGTTTATCCAGAATTAGTCACAAAGTCCTTCAGGCAGAGCCTCCCTCTTGCTCAACTTCCCTGACAAGAGCATTCCCAGCAGAGAATCACAACATTCCCACACACAGGCACTGGCAAATCCCACTCATGGTAAGAATTACCCCCATTTTTGACACAAAATTTTGCTCCTCACTGTGACCAGCCAATATAAAAAGTAAACAAATTGTCTTTTCATTCCCCCACCAAACAAAAACAGGCTGTAAAACCAAGCAGTTCTTAGGATAGATATTAGTTTTAGGCAATGTTGTGATAAAATTAAAAAGAGAAATTAGTTTGTAACTCTGAAACTTAGGACCCAGCTCCCTATAATGTTGATTTCAAGGAGAACTGTTTTTGCATGGAAGTCATGGCAATGTGCTTCAATTCAATGATGTGACTAAGAGAAGGCAAACATTTTGGAAAATAGGATCATTATATTTTCAAACCACTAATGAGCTCACAATGTCCATTTGGGGACTTTTTAATTGAATTTTGCAGCCAGTGAAGGAAGAAAAACTGGCACTTTGGAAGCCAAACAAAAAGAGGAGAAATCCCAATTCTATCTGAGGTTTAAATGTGTGTGGCATCTTCTAAAGGCTCTTCAGAGGAAGGTAATAAAAATATGGGGTTAAATAAAGAAAACTGAACTTAAGGAACAAATCTGGGTTTAAAGGACAGGTCAGAGCCCTGGATTTGTGGGAGCAAAACCCTTTTTAACCAATTCCTTCAGCATTTCATGGCTCCCACCCTCTGTGCCCTGCACAACTGCTGTTGGCACTGCTGGTTGCACTCCAGTGCTTGTGGTGGATATCAAACAGGGAGCAGTGAAAAGCAAACACTCACCAAGGCAAATTTAAACCCTCGCAGGGAAGGCTGGACAGTGAGCTTGATACAGGCAGGGAGCAGGCTCAGGAATGTTACAGCAAAACTAAAGGATTGGGGAAGAAAAACAGATTTAATACGTGAGTGACTACAGCCATTAACACTTCACTCTGCAGAGCCAGACCCGAATTCTTCACTGAGTCAAGGAGCAGAACTGGGAGCCCTGACTTCTAAAAGCATTGAAAGATAGTTGAATTCTTTGAATTTGCAAATTTTAACTCAGTTTTAATCAAGCAACTTAAATCACTATATAAACAAGCAGGGAATTTTTCAGTCATATATATTCCTAACATTTCTCCCTCATCACTTGGGAGAAATATACAGTATAGGAAAGAATGCAATTCGAGAAAATTTACTCCTCTTGGAAAAAACAGTGCAGATAAAAACTGCCTAAAGCACTCCAGTTATGTCTTACCTGAGTTTCAGCTGAGTTCGAGGGGATATTACATTCTTTATCTTTATAAGGACACTTAGACTGCACCAAATATTGGCTACTTTATCCTGGAAGGAAATAAAAAGGTAATCAGTGATAATTATATATAATTACACTCATGTCTGTGGGAACAATGGGGCTTGGGAGGTGGGGATTGTTGGGTTTCTACCATGAGAGTGCAAATAACACTTGCAAGTGTACATCACATTCTTAGATGTACTGGAGATGATTCTGCTCTTCAAAAACAGAAAGTTTCAAGAGACCCAATTAAAACATGCTCTAAAGTAAGTGAGAAATAGTTCTTCAGCACAAGAGACAATGACTTAACCCATGAGACCAGACATTTTGTGGAATTAAGGCTCTGACACTGTCCCTGAGTAAACCCTGGCACGTGTGAATCCTTTCTCACTCTGTGCTGTCATACCTGCCCGTGCCTGTGCTCGCTGCTCGCTAGCACTGACAGAGTTAACCTCCAATAAATCAAGAACTCTAAAGACATTAGCAGTTGTGCTAGGATCACTTTCAAAATTAAATTTGTAACTGCAGCTCTCCTGCTGGTGAAACTCATCCCCAGACAGCTGCTGGGGGCACAGCTGTGTAGACACAACCCCACGGAGGCGACTCCCACCAGCAACTGAGCCCCCTCCGTCCCTGCTGCCAGCGCCCGGAATCTGCCGGGGATTCCGGGGAACACAGCTCTGGCAGCACCAGCGACTCCTCCTCGCAGCCAGGCTGATTTTCCAGCCATCAGCAAGTGTTCCCGGGCTGCAAATGGGAGCTGTCACACCCTGGGCTGCAAATGGGAACTGCACAGAACCTGTCACACCCCAGGCCAAGTTACTGAGCGCTGCTTACGTGGACAAATTCTCATTTTATCTCCATCAGCATCCAGCAAGTCACTGCCCTGAGCAGCTCAGAAAATATTTGGGCTAATATTAGACTAAAATCCTCCAGCTCTTCTGGACTCATTGGTTATTGTCATTTACAGATTTTATTTTTAAACTTGGTACTGAATAAAAGGTGTGGTGAGCAAAATGATTCCTTTATAAATTCCAAATCATTCTCAAGGAAAAGAGTCATTGTTTTTTTTGGGGGGATGTCTTTTCTGGAGGGGTTGTTTGGTGTTTGTTGGGGATTTTAAAACAAACTAGCAGAGAATACACTAAGAACACCTCCACTGCCTTTGGTACATCAGCATTAACTTTTGAAGAAATAAGTGCCAGCTGTGATATTATTTACATCTAAAAAAGATTAAAAGAATAATTAAGATTAATCAAACTACGTGAGAATTTGCTTTAATCCCTGTGACAACCTGGAAATTCAAAGCTTCATTTTCTGGGTTAAGCTTGAAGTTGAGAATCTGGTGTAAAAAGTGTAATATTGACTCGTGCCCCAATTAAAACACCAACAACTCCCTGTGACTTGGGAGATGAGAACCCTTTATCCCAAATTCCTGTGGCACTGCCATTCAGTAAATGAGGAATTGAGGGACTGGATTAAGGGTCAGCACCTTCAGCATAGGCGTGTCCACAACCTGAGCAAAACCAAAAGCAGAAGTGGCCTAAAACTTTTGGAAAACATTGTGGAAACTGCACAGGGTGGGGAAAAAAGGAAGTTCTAGGCTGTATCTAAAACACCATTTTAAAATTATTTTAAAAAAATAATTAATCCCATTGAAAAGAGGGGAGCAGAACCCCAGAGGCTGAGGCTGTTGACTGTCAAGGTTATACATCTTCTGACACTGTCAATTACTATGGAATCTATTTCAATGGAAAAATGTATGGATTGAAGTATGGGTTTGATGATGGGATAAGTGTTGTCTACTGGTATAATATCCTGGAAGATGCCAGCTGAGCTGGGGTTAAACACTGGATTAAATAACTGGCAAGAAACGACTGCTGAAGAAGCCATCTCGAGTTACTCGCCCTGCGCCGTGTCTCCCCCATGAAATCCTAAAGGTCAGGCTGAAGGTTTCTCCAGGGATCTAAGAATACAGGACAGGGCAGTGGGTGGGAGAAGAAAACATGCATGCCTCAAACAAGCCTCTGTCAAT
>NW_008238126.1:8789966-8793608 GCF_000691975.1 Corvus brachyrhynchos | reverse complement strand
TGAGTACTTGCATGATTTGTTCCACGTCGGTGCCGAACGGGAGCCAGCAGGCAGCGAAGGACAACAGCACTGTCCCTGCCAGTTTAGCCAACAGCACCAGCCTGCAACAGGACAGCACATCACCAGAGAAATCCAGGAATGCTGGACAGAAGTCAAGAGCAATCCTCACTGTGCAGCACAGGAACACGTTACACCAGGTATCTCGCACACAATGAACTCAGGAGTGCCCACATGCACACAAGGACATTCCCATTCCCCACGCCAGGCTGATTCCTGAGGAAGATAAAACACTTTAAAGCCACTTACCCCTTTCCTTTCAGTCCCTTCTTGAAGCACTTTCCAAGTAAATAGCAAAAAAAGGGCAGGGAATGGTAGAGCTCCATTTGCTTATAATTTAAGGCCAAGCAAAACGCCACAGAGCCCAGGAGGTCCCAGTCACGGGACAAACAAAGGACAGCCCACAAGGCCAAGCCAAGGCTCACTGAGTTGTATATGGTTTTTTATGTCAAGGACAAGATACACGTCTCACTTCTGGAAGGCAGCAATTAATGCCCTGAGGGGAAGCAGAAATAGCTTATAAAATGAGTTTTGCCAAGTTAGTTTTAAGGACACACTGCCAGTTGCGACTCTGTTGCCCCCACAGATAAAAAATTTTACTTCCATTGAAAGTGTAATTTCTGTATTTCCAAGGTTTGATTCAGAGCTTGCCCAGACAAAACCGAGGGCAAATTCTGTGTGTGTTAATTACACGTGTAATGTCTATTCAGCCAACCCAGCTTTTGGTGGCAGTGACAGTTCTCTGCAACAACCAACACTTTCTTCTTGGCGTTTACATGGTTAAAGATAAAGCTCTCACAGGCTTCCCCTTCCAGCTCCCACAAGATATGTGCAGAATATTCAAATATGTCAGTGTTTAAATTATGTATAATTTAGTTCAAGGACTTCTGAGGGGTTTGTGATTCTCTTACACTCACAAGGCACCCTCATCCATGACCAGTTCCCTGAGCTGCTAATTCTGCTCAAACAATGAGTAATAGTTGCTAAAAACAAGGTTACTGCCTTGTGACTTTGAAAAGAGCTTCCCAGGCTCAGGAGATTTAGAAGAGACTAAGCTACACTTACTATTAAATTGCAACAAAGTATTAGCTTTGGGGTTTATTTGTTTTTTGAAAAACTTAGATAAACCAGTAAGACACAGAATCCCAGAATGGTTTGAATTGGAAGGGACCCTAAAGCCCATCCAGTCCCACCCCCTGCCATGGGCAGGGACACCTTCCACCATCCCAGGCTGCTCCAACCGGGCCTTGTACCCTCCCCGGCATCCAGGGGCAGCCCCAGCTGCTCTGGGCACCCTGTGCCAGGGCCTGCCCACCCTCCCAGGGAGGAATTTCTCCCTAATATCCAATCCAAACCCATCCTCTGGCAGTGGAAAGCCACTCCCTCCTGTCCTGTCACTCCATCCCCTTGTATTTCTTGTATTGTCAGAAATGTCACAATATTTTGTTTTCCCTCTGTCAGCCTAAGTAGCTGTGACAACACATCCAGACTGCCCACGGAGCTCTCGGCCCACTCACATTTCCCACTCCACATCACCAGGTACATTTGACACCTCATTGATTTCACATCAGCAAACTCACACTGAGAGGCCCTGATCTTGCAAAGGTGCAGCAGCTCAGGGTAAACAAATCTCTGCATTGCTGGAGCTGCTCAGAGGATGGCGTTGGTCACATCAGAGTGGCAGGGCTGGCACAGAAATCTGCAGTAAATCCCTGCCTCCACAGCAGCTGCTACACCTCCACCACCCCAGCACGGGGTGAGCTGACAGCACTGGCCTGTTTGTGTACAAAACCAGAACAAAACCAGAATTGTTACTAACACAGACCCACCTGAGAAGGCGTCCACCACCACTGTGGACCAGTCAGCCCTGAACTCACCTCCCTGAGCTGTGAAGCCGAGGCAGAAGGGGAGGTTTTATAGAGCTGAACATTTCACACAGCTCCACCTGACACTGCTCTGCCATCCCAAGAAGATCTAAGGGGATTCCCTCTGCACACACAAATCACAGGAGCACAACCCATCACTCTCCTTACTGTCACAGCACCAGTGATGCTGTCTGCAGGGAAGTGACTGACAGGGAGATGAGCTGGAGGCATGGGAAGAATGATATTCATGTTCGGATTGATTTGTGCCAATATCAATAATTTTTATCTCCAATATGTTTCAGACTTACAGCTTCCTTTGATATCTCTGTTTGGGGTGGGCAGAACCCTATCAAGTGCTAAGGAACAGTGATTCCATCAACAGAAATTCGTTTCCATGCAGAACAAGGATACTGGAAGTGCCCATGGTCAATAAGGATGAGGCCTGGATAAAGCAGGATGCAGAGAGCACTGGAAACCTGGAAAAAAAGGATGAAAAAAGAGAGAGGAAAAAGAATTAGTCCCAAACTAGGCATTGGACAGAGGAACTTCTCCAGGACAAAATGTGTCCCTCCATGATGCATCCTGTATGTAGCAATCTTATTCTCCACAAGTAATCATCTGTCAGTAAGATTTTGAAGAAATAAAAAAGGATAAAGATTTGCCATAAATGAGAAAATATTGAATATTGCCTGCCCTTTACAATAGCTCAAAGATCACCCACACCTATCTTAAACCACCCCAAAAATCAGACTTATTATTCCAAAGTCTACTGTAAGGAGTGTTCAAGACAAAGCAGTTCCCACATCTCCTCCTGCCACACCACAAATTATTTTTTTACTATTCAAGTAATAAATTCAAGGAAAAACATCATTCAGAAGTTCATGGCTACTAAACTTAAGAGCATCTTGTAATTGAAAGCATTAAAATAATTGCTATGAGATAAAATAATGGCTTTTTGAATCTTTTTAAGTGAAAAGCCTATAATATGAGCTATAGTGATTGTCATCAGTTTTACATGGGAGCCATCAGAGCATTCTAGTTGTTAATTAACTTAGGGTTACATTTCTACCCTGTTCTAACAGTGTTTTCTTTGTTTAATTTACACACACCAGGTACTTGCCTTTTTTTTTGCAGATGTTTCTTTCAAGGAAAAACAATATAAAATAACTGCAGGGATATAAACCAGCAAATCAGCAACAAACACTGAAAAATAAAGATTAATTTTCCATTAGAATCCTCCCACAAGGAGGAGACAAAGAAAAAACACAGGCAAATAAACATCAAAATATCAGAAATAAACTGGGCAGTTCTACTTCAAAGGACAAAAAGAAACAGGTCTACAGAATTTGATCTTGTTAATGTTTCTAAGGCTCACTTCTGATGTCCCAAAGCTGCTGCTTCCACGTGTTCAGCTGTCCTGGCTCCTGGCACAGCCTCAGTCACACTGTAGTTCCTCACATGCCAAAAGCAGGGCAGGCATTCGGGAATGCCCCAAAGAAATCAGCCCTGACTGGACCCAGGTTGTGGGATAGGACAGAGAAGGCTGGGGGCACAATAAAGCAACTCCAGATGATCCCAATCTCTGTGTGAATTACCAGTGATGGGGATAAAGACACTGAAAGCAGGGATTTGGCTTTGATCACCTGCCTACAGCAAGGATTTGTAAGAGAGGGAACAAGAAAACAGAGCCAGCAGGTTCCCCTGCCCAGGGTATGTTCAG
>NW_008238126.1:8781113-8789832 GCF_000691975.1 Corvus brachyrhynchos | reverse complement strand
GAATTCTTCTTGAGTGTTGTCTTAAAAACTCAAGAAAATACTCAGATTATTTCTACAAACCACTTTCAGCAAATGTGCAGTGGTTCCAAGAGGGAAAGGACATGTTTAAATATTTCAGTTATCCAGGGATAAATTGTTTGGTCAGCTTAAGCCACAACTAAACAAATATACCCAAGGTGTTAGCAAAACAAATACACTGATGCTTAAAATAAAGCTGCCATTGACCACCCTGAATTATTTTAATGCATTCTTCTAATGGCTCCTGTTAAAAAGTGTTTATCAGCTCTCCAGATCCATCAGTGTTGTGTCAAGTGACTTGATTTCAAAATTAATAAAGACCATTTCAAGGATAATTAAATTCTAGTGATTTTTATTTTTTTTTCAATTCAATCAATTACCAGAGAGCAGACTGAGAGGTTTGTGAAGTACAGAAAAGCTATTGATGAATAACAAATTCTGCTGTTGCAATCAGAAAGCATTTTGTGTTAGAAAAAGCAAAAGACATTTTAAATGAAAGAAACAGTAACATGAAACAAGAATTCATTGGCCACATTCTTTGCTGTCCTACTGCTACAGCTACCAAATTATGGTACAAATCTTTTTCTGCATTTGTTTGCAGTTCAAAACAATCAAATGGTGTAAGACAAATTTAGAATACAAGCAGTAAAATAAATTATTACTTTGTTGCTCACAGTAATAATATCAAATATCTCTGCCTTTGAGCTCCTAATGAAGATCTCTGACACCTCCAGAGGTTGTTAAGTCAGTAAATGCCAGGCTACATGTAAAATAATATTACAATAAAAACCAAGTGAAGCTAAAAATAGAAAGAGTCTTTGTCAGAATGGAAGGGAAAACAAGAATATTATTTTCAAAATTAAAAAATGGGTCTATGCAACAAAGAGTAGCTGTGTTTTAGAGTTTTTAATTAATTAATTGGATTGAAAACTTGTTTCTATATTTTATATTTGTCAGCTTCACAAATGATGGCAGAAGAGGAAATAATGCAGGAATTTGGCTCAGAAATGGACCTGCAAAGCCACCCAATTAAAAAACTGAGAATAAACCAGTAAAGACAGAGAAGCTGCATATTAAACATGCTGAATTAGTAAGCAAGACAAATGTGCAGGATGATCCCAAGGAAGTATAATCTTCCTACCTGTTGTACGCATAAATAACTTATGGGGCTGACTCTCATAGCCCCGAGATGTGTGCAGAGCAACCCAATCAGGATTTATTAACTTTGCACTGTAAAACAAAGTACAGACACATCAAAATGCAGACAGTTCTCATTTCCCTTTACACTCCTTGCAGCAATAAAGATGACATGCACAGGAGCAGATTCCAAGAATTAAGATGAATGAGAAGAAATATTTCAGAGAGCAATAGTGATCAATGAAAGCTTTTCCTCACCACTAGATCAGTTTACACTATAGACTGTTTCACAATTGAAAAAAAATAACGTTTGGAAACAGTAAAAATGGAATACAATATTTATTAGGACAAGATAACCACCTCCAGTCTGGTTCCAGGGACTTTAAAAAAAAACAATTGTAAATACCTTTCATGCTTAAGTATTAAATATAAACCATTTACAGTTCACATAGATGCCCCACATAGCTGTGCCTGTGCACTTTAACCTACATTCTTATTCCATAAGTCTCATTCCAACAGCAGCAAAGCCCTTGTGGAAAAAGTATTCCAATAACAGAATTCTATTTACATGATATCCACTCATCAAATGTCACTTGGGCTCTGCACACACAACAGCTTTCCCAGGCAATGCCCCCTTTTCCAGCACTTTTCCCTGGGCATCACAGATCCAGCAGTGGCTTCCAGGGAAAGCTGAATATCCAAGTCACATCTAAATTTACAGAGCTGGCAGAAAGAAAAATGTAACACGGGATTGAAAACACTGAACTTACATGTAAGCACACACAAAACTGTGATAGGCAGTGAGAGGTGGGTAATCAAGGCCCCAGTACAGCAGGTTGTTATCACTTGTATTGAAGTACCTAGAAAAAAATAAAATTCAATTTAAAGACTACATTTCCAGCTTGGTTTTGGCCCAAGGAAAAGGCTGAATATTAAATGTATTCCAAATCCAAAACAGAAGGTGGCAACTTCTTTATCCGCTTATTTTTACTTCATATTAAATAAGTCTCAAGCAACAAAATAACAGTAAAAGTGATTCAGAGTTCACACATTTGTGGTTGCAAAAAAAAGCTGCTAAAGCTCACTTCAGTGGAGAGGGAAACTCCTGGTTCTACCTCCAAACCCAGGTGGAGCACGTGAAAGGAAATAAAAAGATTTTCCTGTTTGTGATTACGTTGTGCCAGGATTTCTGTGGCAGCAGTTAAAACAAAGTCACCTCTCCCAAATGACAACAGAGGGGTTTGTGCAAGGAAAAGTTCCAACAGTGAGGACCAGCCCCTTTCCATCTCCCAGTGAAACACTGACTGGCTGCTCCCACTGCCACAGGGCAGGCTCTTGGCTTTTCCACTTCCTCACCTCAAATGCAGCCAATTTTTGACATTTATTATAGTAAATGATATTTCTTGAATTCTTTATGAGCTGCCTGAAGTGTCTTCTGAACTGATGATAAATCATATTTCTTTGAGTTGCATCTCTGCTTCTTATCCTACAATTCAAGATTGCTCCTGCCAAGGCAGTGCAGATTCCTCATGCAGAATGTCACAGTTTGCAACTTTCAGGGAACTTGCCAGTTTTGGGAGTTTATTTTTTTCATTTTACCTTCCATAAACTCATAGTTTCAATAAGAAAAGAAAAACAATCCTTATATATCCAGTAATTTTTAGTAAGGAAGCTTTCAGAGTTTTAATTAGCAGAGAACAAGAAGGGATGTTCTTAAAGTAGCCTTTAGCAAATAATGTCAAGACTGTAAAGAATAATATAAACCAGAAATATTTAAATTCTAGAATGCAATCCCTTGCATGTCAGCCAAGATGTGCTATTCCAAACACCCAAGACTGAATAGGACATTGCTGTATTAGAGAATCAATTTCCAAAGCAGATCCAACTCAAAAAAACCCTTCAATTATAAATAAAATATTATATAAATTATAAAACCAGAAAGCAAATACAAGCCCAAGGTGCCCACGTGGCAGCTAAACTCAGCCTGCAACAGTGTCTGATCTGGCCCCTGGGAATGCCTGGGAATATTGGCTGCTATAACTCCTAATTTTAAGGAGATATAGTTCAGAGTAACAGAGTGGATCAAAGCTGCCAACTCCATTACTGCGTAACACCGCTCATCCCACCTCTGGCACAGTCAGGGTTTGGATATCCCAGAAAAAAGAGAACAAAAATGATAATATAGGAACTACAGGATGGTCTGAGGTCACTACACAGAGCCATCCGCAGAGTTCAGGTGTATTTACAGAACACAAGTGAATTAATTCTCTATTTTGTCAGATTAGTCTGTTCCCCAACAGCCAGCCAGGGAAGTTACACCACACACAACATCACTGTCCTTGCTGGAAGATGACCTGGAATTCCAATATATTCCAATTTGAGTTGTAGCACATATATGGACTACATTTTTACTGTTTCGTGTCAGCTCTAAGGAATATTAGCAATAATGTAAAAAGAAATAAAACATTTAGAATAATTTTCCTTCTGCTTTAAGTGATCTGCACAAATGAAGCTCCAAACCTTTACATTTAGATTCCAGGCACCCACCCATCTAAAAATCTCATGGATCATGGGTGTGAACAATGGGCTCAGAGGTGTAAAATACAGCCAGGATTTCCTTCCATTCTCCCTTTGTAAGCACAACCTACCACTGCCTGATGGGTAAGTTGTAGGTGATTTCTTGCCAGTGCCTCTGAGCCTCGTAGTCTCCATACATGGGTGGTTTTCCTGCCCCTAAAAGGAGAAGACACAGCATTTAGAAAATTACTAAAAATTGGTTGACAGAGATTGCTTTCCTCCAGTTATATACTGCATATTAACATATTACCAATTTTATTCTCCATGCCTCTATATTGAGAGCAAATAGAGACCTCATCATGCAGTCTAACAGAGGAAAAAAAAAAGTTATGTGTTCTTTTGGCTTCCTGGAGATTTCTGCAATAAGCATTTATCAAGATACTCTGCTGTGAAGAACTCCTTCCTCATCTGACAAAAAAAATCATTTCCAAGTGCAGATGAAAAATGTGGTACTTTCCCTGAACTAGGAAAATGCACATAATGGACATGTTACAGTGATTTTGTGGGAACTGCTGCACTCCCTTGGTATGTGATAATTGTCAATATTCTCACTTATGTTTCAGCCATGTCATGGTACCTTACTATCAATATCATTATAATACTATTATTTGCCCTTTTCATGGAAAAGCAAAGCTTTATCAATTCAAATACTTCAGATGTCAAATACTCCCCTCGATGTAAGACTAACTCTGATAATGGCAGCATGCTGAGCATCTTCCCAGATGTTTATTTACTTCTATTAACCTGATCACTGAGAACAGCAACTGGACTGATTGTGCTCCCAGTGAAATATTGACATGAGCCAGACAGAGATATAAGAGGTTCTTTAAAATATAGGAAAGCCATCTCTAGTTTTTCCCATGATCTATGTTTGTGGGAATCCCACAAGCCCAGGAACGTGCAATTTATTCCCAGAAAGTGGAAAGGAGCTCTTATCTCTGCTAATTTCTTCCTGGGTGGTAGAGAGAGCACATTATCTCCACTCTGTGACACATTCAGCCTCAAGTTTCCCAAGTAAGTGAGGTCACTGGAACACTGGAGTTTTATCAGTGTCAATTCTGTAGCTATAAATCCAGTGGAACAAAGAATCTGCCACCTGATTATTGAAATACAAAATAGATGTTAGCCAAATTTTAGAGTGTGTGTTTGTGTGTCTATCAATTTCTCAATCCCTAGGAGAAAAAAGGAATGAAAAAAAATTAATTGTCTTCAGAATGATCAAAAGAGATTTTAATCCAAAGGTTTGATGATAAAAAGCCAAATACAGACTGATCAGTTAGTATGACAATGCAGATTTAGCTTCCATCTACAGCAAGCATCAGATATACAGACAAACTGAGTTAAAAATTAATAAAAATGGAACATTTTATTTTAAAAGGGTCACAAATACCTTAAAAGTAGAGATCTTATTCAGTTTTATTGTTAACCTGGAAGCAGGCTTTTTAAGGGTTTGAAGCTTCCTTCCAACACCTGTATTTAGTCGGAGTTTGGCAGTGCACTAAAAAAATTATGCATTAAACTATGAAACCAAATTTTTCCTCAATAATTCTCCAAGTCTAGGTCATCACTAATGGTAACCTTTCAAAACCAGGTATGAGCTGCCTGCTTTTTCATTTAATTCCAGAGGCAGATCCAAAAGCAAGCTGGATGGCAAGGAACAGGGTGGGAATGAGACTGAGATCCAAGACTGTACAGTAAATGAGGGTGGAATTAAAAGTTCATCATGTCTGCGTGAAGTCAAAAAGAAGAATAATAATCCAAATGGATTTATGTGTTTGACAGCTCTAACATTGGGGTTTGTCTTTTTACAGCTAGCCAATGCTTGAAGTTAAGCTTTAACAATTTGCTGGACTGGATCAGATTCAGCTTTTCCATTCCAAAAGCAGTTATATGAGCACTGTGGAGGAAATAAGATTTAAAACTTGTTATTTTAGCTCAGGCTTTATTTTAGACTCTCTTCCACAATCTTGATTGGTTTGAAATTAAATCAACTTACAAAAACCTAGTTAGCAACGGAATTCTAAATAAATCCTCTTGCAGTGCAAGAGAAATTCAGTGTATGCCTAAAGACAGGGTGTTTCATGCCTAGAGATGGGTAAAACCCTCAGTTACCTACAGATCTCTCAGAAATGGCATTTTGAGAAAGCAAACTCAAAACAACTGGGAATGCAGTTCAGCTTCAAGCAAATTCTTCAAGTAAATGAAACCCAGAATTACCAGTTTAAAATCACCAGAATATTCCTGAGCAGCTCCAGCTACTCGGGGGATGAGGGTCCCCATTGCCTCAAAAAACCAGAGTAGAATTTAACTGAGGTTCTGATTCTTTGGGCTGATGAGGACTGAAAGTAATGGCTCATTTTTTATCTTTTTTTAAATTTGCAGAGGCCAAGCCTTGTGCAAGCTTATTCCAAGTGTAGGAATGGAACTGGGAGGCTTGGAAAGGAACTTGCTAATTCTTTGCAAGCCTTCTGACACAGGGAGGAGAAAAACTCATCCATTAACAGAATGTAGCTCTGGCTCCTGCTGTAAACAAGTTTAAGGAGGTACACCTACAAGCAGAGTAATTGTTCACTCTTTGTCACCTCTACACTGTCTTCATTAGCACTAGGATTAGCTAAATATAAATTAAGGTTATATCTGCTACAGAATTTAAAGCATAATATTAAAAAAATGTACGATTAGACTGCAATATTCTGCAAATAAAGGCACAGGGGAAAACAGCCAGATAGTCAACCTAAAATATAACTGACCATCCCCAGCATCACCCAAAAAAAAAGTTAAGGTGGTTTTTTTCAGTGTTTTGCTCCAAACAGTCATGTTAATCATTGCACACTTCAAAAAATAAGAAAAAGGAATCCTGGGGGAAATCAAGAGGAACTAAAAGATAACAACAGTTGAAATAACACATTGCTTCCTATTTATGATTTTATATAAACAAAAGCAAAAAATTAAGCAACAAATAACACTTCTTTTCATTTATCACCAGCCCCATAATCCCCCTCCCTGAGGCTGCTGCAGCCTGTGCAGGTGCCTTACCTGAGTAGGACCCCAGGGACACAGCCCAGCGCACGGTGAGTGCCAGCAACACCGTGATTGTCATCAGGCTCCACTTCTCCATGGCTGTGCTTTGGGACACACCAGGGACCTGCAAACACACCAGGAACACTGCTACAGCCCCATCCAGGCTTCTGTCCCTCAGGCGTTCCTGCTATGCAATTCCTACACTAATAACTCACTGTATTATTAACAAGCACAGGGGTTTAAAAAGTGAGTAAATGTCCCAGCACCAAGTTATGCCACTTGTTTCCTCAGTTAAGAGCACCACGGCCAGGTTATGCAAAGTGCACATCTGGTACAGACACCGCTGCTGGTTTAAACAAAACAGAAGTTATTTAGAAGTTAGTCAGTGTCAGGAGACATTCCCCATCCTTCTGCCCCAAAAAAGCAGCAGAGCTGATGTCCCACCAAGCTTATTTCACCACACTAAGGATCCACTACAAGTAAGAAATATTGCCAAATCTGTCAAATTGAAGGCCACATGCATCAAACTCAGAAATCGAGAAACAGGAAAATTATTATGTTGCTCTATGCAAAAAAAAAAAAAAAAAAAAAAAAAAAAAAAAAAAATTAAAAACCAAACCACTAACTATAGAATATGCAAACTTTGATCCAAAGAATCAAAAATATTTCAGTCTGAACTAGGAAAAAAGTGAGGAAGAAACTACTCTAGTCTTAAAGGGTACAACTGTCACAGACTTTCCTCAAAGAAAAGGCAATATTGAATTCAAGTCACTTTAATACGCTTGTAACTGACCAAAAATAAAAATCCCACCCAACAGAAGCACCAAGCTGCAGTTTTAGCAACATACAAGCAACATCTAAGGCATGTGTAGGTTATTCTACTCCAGTTCCACCCGTATTTGTTTACTATTCACACAAAGGTATGATCCAACACCACCGCCAAGGGGAAAAAAGAAGTTAATTAATATTATAAATCTGTGGCAGCAGATCTCCATCTATAGGTAGAAAGGTGAACACTGATATTTGCATGTTTTCACCTGTGCCTGAGTCACAGGGGAGCCACTTTTATCCAAATAAAAGATACATCTGTCCTTCTTTTCTATCTTGCCACAACATTAATTAATTATATCTTCTTAATTATTACATTACACCAGCCTCACCTACAGACTCCCCCACCTCGTTTACTTCTGCCATTCCCTACGTTTGGAATAACAGTTGTTTTCTGGGATATTGAGTCTCTTTCTCAGCTCTCACAAGTGCCTCTTAAAATATTCTTTCCTACTTGTTTTTCACCTTTAATAACTATCCCATACTACCTATAACAAAAAGCCATGCTTTCATGAGATTAGAAAGCACAGAACTCTTAATTCTTGGTATCGTGTGGGGAACAATGTTAGACAAGGAATAATTTTTAGGGGATGATAAAGCTGGTTTGGTCAATCCCAAACTTTTCACCTTCTGCCTCTGGACGTGCAACACCTGACGGTCTCTCAAGATCCCACCTGTAAGCAGGAGGTGAAAATCACAGCTAAAAAAACTCCAAAAACCCCACTATCCTTCCACACTGCCTACGATGAAGATTCAAATAAGTAACATCAATACAAACCACCCACTCCTGGCCCAGGGAGACTGACAGAACTCAGCCATAGATGCACGGCCCTGAATATAACTGAGATGTCAGCACACATTTCAGCAGCTGAAAAACGCACACCCTGAACGAAGAATTTAATTTGTTGCAGCAATACCTGTCTATAACTCTACTGTTCCTCTAATCCTTGTCAGGAGATGCCTTTATTCCTCGTATCACCCCCCACTCTCAATACCTCGCTCACCCGGCTGCTCTGCCCCGGCCTCCTCAGAGCCCCCAGGACGGGCTGGCGCTGCGGGGCTCACACCGGGGCCGAGCTGCGAGCCCAGCCGGGCTGCCCCCGGCCACCCGCGGCACCTGCTGCCCCTCAGCCCCCTG
>NW_008238126.1:8776808-8780995 GCF_000691975.1 Corvus brachyrhynchos | reverse complement strand
CCGCCTGCGCGGCGCCTTCCGGGCGGGCTCTGCGCGTGCGCGGGGCGGGAGCCGGGAGCGCCTCAGGGACGCTCCGCCATGGATGGGGCCGGGAGGGGAGAGCTGCGGTCTGCTCCGGGAGAGGGGAGCGCTCCGGAGGGACCTCAGAGCCCCGTGCAGGGCCTAAAGGGGCTCCGGGAGAGATGGAGAGGGACTGGGGACAAGTGACAGGAGAAGGGGGAATGGTTCCCAGTGCCAGAGGGCAGGGAGAGATGGGATATCGGGAAGGAATTGTTCCCTGTGAGGCTGGGCAGGCCCTGGCACAGGGTGCCCAGAGCAGCTGGGGCTGCCCCTGGATCCCTGGCAGTGCCCAAGGCCAGGCTGGACAGTGGGGCTTGGAGGATCCTGGGACAGTGGGGGGGGGCGCTCCCGTGGCAGGGGTGGCACTGGGTGGGCTTTAAGGTCCCTTCCCACCCAAACCATTCCGGGATTCATGTTCATCTACCATGCCAGGTAGCTGGGAAGCAGCTCCTCAGCTTTTACAACTTTGAGACAATATCTGGGAAGCTATTGGTGCATAAAGCTGATAGCACAGAATCCCAGGATAGGTCAGGCTGGAAGGGACCACAGCGGGGTCATCTGGTGCCAGCTCCCTGCTCGGGCAGGGCCATCCCAGAGCGCAGGGCACACAGGTGTGTCCAGACAGCCTTGAGTATCTCCAGTGAGGAAGACTCCAGAACCTCTCCATGATGGCCTCACTTTTACAACCTTTCAGTCTCACCCCCTTTCATTCTCTTGAAGGTCTCGACAAAGTACGGAGCATAACAGCAATCAGAGAATCACAGGATGGTCTGGGTTGAAAGAAACCTCAAAGATCATCCCATTCCACCCCTGCCACGGGCAGGGACACCTTCCACTATCCCAGGTTGCTCCAAACCCCATCCAACCTGGCCTTTTCTCCTGACTGAGGTCAGGACATGAAACTGAATAGAAAACTGATCATTCTTAAAGCTAACACCAGATACTGAGGTTCTCATGGCCACACCTGCCAGGTGAGCTGGTAGCAGTGCTCTCCTTGGACTGGAATCCCAGGGCTGAAAGTTGTGATGGATTTAAACACAACTGCTGCAAAAAGCGAATGTCTGATCACTTACAACAGAAACATTAAAGTAACCAGACATTACTGGAAAACAAAGTGATTTATAAATTATTTTTCTCAGATGTGCAGATTATTTTTAAAATATATAAGCACTATAAATATAGTTCTGCGTAACACCAGAGATGGCTTTTCTTCCTTGATGTTTTTCCAATGCAGGATGCTGATTCCCTCTATCCCAACCATTTTTGAGTGCAAATTCTTTGGACATCCTGGTCCCTCTTACACCAGCCATAATTTCATTCTCTTGTGGTGTTGCCTCATGTGGGATGGTGTGAAGAGACTGAAAGCTGTCTTAAACAGATAAAGGTAAAAAAATCACACCGAGCTGGCTTGCCAAGGTGTTTGGAGCCATAATCCTGTGGGAAACAGCAGATTATGACCATGGAATTTTTCACAGTTTGCCTAATCTGTTATACTCAGTCATTCATATTTCTGCTAGGTAAAGTGAGTCCATTTCAGGGTTTTTGACAGGATGTCTGGAAATGACAAGTCTGTAAAATAAGGATAATCCTAGAAATTCATCCATTACAAAGAAACTTAGAAGACAGAGTTACACCTCCTGAACCCACGGCAGCTGGGGCTGGTTTGTGGCACTGCAAACACGCGATGCAAAGTGAATTCCCAGCCTAACCCCGGGGGAGAATCACCAGGGCAGATTCCTGTTTCAGCACCTCTCTCCCAGACCCTCTCTCCTCTCCTTCTACTCTCCCCTCCAGGATTTTCCATGCCCAGAATTCCCCAAGCAGCAAGGCCGGGGAGCACTGTGATGCTCAGCCACCCCCAAGGCCGTGCGCGTTGCCTGTGGGCTCCTACCGAAACAAAAAAAAAAAAAAAAAGAAAAAAGAAAAAAAAAAAGAAAAAAAAAAAGGAGTTTTTGGGTTTTACCTTGGAGATTGTTGCTAATTCGGTGCTGGAGCCGGGATGGGCGAGCAGGAGCCCACGGCCGCACATTCAAGTGCATTATTTCAATTAGCCGAGCGCTCTTTGTTGCAAGGTGAAATCATTCACTCCCCGGGAAAGCTTTTTTATTGAATGCTTTCTAAATACTCGCATCGGGCACGTCGCCTGGAATTGAGTCTCTGTCACTTGTATTTCTGCGGTGACTTTGACCAGATCAATGACTGGAAAAGGCATTCAGGACACATTGATACCGCGGGGTAGGAGACGAGCGGGCTTTGGTGCTCAGGAGTAAAGAGAAGCCGATAATGAGCAGATAAACGGCTTTTCTTAACCCTTGGCGTTCTCGGGAGGCTTCAGAGCTCCGCTCCCTCCTCTCCTCCACCCCGGCTCTTTGGCTTGATGTCAGCCGAGCGGTGGCAAGGCAAATACGTCGCGGGTATTCCATAAATTTGGACTGAAATGCGGCCAGAATAATGAGAAAGTCTTTCCTGGGGCGGGCGGGGGGAAGAGCCTGCGGCCGTAAAAAGTTCCAGCTCATCCAGGATTTCGTTTCTGAGCGGAGCCGTGGTGCCGGAGCGAGCGGGGAAACAAACTCTGGAGACGTTTGCAATTGCAGATTCCCAGTCTGACCTTTTATCCCGCCACCGGGACATCTCCCGGGATTTAGCGGGCACAGAGCCGGGCGCTGCGAGCCTCTCTCTGATCCCTCAGGAGCCTCGGCTCTTTCGCATTCTCCTTTCCCGAGCAAAATCAAGATTAAACGTGTCTGAAACCACTACCTTAGCCCGCAGGGAGATGGATTTATTTTTATTTTTCCCCATGAAATACTGGCACTTAATAAAGTAATGAGAAATTATGGAGGGTCGGGGACTTGACTCCCTGTGATTCTCTGGGCGCTGGGGGACACGGAGCTTGCCTTGTCCGATCCAGGGATCCCAGCCCGGGGGATGCTCCAAGTGCTGGGTAAAGCAGAGCGAGACATTCCATTCTTTCTTGGAGAGGAGAGGTTGGGCGGTTTTCGTGTGTCCCGGCTTTTCCCACTTTGCTGAACCTCAAGAAAACCAGGATTTTATTGCACCTGGAGTTCAAGGACGCTCCCTCTCACATTTTGCCGTCTTAATAAAGTCGCGCGGTTCCTGCTTCCTCATCTTGCTTACCAAATCCTGGATTAATAAAGTTTACTTAGTTATTTAAATAGATTAAATGTCACATTTCAAATGGAAGGGGAAGGTTCTACCTTCCTGACCTATTTTTCATTTCTGATTTAGAAAAAGGCAAGATTAGCATGGATATTGCATTTTCAAGGACCTCGCCACTATTAAATAGACTGTTAAGTGCATTTTATGGCTGAAGAGTCTGTTCCCAGTTCAGTCTGGAAGACGTGCTAAGTTCATCTCTACCTGCTACATTGAACATTCACTGACTAAAATACTTCCTGTGGATGTAATACCTATGCTCTGTATCTTTTAAGTACATAACGCGTAATGGTTTAGGACTGGTAACACAGTTAATTCAATGAAAGTCCCCGGAATTGAAGTGTTGCCTCTCAAGAAAGCTCTATCGCGGGTGTTTGCCTAGTTGCAGCGATTCCCGGCTCGGAGAAGAGGCGCGGCGGTGCCAAGGGAGGCTGCGGGGATGGATGACACGGATGCTCCCGGCTCCGGGCGGAGGCTGAAGCGCATCAGTCGCCGCCCCGGGGGACGCCCGAGCCCAGACTGTCCGCAGCCGCGGGGATGGGCAGCGTAACTTGCGCGCGGAGCTCGCTGTGATTCCTCAGTCGCTGCCTTTCAACGCCAATAAAATGCCCCTGGGAATGGCCAGGCTGTTTTTCCGCCTCCCCGGAGCAGGCGGGGACAGGCCCCGAGCGCGCCTCGGACACGAGGGAGCGACCACAGAACTGCCCGAGGTGCCCCGGGAGGCAAAATCCCATCGAATTCCCCCATCCCCCGGGAACCGCGGCCCTGACCCGCACCCGCATGGGTGAGGGAAAATCCCCACTTTCCCCTAAAGAAATCCTTGCTGTATCTTTCCCGTGTGGGAGACTCCCGAGGGCCCCGCGAAGGACGGGGGGTGGCTCATCCCAAACAGAAATGTTTGCGCTCCTTCCTTTGTGTCTGGCCCAGGACACGGACCCCGAGCCGGGGCGGGG
>NW_008238126.1:8775897-8776717 GCF_000691975.1 Corvus brachyrhynchos | reverse complement strand
CCCGGCCCCCCCGGAGCGCTCCCGGCGCTGTCCCCTCAGGTACACCCGGCCTCAGTTCTGCCCTCTCGCAGCTCCGGAGCGGGATCTCTGAGCGCTACCCCCCTCCGGGGACACTGCTGCGGCCCCGCGGGTCTCGGCTGGGGGCAGGCGGAGGGGAGACCCCGAACGCTGGGGCTGCTTACTGAGATAAATACCCACGCGCGGTAAAGACACGTTATTTATAAATAACCGCAAAAGGTCTTTTCCTGCCTTTTCCAACGCTCGCCGCAGCCTTTCAACACCCATTAGCCCGAAACTTTCAGCCCCGCGCTGTGCCCGCGAGAGACCAGTGATGCTATAAATAGGCGGCGCTGGGAGCGGGTAGCGCGGAGAGGGGGGAAAGGGGGGCGCAACTCCCGCGGCAGCGCAGCGAAAACGAGAGGGTTCCCTGGGAGCCCCGCATCAGCCGAGGAAACGGCCCTGATGAGCCCCATCTCGTCCCTTTTTCAACCACCGTGATGGTTTAGAGGATTAGGGTCAGATCCTATCGCCAGATCCTATTATAAATTCCTTCCCCGGGCGGAGGGAGCGGCGGGGCCGTAATTGGAATAAATAAGGAGCGGGGTCGGGGAGGGTGCAGGGGATGGTGGTTCTGGGTAAACTCTCCAGGCTGCGGGAGGGTCATTTTCCCGGTGTTTCGGATCTAGTTACTTCCAACACACCCCAGGGACCGACGTGACACGACTTACACTAATGGGCATCTGTCACCGGCCGTGTCAAGTTTTGCCATATGCGGCGGACAAGTTTGTGGAAGGGAAAACAAGAGAAAGAACAAGGGAAA
>NW_008238126.1:8773590-8774895 GCF_000691975.1 Corvus brachyrhynchos | reverse complement strand
CGGGCAGGAAAGTTGCCGGTGCCGCCGCCGCCGGCGCGCAGATGCCGAGCCGAGGCATCGCTGCTATGTGGGGAAATATGAGCGAGTAATTTTATAAGTAACAAAGGCTGGGGAATGGAATGAGCCCCTGTTATCCGGTGTCCTCTGGAAGTCCTGGATCAGCAGCTTCTTGAGCCTCGCAGCGACTCCGGGCAGAGGCTCCTTTCTTTTTTCCCAGGGGATCGGCTAAATATAGAAAGCCCCTCGATCGCACGAATCACCCACCATTTGCTGTTTGTGTAAAACCGATTAGCCAGACACAACTGTGAAACAACTCCTTCCTCTGACACCACCACGCACCGCCACATTCCGCTCCGCGGGGTTCCGCGGGGCCGTGGGTGCCCGTGGAGGGCCCCGCGTGTCCCCGCTCCCTCCAGGTTCTCCCTGTCCCTGGCAGATGATTAGCGAGTCCTTATTTATAAAGTTCAAACGATCTCATCACCGGGGCTGCTCGGTTTATTTTAGTCTATGTATGCAGAGGTATAAATATTTACTTAGGAAGAAATAATATTTACTGCTTACCAGGAAAGCAAGGACACTTTTATTTATATATTTATTTTAAATCCACGGCTGCCAGAGGGTTGTTGGAGGGGAAATAAGCGCCTGGTTCAGCTCCTCCCGCAGCCGAGCCTGCCGCATCCCGCATCCCGCCTGCATTTTACGCCGCCGATTTTCCTAACAAAGACAACGAATTATTTGGGCGGAAAAGCAAAATTCACGAAGGTTTTCCAAGGTGACAAAAATTCAACTTCGTAAGAGGAAGATAATAAAGCACCAAACACTGTCAGTGCACAGGAGACACCGAGATGTCGCCAGGCTCAGCCCCCCGACGCGCCGCTTTAAATATTATAACGCTATATTTTAATTATTTTTTTTTATTTTGACTGTCTCTTTATTTTAGCCCCGAAAATACATATATATATATTATTATTTTTAATTTTCGCAGCTGCCATTAAAGCTGAGTTATTGGGAATTAGCTGGGAAAGGCCGGTCCCTTCCCGCGGGAAGAACCGCTGCTTTAACCCCGATTATTTCCCTGATCTAAACGAAAGATCCGCTCTCGGACACCGCACGGCCACGGCCTGAACATATATATATATTTTTCCCTCTAAAATAAATAGTAAACATTTATTAAATCGACCCAACAGGTTTTATTTTAGATAATTTCCCTTATAATTAGCCCCGACCGCAGACCCAAAGCATACCTATTCCGGCCGGGAATGCCGCAGCGCCGGGATGTGAAGTCGAAGTCAGGCAAAAATTAGT
>NW_008238126.1:8772723-8773225 GCF_000691975.1 Corvus brachyrhynchos | reverse complement strand
CCCCGCCGCCGCCCCGCCCCCGTCTCCAGCCTCCGCGGCCGCGCAGCCCGTCCTGCGGGCGGGGGTCACAAAGACACCGCTCACACAGAGACGGGCAGAGCATTTTAAAAATTTATTTACAAAGTTGTGTACAACACGAAGGGATAACATTTAGAATACATATATTCATTCATATATAAACAGACTTCTATAATAGAATGACAGCGTTTTTCCTCCTTTTTTTTTTCTCTCCAAAACTCTCTCTTTTTTTCCCTGTCCGTTCGTTTAATATTTAAAATTTCCCCCGCTTATTTCTTTTTTATACAATTTTTTTTTTTTCTCGTTTGTTCGTTTATTTCGGATAAAACCGCTCGGAGCGCCGGAACCTTCAAAAAAAGTGAAAGTTCGCAGCTCCTAATCGCGACCGTCATTTCGCCTCTTTAGAAAAATAAAAACCCCGAAAGCAACGTCAGTGATTTTTGATACAAATATGTACAAGCGGCGGTGGCGGCGGCCGGTGCCC
>NW_008238126.1:8767958-8770021 GCF_000691975.1 Corvus brachyrhynchos | reverse complement strand
TGCTCTTGTACTTCCCGCACGTGTTGTCCGATTTCGGTAAATACAATTAAATGAGGAAAACGCCCCAGGAGCCAACGATTTCCTATGAGCGGCGCTGGTTTAAGGAAGGCAGTTCCCATCCTTCCCCCCAAAATCCACCGGAGCTGGAAAGGGTCGCTGGCCCGGCCTGTCGCAGAGCCTCTGCCGGGCCGCTCCTGCCGGGACGGGCCGGGCACCACCCCACGGAGGGACCCGCGGGGAGGATGGGGGGAACCTTCCCGCGGGGCGCGGAGCCGTTTTCCCTCTGCGCTCCGTTTTTCCGCGTCTCCCAGCGGATCTTCGCTGCCCGTGACCTCCGCACCCGCGCACCGCCCGCTCTCACACGCACACACAGAGTCACATACCCACAGGCACACCCACACACACGCACTCGTCTTGCGTGTCCCCCTGGCGCACCGCAAAGGCTCTCCCAGGCAAAAAGGAGGAAAAACCCCAACTCGGCAGCCCCCTGTTCCATTTGTTGCGCTTTTCTTAGGCACAATAAAAGTCAAATTAATTGATTCGTACTATTAATTACGGTGCTTAGCGTGAAAAGAAACGTTTCCCCTCGATTAGGGCTCTATTGTGCTAATCCCGTGTTCAGTCACGGCTGCCGGCTGAGCGGGGCGGCTTTTCCGCGCCTCTCCGCACCCCTCCGCGGGCGCTGCGGCGGCTCCCAGGCCTTCATCTGCTGAAGTTTAGGGCAGCATCTCGAAGCCCATCCCGTTAGAAAGTATTTAGGAGCTCACCCGGGAGGAGAAAAGCTTTTCTAAAAATCAGGAAAGTTTCCCCCAAATAGCCCAGGAGCCCCGGAGCCCATCGAAGTTCAAGGGCTGAAGGTGAGCGCGAGCAGGAGCTACGTACTGCAAAGCGATAAAACAATTAATGCAGCTCCTGTGGAGGTGGAAACCCACAATAATGACATGGCCAGAAATAGAAAGTGGGTGCCCATATAGACAGATAGATTTAGCAACAGGAGAAAAACAAACTGTATCGTCTGGATCGATACGGAGTCAAATAGAGACACGGCAGTGCAACGGGAAAAGGGAGGATGGAGTAAGTTATGATAGAGAGGGAGAAATTAATTACAACTCAATTTGATTCTAATATGGGAAAGCAAGATCCTGGCTGCGAAGCGAGTTAAAAATAAATCCGGAGGCTGAGCCTCGGCGGTGGGGGGGATTGTGGAGGAAAGACAGGGCTGGGGCAATTTCTGCTTCTGTAATCGTTTTAAAGGAAGGAGAAACCAAAGGTGTCCCCTTGCAGCTCCTTAAGCCTATTACTTTCACTAATGAGTTATATAAATCGTTGACCTGACCTGGATTAAACCAGCATTGTCGTGCGGTACAGACGTGCGGGGGTAAAGGGGCTCGCAGGAAAGGGGCTGCGGGTGAGAAATCCCTATAAAATAAACACGTCCAAGGGAGGGGACACGACAGGGACACACAGACATCCCCCGACCGGGGCTGGGGCCGAAGCGGGGCGAGTGGCGGGGCCTGGACCCCCCCTTCAGCCGGGCTTTTCACTAAAGATGTAGTTTATTAAATATATATAATTTCCCCCTCTATTTTTAGGCCTCCATTTGCACGTGTTTGGTTTCTTTTTTTTTCTTTTTCTTTCTTTCTTCTTCTTCTTCTTTTTTTTTTTTTTTTAATTGTAATAAATCGTCCGTAAACCCGGCAGACCTCAGTGTAAAACGAAATTGGTCATGTTTCCAAAACGGTTTCGGATTTATTTGTATTGGAAATGTATAAACATCCATTCTGTAAAAGGCAACACGTTTAATTAACGATGAGAGAGCAGTTAGGGGCAGAAAGCTAGTAAAATTGTGTGATAAATTTATGGCATTGTTAGCGTGCTTTTAATTATGGCTATTATGTTAATTATTTCACATTAGCATGGAGTTATCAGCAGCATGTCAGATTTAATCAAAACGAGCCTTTCTCTCGAAAATTGTGCTTTTCATTCGCCGCGAGGAGAACAGGGGGTCCCGAGCCGAAGCCGCTTCCCCCCTTCTTTATTTATTTCAAAATAAATAAATGAAG
>NW_008238126.1:8767501-8767831 GCF_000691975.1 Corvus brachyrhynchos | reverse complement strand
CTTGTTTTTTAGGAATTCACCATTTTCACCCCCTCCGGAGAAGGCATTTTATCATTTTGGATCATTCTGTCAAACAATATGATGTTGCTCATTTTTATCTGTCCCGTTTTACAAAGCCCCCGTTCACACTGCTGGCCAGGACAACGCGCTTCAGTACAAAAGAATAAAAGAGACAAGCCGGGAGGATATGGGATCGCTGCATGGATCAAAAAGGAGGAAAGAGGAGGAGGTGTGTGCGAGTGTGAGTGCGTGTGTGTGTGTGTGTGTGTGCGCGGTGGGGCTCGCAGCGGCCCGGGGCCGGCTCCGTGCCCGGCTCCGTGCCCGGCGCTG
>NW_008238126.1:8764919-8766780 GCF_000691975.1 Corvus brachyrhynchos | reverse complement strand
CGGCCCCTCGGAGGGATGCGGTTGTATGTGCGGGTACGTACGCGGGGATTTACGTGCCCGCACATGCTCCCCCCGGGCAGCCCCCGCCGTCGGGGCCGGGGAGCGGCTTAGCTCCGCACCGTGTCCATCCTCCCACCGCCCCTGCGGTTTCACCCGGAGCTTCTCCCTGCTCCGGATCTAAACACCAGCCAAACGCCGTGTTTGTGTAGAACCGCGAATCGCCTTGAATTTGGGGTTCGTTTTCCTGTAGGTGCGTCTTGGCGCTGGTCATTGCCTCTTCTCTGCCTCCCGTCCCCTGGGAGCTGGCAGGGTGCAGATGGAGGGGCACCCAGCCGTGCTGCCTCAGCTCGCCTCGCAGGGAGACATCCCCGAGCTGGACACAGGCAGGAAAACATCCCGGGGAGCTGGGAAAAACAGGCAGCAGCGCTCAGGTGTCCCCATGATGTATCCTCTTGGGACCCACAAAATAAAATTAAAAGGGTCAGAGGAGTGGAGCCTGGTACAGCATAGAGATCTGGGTGCTTTACAAAGCAGGGAGAGAGCAAAATTAATCAAATAAGTTAAGATACAGAATTATTGTTAGGCAAATTGGGCTATGTGAGCAGAGGAGCTCTGCCGCCTTTTGGGCAAGAGGGATGCAAAGTTAGCTGAGACCTGATTTGAAAAACAAAAAACAAAAAACACCCAAACATTTGGCAGTCGTTCAATCAAAATTCGTTTGTTCTTCAGATGTTCATTTTGCAAATCCCCACTCTAAACAAATGGATATTTGTCTCCAATTTTGGCTGCAAGCACCTGCACCCACTCTTCAGTCCTACTCAGCCCTGGCATCCAGCAGTGCTGATTCCTGGAAGGGCCCTGCTCATGTCCCCACCCATCTCCAAAAAATGGCTGAAACTCATCCCCTAAACACCCTGTCACATCCCTGCCCCTGGAGGAAGCTCCTGTACCGTGAGGTGTAATAAATACAAAGGAACAAAAATCAGTGGCAAAAAAAGTCCTTTAAATTTGATTTATTTGAATTCATGGAGGGAAGGGATGGGTGGGAAGAGGTGACCCTGTCCCAGCTCCCGGGGTGCTGCACAGGGCAGCCCCCAGCCCTGCTCCATGCACAGCAGCAATATCGGGTCGAGACACAGACACCCCCCAGCTCATCCCCTGGGAATGGCCACTCGGGGAAGGGATGTGCTTAGGCCATCCTTGCTCCTTCAAAACTGGGGGTTCCTCCATTTATGGATGGAGAGGGGGCTCTGGATAGCCTCAGAAGGGAAGATGAATTTCATGTGAAAATGCCCCTATTTGTCTGAATAAATCGACACGACAGAGTATTTTTTCCTTCACCTCTGCATGGCCCAAAGGGATGGTGCAAGTGGTGCCAGTTTGGCAGCAAATATGGGGACATGCCTCAAAAAGGGGGAATGCAACACGAAAAGAAAGGACACAACTCAAAATGAGGATCCACAGAGAGGCAGCAGCAGCAGCTCCTTTCAAACCGCTGTCCCTGTGTGTTTTTACACCGACTTCGCAGGTAGGCAGGAGGTGTGAGGAGGACACAGCAGGGCTGTTTTCTCAGTTATTCCCCTGGCCAGTGAGATTCAAATGAAGACGCTAAGAGGATTTCCAGGGCTGTGAGGAAATCCCTTTGCTGAAAGCTGGGAGCTCTCCATGGGCTGGCCCAGTCCTCTTCACAGCATGAAGCAAACACGCACTTAACTCACTGACACTCCCGTGAGATTTCCCACATCGTGAGATCCGTGAGCTGATCCGCGATTTCATCTTATTCCTCAGCACAGCCAGGACAGTGGTGGGAGCCAGCTCCCCCTCCACGTGCTCTCCTGCTTCCCAGGGCTTCATTTGTTTG
>NW_008238126.1:8757470-8764439 GCF_000691975.1 Corvus brachyrhynchos | reverse complement strand
GATTCCCTTTATTAAGCACGGCAAGACAAGCAGTGAGTTATGGCTGTTGTTAATAAAATTACTCTGCTAATATTTTTCCCCAACACATGGAATATTATTGATGGATCAGGGATGGGGCCCAGGCACAGGGCCCATGCATCACCCCAGCTCCACGTGCACCATCCAAATGGGGCCTTGGTGGAGCGTAAGTGGTGCACAGGCCTTTTATGGGCCTTCTGCAGAACGGTGAATTTTACCCAAAATGCAGGTTAAAACCCATGTTAGGTATTAATGTAATCAGGTCCATAATCTCTCTATCAAAAACTCCCCAAGCACCTCTTCACCTGCTAAACCAGGTAGCTCCTTATCTGGAGAGTGCTGTAACATATTCTAGGGGACTCCTTGTGTATTTTTGGTAAAGAAA
This sequence comes from Corvus brachyrhynchos, assembly GCF_000691975.1. Classification (NCBI taxonomy): domain Eukaryota; kingdom Metazoa; phylum Chordata; class Aves; order Passeriformes; family Corvidae; genus Corvus; species Corvus brachyrhynchos. The sequence continues at coordinate 8,764,036 of NW_008238126.1, read as the reverse complement.
ATATTCATTGCTGAGCCCCTGCGAGTCCTGGCTTAGGGCAGAGCATGGGGATTCACCAAAGGGCCATCCTCACCTGCCGCATGACTGTCCCAGCCCAATGTTTTCCTCCTCCACCTTCAAACACAGAATTAAATGATCACAATTTTTCTATGAAAACTTGGTGACCTCCACAAACTCATTGGAAACAGAAGTGCCAGCTTCAGGAAGTAAAAATCCTTTTTTTCACCCCAAATCTATTTTTTGAGTCAAAAATTACATATTTTTAATTTTTTGGGGCAGCACATTTCCAGGAGAGCTGCAGCTTCCTTCCCCCACAAAGCTTCATCAACTTCATTCATCAGGGCATTTCTGCAAATTCCATTTAGATCCTTCACCTTAATAGAGGGATTTTATTAAACATTTTATTAAAGTCTTTTAATGCCTTCCAGGGCATGTTGTAAAACCCTACTGATTTCAGAAGCTTCTTTGAGGGATCACAGGCAGTGCAGAGCCTGGATGAACTTTTCCAGCATTTCCATGTTGAGAGCCCACGTTCGCAACTTAGCTCCTGTGTTGGACAGGACAGATAAAACCAGGGAGGGTTTTAACTTTGACCAAAATCATTAAAGGGTGGTATTTCCAATTGAAAGGGGAGGATGTGAAGAAGAAGTATTTCTTCCTTAAAACACACAGTTATTTTTTTGTTGGATTTCTTGCTTATGCTCAGGTAAGAAAAATTTCCAAGAGGAATTCCAGTTAAGGAGGTGATGAAACATGTTGAGCTGGTCAGGCAGTATTTGCAGTCTGTAAAAAAAGCTTATTTAGGGGCTCTTGTTACAATATTCCATGATAGAAGAGTTCAACAGGCATTTTTAAATGGATTCTGAGCAACTGGGCAGAGAGAAAATATGTCTATGGGACCATGAAACATTTATCTGTCCAGAAGGAGACAGGGGGAAAAAAAAAACCAGGAATGATCTATCATAAGGGAGGAAATCTGCACCTCAGCATTTGCCAAAATGTCTTAATTGCTTTGTAAACTCATCTAAATAAATAAAACGTGGAGGTCTGTCTCTGCTCTCTGCTAAGGAGCAGCGAGTATTGCCTGGGGATAAAAGTCTTAATCCTGCCCAGGGCTGGGCTTGTTCCCAGTTTGGGACTGCCTGCTCCTGGTGCAGGAGTTCAGGATGTTGTCACAGGGCTTGGAGCAGGTCCTGGAGGTGGGGAGTGGTCCCTGCCCCAGCCTTTGGCCATGGGCAGGAGCCACTTGGGCATCTTTTAGCTCTGCTGGAAACTCACACCCGTTGTGGCTCCTCTTTACTTTTTATTTTTACAGCTCCTTGTGTTTTTCCTGGTGCAAAAGGCTCCGTGACACTCACAGATCATTCACTTTGAGGGCTTGCACACCACAGGTGTGAGAGGGCTCCTTCTGGCTCCTTGGGTTTATTTAAAACTTTCCAATTTGTGGCTTTCCTCCCCAAAATCCAGATGAGATCATTGCTTGGGGTGCATTCTCATGGTTCTTGTGACAAAGGTGATTGTCCCCCTCTACTCCTCTGTGCTGAGACCCCACCTGCAGAGCTGCCTCCAGCTCTGGGTCCCAGCATCAGGATGTGGAGCCGGAGGATAAAGTCCAGAGGAGTCCATGGAGGTGCTCCAGGGCTGGAGCCCCTCTGCTTGAGAGCCAGGCTGGGAGAGCTGGGAATGTTCATCTGGAGAAGGGAAGGCTCCAGGGAGACTTTAGAGCCCCTTCCAGTGCCTAAAGGTGCATAGCATTTAAACCATGCAAATTAATGAGACTTAAATATGTGCTTCAGGTTAACAATATTCTAACACTGAACTAGAGCTTCATTTTCCAGATAGGCCTTGTTCAAATTTGTAAGGTAAATTTTCATCTTCATATATATGAAATATCTTCCTTCCTGCCTTCCTCCTGATAGATTTTACCGTTTTATTTTCATTTCTTAGTGAACCTCGACCTGGAGCAATGGTCATTCCTGTATTGAAGCTGCTCCTAAAGGCAGCTCCTGAGTGGCTTCAGGGGCTCGCTGGAAACGGGGCTGGTGGGTGTTTAACAAACGCTGCTCACGGAGCGAGGATGACCAGAGCAGACTCATGGCTGAGACTTTGTCACACTATCCTGCTGCTTTGGCTTTTATTAACTAATTAATTTGTCTTCTAATAACTAATGGTCCAGTCCTGGACTCCTTATGCATGCAAAAAAGGGCATTTTCTCACAAAGCTGTGCCGGATCCTGAACAACTTCACTCATGGCATTGCTTCCATTGCAGTAACTATTTGCAGGAGTTTTCCCCTGAGTCGGTAAGGATTTTTCAGGCTGTCATTCTGGGAAGGACATATGTCCAGCATAGCTACAGCTAACATGTCCCGCATGATTTACATGTTTCTTATGTGTGTGAAATGTAATATACTTCTATGTTTTGGAGTCGTGTATTTAGATATGATCTCACGTAAGTCTGGCAGATAAATAAGTTCATCTCATATAGCACTGACATACTTATTTTCACTAAGGACTGCTTTTACTCAAGGACTTCTTTCCGTGCTTGGTAGGGTCAAGCAGCCTTGTTATTGGCTCAGCTGGATCATTATTAGGTCCAAATTTTCCCTTCAGTCATCTGAAATAAAACCACGTAAGCAACGTAACCACTGTGTTTAAGTTAAATACTAATGTTAGTTGTAGATCCAGTGGTGGAAAGATTGCTGCCTGTCTGTATGGGATTTAATAATTGCTGGGAACAGGAATGATGTTTTATTTTCTATCTGCCCACAACACTTCAGCGACCGATCTCCGGGGTTTTATTCCTTCAAAGAGTGGCGTGGAACAGGCTGAGCTGCAACTCTTGCCCAGGTGAATGGCATCTCCTTTCAAAAACAACTTTGTGCAACTCGCTGCAGAATCACCTGGACAGAAATATCCTTAAATTCACATTTCTTCCACATTGCTCATCTGATTTCCTGAAGCTGAGGAAGAAGAGGGAGGAAGAGGAGTGTCCCAATTCTGAGGAAGGTACGAATGTGAAAACGGAGAACTTAAAAAAAATTCAAGAGGAGAAATTAATTAAATAAATGCTAATATAGAAGTAAAAAACCCCACTGCCTGAGAGGAGAGCAGTGTTTTAATGGCATAATTTGTGAATAATCTTGCCGAAAGGTCTTTGTGCTCGCTGCCCTTTGGTACCTGACTGTGCTTCTATGCTGCAATGTTTGTTCCTGGATTCTTCTGCTAAAGTTTATAGATCCAACTTTAAAAAAAGGGGGAGCGTTTCCATAATTATCCCCTCACCAATCTACTGCAGTAAATCACCCCTCAGCCCCATGCCTTGGTGTTTAACATGAATCAGATGAGAGAGCTTCATATTTAGTTTAATAAACTGTAATTTCTGACAAAGGTAACTGTCACCTTCTGTTTCATTCTGCGCTTTTATTTTTCAAGCACCAGAGCTGACCTCCGAACTCAATCTGCACTTGCCTATTGATGCATAAATATCTGTAATATCACAGTAAATTAAATTCAGTTTTAAAGGGTTTCTATTTAACAATCTGTCAGAACTTTCACAGCATTTGATTTCTAGTTTCCTCTGTCCACTGACAGGTTTATCTCGGTATGGCTTGATTAATGAAACCTTTTATTTGCAGTAAGCACACCTATTATTACATAATCTCTTAATGCTTGCTTAGGCAACATTGTACTCTGACAGCAGGGCTCCAAAAACTTCCAGCCCCTTCACTCCCTGGCAGAGCAGGCAGCAGGATTTGGGGCTGGAGAAGGGATGGCACTGTCCTGCCCTCCACCCTTGGGAGTGTTCGCAAAATGAAGCAGTTTCCCAGTTTAGCAGGTTTGGAAATGTTATTTTCAAGGAAATTGGTGTTAAACGTGCCTTATTAGAAAGTATTTTCACCTATGATTGACAAATGTACATTTAATTTGTGTTTAGTGTTTCCTAGGGAGGAAAGGGATATTCTCAAGATGAGTTCTTATGGATGATTTGTTGAATTTAAGGAAATACACTACAGCATAGCCTGGAGAAGTTTGTATAGGTTTGGATATCAGAGTTGTTGACTCCAATTCCTGGTTTTCCTATGGCCCTGGGAAAATCACTTCATCTCTCTGTGCTGTAATCCCATCTCTCTGATGGTTATGTGTAATGGAATAAATAGAATTACACCATGTGAGGGGCAGACTAAAACCGCTCCAGATGAGAGACAGTTGAGCCAAAACATTCCAGATTTCTTTCCTTACTGCACAGGAGGAAGGAGAATTCCTGATACCCCACACTTTCAGCACGCAGAGCTGCTGCTGTGACTGTGGAGAGCTCTGCAGCAAGGACTTGGATGAAAGATGAGGCACCTTGGTACCCTTAGGTGAGCAGAAGTGAGGAAGGAACCAGTAAGTCACACTCCTGGACTAGGAAAAGATGTGGTTTTCACCCTCAAGGGAGCTGTATGTTTAGACAAGTTAAGGAGAACTGCAAATATCCCTTGGTCCCTTAGGATTTTCTCCTTCCCAACTTGTACACGTGAGGGTGAACTTGCAGCCCCACAGGGTGCAAAGGGGGTTCTGACACCAAATTCATCAGGGCCATGGTTCACTTGATCTTATTTACAGCTGGGTTTTGGGCTTTTTCCAAACTGCTCCTCACTGGGAATTCTTTGTTATAACCTGATTGTCAGACTCTGTCAGGTTCTGAAAATAAAGACCCCACTTCCCAACCTGATCACCTAAAATGAGATTGAATAATGTAGGTGGGCTCTGACATTTGGGTTGTCTCCAGCTTCCCAGGGACACCCTTTGCTTTTAGTTCTCCAGGATCTCCAAGAGACTCTCTTGTGGAAATCCACATCCCTCTGGAATCAAGGAAAATGTTCTCACCAGCTCCAGTAAAGATTTGATTGCTTGCATGCCAATATAAGTATCACATGTAGAAAATGTCACTCCAAACAGTCACAAATCCCTCTTGTGCAGAAATATCAGGAATTTCCATGTCAGCACTATTAAAAAGGAGAATAATTCCAAAGGTGATTTGTGCACCTGTTTCTTCAGCATGAAAACATTTCAAGAGGTTTATTGCATTAAGATGTTAATCAGCATCAGGAAACACATTCTCAGTTCTGCAATAAGACCCAGAGAGGCAGTGTCATTCCTCAGTAAACAACTCACAAATGAGGATTATATTTGTCTGTACAAAAGCACATGCAACACTCTGCACATCTAAACCAGACCTCAGAATATTTTCACGGTATAAAAAGTTGGAGACACTCATTAGAAGCAAATGGTATATTTTCAATGAATAAATGCAATATGGTTTCATGGCCCTGCACTTGGTGTGTCTTTCTGCAGCTCCAGGAGCGACGCTCCCAATACACAACTGCCTGTCATAAAAGTGTTTATTTGCTCAGAGGTACAGCTTCTGCTCCTGCAATCCTGCTGGTGGAATTATTATAATTCTCCAACACGTTTCAGGCTTTTTTGGGTTGTTTCACACTCTGCTTTTTAACCTTCAACAACAAATATTGTTGTATCATGAAGACAGCAAATCCAAACAATTACATATGTAGTCCAAAGGCATACACAAGAAAATCAATATTTGACATCTTTGCAACTCCCTCCTTGGAGCAGCGCTCAATAGCTCTTATTCATTATACACTTATCTCTCTTTCAGATTCGCCTTTGTCACCAGAAACCCATTTTTTTTTCTCCTTTGACTTCCACATAACTTCTTTGCCCTGTACTTTTACAGATGCCTTCTGGCTATAAATACTAATGAAATCTCTTTGCTTAATTCAATTTTGCTGGTACACTTACAGTTATGACCTAACTTTCCCACGAGAGAGACTGATTGAACATTCCAATACCTTATGGATGGGAGCAAACACTCCACAGAACTGGACTGACAATTTCCATAATTATAGAATTCACAGCCTAATGACCTTAAAAAACAATAAAAAGATCTCTTGTTAATTCCATTTCTGTTACTGACATTCAAGATATTTCATTTTTCACAGGACAACAAATTTACTTTTTATTTTCAAAAGAGCAGTCTATCCTTTTACCCTAGATTAAATTTTCTGAATATTGGAGGATTTCATTGAATATTTAGCATTTCTTTGTCTTTTAAAAGTTAGAATATTTATGATCCTTAGAATGCTCCTGACTGATTTATAGCAATCAATTATAAGAGTGCGTTTTGAAATAGCCCTTTTAAAAATGAAGAATAGAATAATTAAAAAGATCAGAAGTCCTCCCTTGCATATAATTATTTCATTATTTCATTACAGTGCAGAAATTGTTTTTGCTGACTGCGAACAATTTTAATTGAGCAAAAGCTGTATTAATATACGATAGCAAGCAGTTCTTCCTAAGAAATAAGAGCACTAATTGCCTAAATTTTTATTCAGCACAGAGAGCCTTAAAAGCCACATTGTAATATAAACCTAATCACTGGGTACAGTGGATCCTTTTGCCGTGGTGGAGCCATTCCCAAAGCATAACCTTGCTGTGCAGTTAATTTATTCCTTCAACAGGTTTATTGCTGCATGAAACATTTGTTTGGGTGCTGATTTGTGGC
>NW_008238126.1:8746512-8757272 GCF_000691975.1 Corvus brachyrhynchos | reverse complement strand
AGGCTGAGAGCAGAGAGCTTTGTGCCAGCCCTCCTCTGCCTGCCCAAGCAGGGCTGCCTGTGCCACCCACGGCCACCTTGTCCCCACGTTTTGGTGGGGACACCACCACGGTGGTGCCTACATTGCTTTGGCTCCTCACTTCCCATCGCCTGGCTGCTTTCTCCAGCTGCTCCAGGGTTTCCATCTGTGCATGGGGAGGAAGAAAAACACCACCAGGGAGAAATTAAAAGTGTGAGCCTGCTTTTGATGTCTTGAATTTCCATGGGAGAGAGGTTTCCTCTTGCTGTAAGGATTTGGGGAGCTTGAGCTGTTGCTGAAAGCTCTTAACTATACATACCCCACGCTGGGTAAGTATCCATGCTTCTCCAAGGAGAAGGTGGTGGTGTTTGTTGCAGGCTGGGATTTGGGTGGGCTTGCCTTGGCCCAGAGACCTCTTCTCATGCTGCTGTTGGTCTCTGTGTTAGAAATATTTCACTGTCACCGGTGCCACCTCTCTTCAGGGGTCTGGACTTGCTGCCAGCTGCTGAAAACCACCCCTGTGCTGGCTGGCTGAAACTCCTTTGGCCACATGTGATGGCAAATTATTGTCAGCTTTGGAAACACAGGTTCCTTGGCCACGATGGTCCTTCCGGGTGCTTCCCACAAGGGACTTGAAGAAGGGTGGGATTGGGCTCTGACAGGGACTGATGTGGGCACTGACAGGGACTCTCTAGGGGCATGGCTATAGGGGCAAGGGCACTCACCAGCTGTTCGTTGCTCCCAAGCCCTTCCCAGCCTCTGGCATGTAATATTCCACTGTGCCAGGCACAGGCAATCCATTCTTGTGTTCAGCTCCCAAGTAGAGCTCAACGTCCCACCTGATACAGACCAAAAAACACTGGTGAGGTTGGCTCAGAGTCCTTAACTTCATCGGAGACAGTTTTTTGGAAGGAAGCAAAGTCTTTTTAATAAATAATAACACCTTAGCCGGCGTGGTGCTGGCAGATGGCTCGTGATAGCTTCTGCCTGAGGTCTCTGAGCTCAACGAGAGGAGTCTGGAAGTCCATGTCAGAGACACCGCGGTGCCTGGGAGTGCAGACATGGAGTTATCTGGAAATAATCGCTGCAGGGGACATCTGGAGTTTGTCTGATGTCCAAGTTTCTCCTATCACAGCGTAGTTGCTTCCGGGGTGCCGAGGGAAGCCGCAAATGGGGCTGCTGGTGGTTTGTGAATAAGGCTCTTTGTCAGTGCTCGGCTCTGATCCCCCTCCTCTCAAAGCCTGGCTGAAGCCCATCCAAAGAAGAAAAGTGGAAATGAAAGATAAAATTCTGGTCCAATGCAGCAGCCTTAATATAGTGTCTGAATGGGAGAGAAAAGATTTAAAATTACCTCAAAGTGAGGCTGGAAGTTTCCTCCTGAGCTCGCTGCTTTCCAGTCCCACTGTGAAGCCTTGAATGCAGTTTTGGTGCCAAATTAACACTGTAGTGTTCAAGTAAGAGCAGTGGAAGTACCAGTACCAATAACAGCCAGCAGCACTCAAACACAGCCGCATTAAGGATCGCCTGGCAGCAGGTGTGATGTATCCCTCTGCTATTCCATAGTGTCAGCCCTCAGGTACATAGTTATAATTCCTGCGAGAGGCAGGCTCTGGAGATGACAGACTGAATAGTTACAATCTATCATGAAACATTTTCAAGGATGAGTTAATGATTTTGTGCAATTTCCAGACCAGTTAGCTGAAGCCTGCAAGCTGGAGTTCCCCTGGGCTGCAGCTCACCAGGAACAAGTAACTGCTTTCTCCTCGTGCCTCAGTTTCCACTTCTACAAAACGAGTAAAGATCCTGCCTTTTCTGTGAAATCATTTAAATCTATTTCAGAAAAGTGCTGTATAGGAAATACTCCAGAGCAGGGAAGGTGGGCTTTAACCAACTTTTCTTGCAGCAAAATCAGGGCTAAAATTAGTCCTGAGTTAACACTTTTGTTTTTTCTGAACAGTTATATCCCATGTTTTCCTGAAGTAAGTGCACAGGCTAAGACAGGGAATGTGTCTGTCTTTGCCAGTGACTTTAGTGTCTGGTATCTGTGCAGGTGGAGGTGGGAAATATTGGAAACTCCTTTTGTATGTGCTTGTCTCCAGCTGGAGCCTGCTGTTGTGTCCGTGGGTTTTGTGCATGTGAAAAAGTCTTGCATCTTCCCAGCTGAGCTCTGCCCTGCTGTGGTGAAAGCCATTACAAACATCAACTCCACAAATCCCTGCACTGGCTTAATTTCCTTCCCTTTCTCCACCGAGTTGGTTTCAAAGAATTCCAGGATCACAGAATGGTTTGAGTTGGAAAGCACCTTAAATCCCATCTTGTTCCACCCTCTGCCATGGGCAGGGACACCTTCCACTATCCCAGGTTGCTCTAAGCCCTGTCCAACCTGGACTTGGAGACTTCCAGGGACAGGGCATTCTCCTTTGCAGAGGTCTGAAGCTTAATTTCCCAGCCTGTAAGAACCTGATAACAGCCTGGCCATCCAGATGTTGGTTGGAAAGCTAAAACATTATGAAAGATCCTCAGTGACTCCAGAGTCCATCCCTCCTCACTGGAGCTCTGGCCCCTTGTACCCCCCTCCCTGGGCACCAGACTGGCAAGGCTGGTCCTCACAGTGCTCTGGGACTCTGACAAAGAGAGAAGGCTCCAGCTGTGTCCAGACACATTTTTGCAGCACTGTCCCTTGGCTCACAGCTCTGCCCTTTGAAAACTTGGGCACTTTTACTCTAGTGAGCCCTCTCGGTGCTTCCTCAGTGCCCAGGGTAATCCATAAGAGGTCGGTTCCCTCGCAGTCCCAAGACAGCTGTGCTGGCAGTGTGGGATACAAAGGATTTGCGCTGCCATCTGTGTCCTTTGTGCCTGCTCACGGCATTTCCCTCCCTCCCCCGTGCCCGGCAAGAAGGAGAAGGTTATTTGTCTTAAGAACATTTTCTCCTTCTCTCTCTTTTGTTTTGCACCAGTGTCAACGAGCAATTTGCACCATAATTCATTCTTGTTTGGGCCCTAACTGTCCCTCCCTGTCCGGAGCTGGCTGCTTGCCTGGCCATTCCCAGGCTCTCCCCGGGTGTTTCCCAGAGCTCCATCGAGGCAGGGTCAGCCCTCGTCTGCCAAGTGGAAGCTGCTGCTCCGAGGGCATCCCATGGTATTCTATGAGAGTGCGAGTAGGGAGAGCTCCAAATAAACACTCTGGGGCAGTTTAAGGTGCAGCTGCTACTGCCCAATTCCCAGCCCTCCTGTGAAGTCCTGTTGAGAAGAAGGCAGCTCTGACAAAGACATGGGGTTGGAAGTGAAGACCATCCTTTGTGCTGCTCCAGCCAGGCAGCCATCAAGACCCAAAAAAAGCTCAGTTATGGCTAAACTCACATAGTTATACACAGACTGTGCAATCATTAATAAAACACCCAACAAAAACCCTCCCCTCTTTCACCAGGGTGACAAGAGACTTAATTAATTAGCACTTTAAGGTGCTTAGATAGTCCATTGGTGGGAAATCATAACTTACTCATTTTCCCCTCCAGGTGGTCAGAAAAGAGTCAGCATTTCGTTCTCATAGATGCAACAGAGGCATCGCCATTGCATCTAAAATTTTGCAAGGGATAAAAGACCTAGCAGAGGGCTCTCACTTCCTGGAAGTGATTCTGATGGCAGGAATTATTTAAAGGGAGAGAAAAGCATGCCTCTATTGAGCAAAACTCAGAGCAGGTTAGGAAGGCTTGATGACAACCCAGAAGCTTCAACAAGGAAGAGACAACTTTTGTCACAGGCTTTTCAACCTGTAGCAACCAGGGAACACAACAGGGAAGGGCAAGAAGATGCTTGGCAAATTCAGAGTGAAGAACAGAGCACATTTTTTAAATGTAGGGAGTCATTCAATTCACCTTCCTCTCTCTGATGCCCAAGAAATTTTAGAAATTTAAATTAGGAAATTTAAACCTCAGGAATTCCCAGGGGGATTTGGTGGTTCATCCTGAGCTCCCTGCGCAGTTGGGCTGTGCTGCAAAGTCATTTCTGCACCCACTGCCTTGGCAGCACCACACACACAGAGACACAACGCACCTCTGATGGCAAAAGCCAGAATGTATCACTTAGAAAGGCTCCAAAAAACCCACTTTTCTTTTATAATAATATTTCCACAGGCCAAGGAATTGATGGCTGGACTAGGGGAAAACATGCCTCTTTGCTTCCAAGTAATAGGCTGCAGTTTTGCAAGACTAAATCCTTTTAAAAGCCCAGAATCACATCCATTCAGCCCGTAAAAGAAAAAGAAGTCTAATTTGATAACATTATACATAAAGTGTTTTCTTGACTTAGATATATTTTAGGCATGCCAGTTATATAACACAGAACAAGCGGGGGGAAAGGACTTGATCACATTCAGATGATACTAAATTATCTTATGACACAGGCTGTATCTTTTTTACAACAGAAAATGGAAACAACTGTGTCCTTGACCTTCAAAAAGGAATTGACTTCCCTAGCTTAACTATTCAAACAAACAACTGTGTACTCTCTTCAATTCCTGTGATAATTTTGATTTACTGTAAATGACTGAATTTAATGAACTAAATTATGCTATTTAAATGCATTTTGTGAATGGTATTGTAGTTTGTTACTAAGCATTATGTCTATGCTAAAGTGTGCTGTAAATGATATGATATGGAACATATGTGCTGTATTCATAATTTAACTGTTGCCATGGAGTGCCTTCTTCAATAGGCTCCTTTGAAAAACGAGTTCTTTATTTACCTGGTGAAATGAAGGTGATTTCTCAGCAAACCTCTAGGTCTCACTGACCTTGACAGAATTACAGTGCTAATATTTTCACATGGATGAACTGTTCTTCAATAATTTTTCCAAAATAGATGGCACAAATAGGTTTTCCGTTAATGCCGTGACATACTGCATGTTTTCTAATCTCACTTTTCTTTTTGTTTGAACAAATGTTTATTACAGCTCTTGCAAAATGACTCCTGTCCTCATTAGTGATAACAGGTTTCTGAATTCAGAGCTGGATCTCAGGGTCTTGGACGTGATTCCCAAAAATGCCTTGAGCCTGATGCTGCAGAGGCAGCCAGTGCCCAGCTCCATTTCCAGCCATGCCATGCAACCTGTGTTATGCTCCTGTTGATGAAACCCTTTGTATACTTGGATTTCTCTGTTCTTAAGGCCACAAATTTGACTCTGTTTTGCTGGTATTGGGGGATTTCTTTGCACTTAAAGCCAGGTTCATCAGAGCTAAATCCTGAAACTCTGCAAATTCCCTTTAGCCAGACACCTTTCTTTCTTTAATGCCTCTGGGCCAGTCAGGCACACATAGATACTGGTCAGAAATTAAGAGTGTTATACGTAAAATGATATATAAAAATAGTTCTACTGTTTTCAGAAAATGATGGGAAATTGAGTAAAGCCTCTAGAATTTCAATGGCTACTTCTAAGTTTGGAGTCTCATTTCAGATTTTTCCTATTTACTACTTCTTTCCAAAGAGAAAATGTCAGTAATTTCTGAGAGCAAATAACAATGCAAGAAAATTCTGGGAACAACAGGGAAGGATTTTTACAATATCTTAGAACATATCAGTCTTCATTCAGTGTGCATTTAATGGGTCAAATAAGGACACTCTTGATGAAACATTGAGCCATATATAATACCACCTTTTAACTAATTTGAACATCCACAATAAATCATGGCTGCATTTCATAACTGTTCATCAACCATCAGCTCCCAAGGAGAAGAGCTGAGTTTTCTGAACATGGACTGTCTTGGAAACCCTGGCTGGTTTTAACTATGTGATATGTGTTATCATTGCAAACAAATGTAGCAAATATTGTAAGGGTTTTTTTTTAATAGCCGTATTTCCACCAGTGCATAGGTCTGGTGGCATTTTCATATGTGCAAAGGCTCCTCCTGGAGGTCAGTTGTGTTGTCAGATGCCCTGCTCCACACTCAGGTGGGTTTTTGCAGACCAGCCTTAGTTCCTGCCTGTGCCAGAAAATATACTTATAAAACAAACTGCTAAAAATATAAGCACATGTGGCATGGTGAAAAATTTCTTGCTGTAAAGCTCATTCCAAAATGTTTCCTAACCTAACAGGAGTGTGTCTGTTGGTTTGGATGCGTCTATAGAGGGAGAAAAACTTGAGGGTGACTTTTTATTTTCACTTTCTCTTGAAAAAATAACGATCTGCTGAAGGAAAGTGCACAAACAGCGAGGGGATAATGCTTCCCATGACCTTACTAAAGCAGGTACTCTTGGCATCTCCTGCTGCTGGGAGCCTGAGCACATAGCCAACACCTATGGATGGTGTTGCAGGATGATGGACAACGTTTGGGCTTCAGCTCCCTCATCATCACCGTCCGGATAGGCTTCAGCGAGGGCAGTGCCAGGAGCAGGATGGGACCCCTGCCCACCTTCCCAGGTGGCACAGCTCCATGAGAGGAATTCCTTCTCTAGCACTTTTTATTTTGGGTTAATCAAGTGCGATCCCAAATGCTGTGCAGAGAGTGGGTAACGCCTCCTGAGCCAGGAATTGGCATGGCAGGAGCAGCCTGCCCCGGGTACCTGCTCTGCATTGTGCACCATAATTGTGTGAGAGAAGGAGCTATTTTTCAGCAAGTGGCTATCGGATACTTCCCGTGCTGCATATCAACAACCAGATCTTGACCCAGAAATGTCAGTCCCCGCTCAGAGCAGACAAGGAAGCATAATTAGAGATGCTCTGGCAACGTATTTTAGCACTGACGGTGACAATGTTTAAATTTTTAATCAGGCATGTAACATAAAAAGCACATAACATGAAATGTGAAAAGAAAATTGGCAAATACCAACGTGCTGTTTGACACTTTATTTCACTGAAGGAAGTGAACATCAATAAACATTATTTATCATAAATGACAGAGAGGAAGGCGTGTTTCTAATAAAAACCTTCCCATTGCAAGGGGTGAATCTCATAAAAGCACCCTGATAGTACTGTAAAAGCCATGCTGGGCCAGACCACAAAAGGAAACACAGAAATATTTATTGGGAAGCTGTGATGTGCACCCAGATGTGTTCCCTCACGACAGCTGGCTTTGGGGGGCAAAGAGATGCCCCCAGGGTGCAAGGACCCTCTTCCTTCACCTGCCACATCCAGATGTGGCACAGCTCCGAGCCCCACAGTAGGTGACACAAATGTACAAATGTATGATACAGCAAATGCCCTCCCAGGTTTGAGAGTTGACCCTTCAAGAACTGCATCCCATGGCAAGTTTTTCCCCAAGATGGAAAACACTGAGTCAGATATTTCTATCTGGAAATTAGAGACAAACTGAAGAGATGTGGTGGGCTGGGTCCAATGTACTGACCCAAGGTGTAAATGGGGAGATTTTTTGTGACCCCCTCACCCCCAAACTCCTTCTGTTTTAGCAAAACCTTTTAATTTCAGTGTCTTTGTAAACACTGCTGGTATTTTCTCCTGCCTAAACCCCATCCCTCCCACCATGCCTACTGGATGTGGGCTCTGCTGAGTGAGACCTTGTGGTGATCTGAGCCTGGAGAAGCACTGAGCTTTACAGGGTAGATGAATGCACCCAAAAATTACTTGAGGGAAGTGCCAATCCAAGTATGCCAAAGTTAGAAAAAGCCTGATTTAGGGCTATTCTGGTCACTTTAATTTGTCTCTGTCGTATGCCTGAATAGAGAGTCAGTCTCCAACCGCAAGATTCCAGCTGCTGCCACAAAAAAGTACAAACTTAGAGAAAACAACCCCTCTGTGCAGAGCACACTGAGGCAAACTGTGTGTGGCTGCCCCTGAAGCCCATGTGAACATATGTGCACATTCTGATACTTTCTGAGTGTCCAAGCTCCTCTTTGCCTTCTCTAGCTGCAGTTGTCCCTTTTTCCCCGCTTGAAAATCCCCTTCTCTCCCAATCCTAGTCTCTGATATCTGCCTCCTGGATGCAGGTTCCTGCCTTTGCCTCGTTACTGCCTGTCTGGCTCTTGTGTCCTCTGCAGCAGGGTTACATTTCCATGGTCTGTGCTGCTAGGATGTTGTGAGGAAGAGCTGGGAGCCTGGGAAGACCTGCTCAAGTGCCAAAGCTGTGGGCTGCTCTTCTTTGGCTTGCTCCGATGGGATCATGGTTGCCTGGTTGATGGGAGCTGTGAGGAGAAGTGTTCTATGCACAGAAGACAGAGGCTTTGGAGGATGTTGTGGACAAACCCTGAAACCTCTAATTTTTTTATAAACTTCACCAAATCCAGACAGAGTCAATAATTCATTCCCAAAGGCAACGGAAGTCTCCCAGCCAAATTTTAAGTACAAACCATCCTGAAGTGAGATCTTCTCAATGAGATTGTTGTGAGATTCTTTTTAATGTGGGCAAAAGAAAATATTTTGACTTGTTCTTGTTCGAAGAAAGATGTGAATCCTCTCTTTTGTTTTTTTTTATTCCTTCTTTTTTTCTCTTCTGAAATGTAGCAAGAGAATCCATTGGCAGTCATCATGGGACATTTCATCTCAAATGGGTAAAGGCTGGCAAAGGTACGGGCAACTGAAGGCAGATTTATACAATGGGGAGTGTCAGAAAAGCTGAACTGTAGGCACTGCTCTGCCCCACTTCTCATGGAATCATAATAATGCTTTTCATGGGAGCCTGCCTCTGGGTTAACTCCTGGGTGACCACAAGCCTACGTGTTGCTAATAATAGCATCATTGGCTAAAATATCTCCATGTTTACTGAGTTGCATATTCCAATTTTTTGTCTCTGTTTTGTCCTGCTTGTTCTCTTTTGTTTTCCATTCCCGTCATGCTGTTACACTAATATTTTCCATCTTGGTTCCAAGGGCTGCCACCATTAGCTGCTGCACCACGTGAACATTTGTGTCTCTCCATCAGATTTGTGAGGAGGCTGCTATGGCATGGCCAGCTCTCATGGCAGTGTTTCCTGAGAGCAGATGGTGACAGCTCAGCGCTGTCACCCGAGGCAGCTGGGGTGAGCTCCCTCTCTTGGAAGCATGGACTGTGACCATGGCATGGCTGGAACTGATCACAAAGTCTGGGGAATTTGGGCAAAGAAAGAGGAAATTCTGTATTTTATCCAAAGATAAGTAGTTTTGAATTATTTCAAATTGAGGCAACTGATAAAATGCTGCTGTCAGCCCTCACCACCCAGCAGGAAAAGCCATTTCTATTATCTAAAGGCATCGTTGCACCACCCCAAATTAAGTTCCATCACACCGTGCTTGGTAGTTATGACAAAGGGTAAATTTGAGCCGTGGAAGGAAACAAGAGAGTTTGCTACTGCACTGTTAGTCCTGCTTTAGACTTCATGGACTTGGTCAAGCATAAGACAGTTTTTGCTGGACCGAAATCATAGCTAAACCCCAGAAATTAATGTTTATCCCACCTCTATATCAATTCTTGGGGCACTGGACTTCAGATCCTTACCTTTGGACCTCACAGATCCTTACATTTGACTTCATGGGGATTTAGATACTGAAGGATTTGGGTCTTAACCTCTGCTCTAGTTTCCCAGCTGAAAGACAGTAGTAATATTTCTCTGCCATACAGCAGACTCACAGTGAGTAATTATTTCATATTTGTAGAGTACTTTGGGAAGAATGTGCTCCATATTGCTGATATTATTAACTTCTGGAGCCCAAGATGGAACAGTCAAGTGCCTCTGTGCTGTTCAGACCTGATAATCTTGAAATCCAAGGAATATCTAGAAGTTTTGACAGGAGAAACTCTCAGAAACAAAAAGAAATCCTTTTACACAGCAAGGATTTGGGGAAATAATGTAGAAGCATCAGTACACAGGCCAGCCTCTTGTTGCAAAGTGAGTGTGTTTCCAGCCTACATCAAAGCTGTTTACCTCTCCTGTCAGATGATTTTGTGAGAGTGTTGCAGAGGGCTGGAGAATATCGGGGTGACAGAGTCAACTTACAGAAAGGACTTACTGAGGCAGCAGACGTGCAAGCAGAGGTCAGGGTTAGCAGGGACAGGGCACAGGGTCTGGTGAGTGGATGAGAGGTCCAGAACAACAAACAAATGTCCCGTAGGACAGAAATCCAGCCATGTCCTTGGCTGCATCAAAGGAAGTGTGATCAGCAGGTCAAGGGAGGTGGTTCTTCCCCTCTCTCTGCTCTGGTGAGACCCCACCTGGAGCACTGAGTCCAGCTCTTGGGGCCCCACCATAGGAGCGATTGGGACCTGCTGGAGAGAGTCCAGAGAAGACCACAAAGGTGCTCCAAGGGCTGGAGCCCCTCTGCTCTGGAGCCAGGCTGGGAGAGCTGGGGGTGCTCACCTGGATAAGAGAAGGCTCCAGGGAGACCTTAGAGCCTCTTTGAGAGTGTAAAGGGGCTCCAGGAGAGCTGGAGAGGGACTGGGGACAAGGCATGGAGGGACAGGACACAGGGAATGGCTTCCCACTGCCAGAGGGCAGGGATGGATGGGATATTGGGAAGGAATTGTTCCCTGGGAGGGTGGGCAGGCCCTGGCACAGGGTGCCCAGAGCAGCTGGGGCTGCCCCTGGATCCCTGGCAGTGCCCAAGGCCAGGTTGGATGGGGCTTGGAGCAACGTGGGATAGTGGAAGGTGTGCCCTGGATTATGGGGGCTTCGTTCTGCTCCTCATTCCTGTCTTCCAACACAGGGGGGCTGGGTGTCTGGAGAACTACTGGTCTTGCCATGAACAGCTGAGGCAAAGAAGCCATTGAGTACCTCAGCCTTTTCCTCAGCCTTTGTAACTATGTCTTTTTCCCATTCCTGC
>NW_008238126.1:8722475-8746477 GCF_000691975.1 Corvus brachyrhynchos | reverse complement strand
AAATTTTGAATTTTTTTGTTTGCATTGGAAATTGTGACCTGGCTCACTTGGAGGCATTCAATATGAAGGTTGGGGGTTTTTTTTTTCTTGTTTTTATATAATTTTCCATAATTTCCTCTTGCCTTGTGCTATTTTAAGATGCTTAACTTAGTAGCTCCAGAAGAACCATTCATAAATAGAGTTGATCTGTGTTTTGAAAGTTTAACATACACTATCCAATGCACATTTACATACACCACTGAAATCCGGCATTTGGGAAATTAAAACAACAAAACTTGATTGCATATCATGATTTCATATTTTGCAGATGTTAATATTTAATCATATGCAGAGCCATTTAGCTTAAGTGCATTAATGTAACTCATTTAAAAGAGGCCAGTAATTGTCCTATTAACTCCCAGCCTGGATGTTATCCATGCTGCCCTGCTGGTAAGGCCAGAGGGAGAGTCTCCTATTGGCACCCACAGAGATTGCTCTGATCTGTTGAAAATCCTGTTAAAATCTAATTACTTAGGAGAATAGGCCAGGGAATATCTAATGAGCTTCAGGAAACCCACTGAAAGAAATTCTCTTTTAATACAGACTGAAACATCTTCTGTGTTTCAATTACAGTGGTACCACATGAACATAATTACACTTGTATAGAACGGGCCTCGTCTTTGTTATTTTAATTATGTATCACTAGATTTTTCTTAGTCATGGAGAAAAATAATTTGATTCCCCATAAAGGTTAAATGTTGATGAAAAGCTGAGTGTTAAAATAAATGTAATCTTTGTTTATGATAATTTCTTCTTTGTTTTGTGAGGAAATGTTAGTCAAAGTGGGTCACTGAGGGAAGATGACCGACCAAACACACACTGGGGAAGCCCTGGGAAGGTGGAGATGTTGTACTGATGAGAAAGATTTCAGAGAAGGTCACTCACTTTGCCAGCATGAAATCTGGCCTTACTTTTGTTATGGTAATTGATGCTGTTGACATTAAGCTCACAATAAAATCTCATAGCAGCAGCAGCAGCGCAACAGACTCCCTGTACCAACAGGGGGGACTATTTGCAATTTTTTCCGCTTGCAGCCTCTTAATTTTTTTAATTTGAAAATTCTGGTGGTAACGTGACCAAAATTATCACTGATGGCTTTTTGCAGTGACACAAACAGTTCTGTTTCTGCCCAAGAGAGTGGAACAGGCTCCCCAGGGAATGGGCACAACCCCAAGGCTTGCAGAGCTCAAGGAGTGTTTGGACAACACGCTCAGGCACCGGGTGGGATTGTTGGGGTGTCTGTGCAGGGTCAGGAGTTGGGGTCAATGATCCTTGTGGATCCCTTCCAACTCAGGATATTCTGTGGTTCTAGGGTTCTAATCCATGGACCTGCACGGCCTTGCTCCATTGGGAAATGAAGAGCACGGGACTGCTCATGGGTTTGGCCCCTTTATTGTGGCTGCCAACAACGTCAGAACCAGAGCAGCTGATCCGGGCAGCCTGGAGCATTGCTGCTGCCGCTGGTGCACCCGGGGGGAGAATCCACTGAATTTAATGGGGTTAAACCCTGAGGAGATGGTGTGGGCACAGAGGAGGTGGGACACCGTGACTGCCTGCCTGCCGGAACTCTGGTCCCAGAGTAGGGATGGCAAAGAAACCAGTGAAGGAGTAGCTGCTGGATAAACCCTTCACCATCTGCAGCCCCAGGTCCCTCACACGCTGTGAGGCTGTGGGGAGGCGGGAAAGTGCGGAGGTGGGAAAACGGAGAGGCGGGAAAACGGAGAGGCGGGAAACCGCTTCCTTCACACGCACTCTTAGGCTGCCCTGAGTCTTTGCTGAGCAATCCCGTGGGAGAATGTGATTCTCACGCAGCCTGGCTGCCCTGAAGAAGCTGAGGAGAGCTGAGGAGAGGCAGGTGCCCTGTTGGGTGCATGAGGGCTCGTGAAGAGACAACCGGCCATGGCTATTCCAGGTGGGTTTGCCCACCCTGTGTCGGGCAGGGCTGGATCAAAGAATCACAGGATCTGCTGGGTGGGAAGGGACCCTCAAGGATCATCTAGTCCATCTTCTGGCCCTGCACAGGCAACCCAACAATCCCACCCTGTGCCTGAGAGCACTGTCCAAATGCTCCTGCAGCTCTGGCAGCCTTGGATCTGTGCCCATTCCCTGGGGAGCCTGTTCAGTTCCCGACCACCCTCTGGGAGAAGAACCTTCTCCTAATATCCAACTTAAACCTCCCTGACACCACTTCAGGTTATTCCCTCATGTCCCGTCCCTGGTCACACC
This sequence comes from Corvus brachyrhynchos, assembly GCF_000691975.1. NCBI lineage: Eukaryota > Metazoa > Chordata > Aves > Passeriformes > Corvidae > Corvus > Corvus brachyrhynchos. The sequence goes on along the minus strand of NW_008238126.1, from coordinate 8,744,212 downwards.
GTCTCCCCCTCACGAGAAGCTGTAAGTGCAATGAGTCTCCCCTCAGTCTCCTGCTCTCCAGCTGAAGAGACCAAACGCCCTCAGCTTCTCCTCACTATTCTTCCCCTCACGGCCCTTCGCCATCTTTGTTGCCCTCTTTTGGATGCTCTCAAATGGTTTAATGTCTTTCTCATGGAGCCTGGCTGGATGTGGAGGTTGGTGCCATGACTGGCAGAGGTGCCCTCAGGGAGATGACTGCCCTGAGCTGGGAGATGTTCTGACATTCCAACATGGGGAGCTGACTGTGGGGTCCCGCAGAGTGAGGGGTGTGAGGGGGGATTCACCTCCTCAGAAGTGGCACAAAGCTACAAACAGAAGTAATAAGGACTAACAACTGCTGTCCACCACTTCAAACTCTCACGCAGGGTTTTAACCTGTGGGAAACTATTGCAGTCAGTTTGGTGAAGAGTCATGGCTGTGGAATAACTTTAAAAACCATGGAAGAGGCTGCTATGAACAGGAGTAGCCTCTGGGGCTATTCTGACTTCACAGAAACCTGGACTAAAGTTTGCAAAATGAGAGATCCATGTAACAAAACCTTAATTCTCTTTTCCTTTTTTCAGGTTGTGCACAACCTCAGAATTGTGCTGCTGTTTTTGCTCCAGAGCTCAGCCCAATGTCTTCCTCTCTGTTTGAATGGCAGACCAAGGAAAGCTGGCACAGGTAGTGGGCACAATTCCTATCAGATTCCTATCTGATATGGAGCTCTATGTTTTAATTTCCTTGTTTTTTAAATAACTGAATGCATTTTACAAATGTGACTCTCTTGCTTATGGAAATAATTTAATACTGCTACACAGATAAAGGAATAGAAAATGTTACCAAACTCCATTCTGGATGATTCCAATAGTATTTCTAATGAAGACAAAGTAGTCCTATTTTCTTAAGATATTGGGGGTTGAACATGAAGGGTCAGAGAATAAGTTGCAGAGCCACAAATTCATACATTTGAACTCTTTAAAAAGCTTTTCTTTGAAATTTAAGTGATAAATCCTTGTTTAACACATTGTAAACGTATTTACCGTGTTCCTTCCAGCTATCAAATGCAGTTGAGTGGGATTGCATCCATTATATTTGGTGTTAATGGAAGTGAGGTATTTGGTGCTTCATTTGACTGCATCCAGGAGAAAAAATGTGCTTCCTCAAGCTGAACTCCCACTCATCTGCCTGGAATTTGAAGGCCAAGTGCCTTATAAGTCCCATGTAAAATCTATCTGTAATATTTCTCACTGCATCCATTTAAGTACTTTTCATACTATTAAGATGCACATTTGGCAGGGAGAAGGAAATGAACTCAGGGAAAAATATTAAGATTTGGCTGAACTGTAAACTCTGTATTGGGAATTGGTCCAAACTTTGATTTTGCCCTTTTTAAACCACAAAACTGGACCTAGATTTTCAAACTCTGAGGCTCAGCTTGGTGTGGAACTGCAGAGTTCTCAAAAATCCTACCCAGCCCCTCAGGTTGGAAAACCCTTGGAGGTGATCCTGGCACAGCTTGAATTAGAATGAGAGTGAAAGAACCAGAGGAACCTCCCAAGCACTGCAGTCACATTCACTGAGTGATTGTAGTTTAAACTTCTGCAGTCTCTTTCCTGAGTCTCATCCTTAAAAGATGTCACATAAAAAAGGGTTATTCTAACTAGAGAATGAGCAAAGGAGTTTGGAGACTGCAGAGACTTGAGGGAAGATGGAACTCATTGACAGGAGGGGAAAATAAAAGGTCAAAAGTGGAAAGGAGGGAGGAAAATGGCTACTGTGAAAGACAGAAAAAATCACTGGAAATGTTCCCACCCCCACCCAGCATCCTGGCTCCGGTTCTGTGTCGAGTCATTTCTTTGGAAAAAGAGCCAGTCCGAGTACATTGCTGCTCAAGCCCGAGTGAATGCGTTATAAAAATGGAGAGTAGCATGTAAATCATTCATGGGGACGGGGAAATAAATAACCCTTTATGCCCATATAAATACTTATCAGGTGTTCATAAGGGGAATTTACATGGAGTTTTATTCAGTACTGTCAGCCATTCCTCTGTCTTCCATCATTCCTGCCGTGAAGACAATTCAAAATATGGTGGTGGAGAGAGCAACCTCTCCACCAGCGGATCCGCAGCACATCATGTAGAAAGCTCTGAACTTGCCCTCAGTGCTGCTGTTATTTTTATTATGGCTCTTAGCCGAGTGAGATCATTCTTCCTGGTTTGCCTCCCAAGAAATAATGGGAAGCAGTATGTTTAGCCAGTGGATTGATTCAGTGATCTATTAGTCTAATCCTGACTCTGCCAATCATCTACTGGGTGACTGCAGGCGAATCACATCACTTCTTTTGTGCCTCTGTTTCCTCTCTGACCTTCTGCCTGTCTTGTTTATTTGGACTGTAAGTTATTGAGGGCAAGGGCTGCCTCTTGCTGTTTGTGTGTACGGACCATGTCTGGTGCTCTGGGACCTCTGCGAGGCTCCATCTCCAAGTGGTGCTGCATGTAAATAACAACATTCAGCTCCTCTTCTGGAGGTCACAGAAAGAGGAGGAGTTGGCAGTTGTATAAACTGGTGGCACACTAAAAGGACATGAGGAAGAGCTTCTGCCATGAGCTGTTTTGCTGGGTGCTAAACAGGCGCAGAGCAGAAAGGTGCTCCCTGCCCCACAGATCGTGATGTGAGATCACTTTGGCCATCACGAGCTGCCCTGAGCCTTCACTGCTGGGATTCTTGACTTAGGGACACTTCCCAAACATCAGCTGTACACAGTCACGAGGCAGATCCATGCTGTGTGGCAAATGGAAAGTGACTTACTTGGTCCAAAATTAGCCCGTATTAGCCCAAATTACATGGTGTTTCGTTGCATCTGCTGTGAACAAGGAACTCCTGCAGGCCAGGTGGAAAACTGTGGCAGCCCAGCCTTGGGTTGTTTAACTGAGCCCTCAACTAATGGCTGTAATTCCCAGAAGAATCAGGTTGAAAATTCTTTTGGGTTTTGGGAACTCTGTGCAATGGCAAGATTCATACCTGTCACCAGGGCTGTACCAGAGATGTTTGTCATCAGTGGCAATATTGCCTTTCCCCAAGGGTCCTTTGAACCATCATTTTGGTTTTGAAGCCCCTCTTCTACGTTCAGGAGTGACACCAGCATAAGGTAAGTTTTGGTTGTACTTGGCATTCCCTTAGTAGAATATTCCTCATGGATACTGTTCAAAACTTGATAATTTTTTTAATATATGGCTTTATTTTTGATAGGCCTGATGCTTTTTCTCAGCTATTTCAAATGCCAGATTCTGCAACTCTCTGAAAGGGTCTCTATTCTGCTCTGTTCTGGTGGATATCAGCAATGGAGATGGGTTGTGAGTCCCATAGTAGAGCCTGGGATTGTCTTTGCTACTCATTCATGCCTTTCTAGTCCCTGGAAAAGGCAGTCTAAAATATGAAAAGATGGGCATGATCCTGCATTTTTCTCCATAGCTTTTAATAGGAAATTCAGCATGTTGCTTTGTTTATGTAATTCAACATCATCTTTCACTATTAATTCTAAAGTGTAACCTAATTCTTAAAGTCATTTTTGGTTTTTGGATCATCCAATTCAGTTACCATTTACTTGTGATTCTGAAAATAAAATTTGACCCATCAGATGCAAAAAACCCCCCGAAATTTTGTCCCTTGGTTAAAAATGAAACAAGAAAACTGAAATGATAGATGTTGTTTGATATTTTCCTGATAGGACTATTTATTCAAATTGGAGCTAGAGATGTTCAGAGGTAAAGGAATCTTCTGAAATCATAGGGTGTAAGTATATTATAGACCAATAATTTGGGTAATGCTATAAACCTGCTGAATGGGAATTTATGGAAGCAGATACTACTGGTTTTAATGGGAGTAACAACCATAAATCCCTGTGCAAGAAGATTAAACTAAACTCTGCAGTTTTAATTATTGGTGACATCACTTTTTATTTGTCATGTGTCCTACTTGGTAAGGCAGCCTCAGTACAACTGCTGGCCCACTCCTCAGACTGACTGGTGAGCAAAGGTTTGTGAGAGCAGCCAATGCCTCTCCTTTTTGGAGAACCACCTCTAAATTGTGTGTGTTCATTTTATTATCCATCCTCCACGAGCCTTGTTCAGAGCCTATATTTGTAATACTTTAAAAATACTGCAATATTAGACTGTGGCTGTAGTGAGCTGCCCTGTCAATTGCTGAAGCACCTGGAGTCCTCCATGAGGTACCACCAGCTCACAAAGGCATTGTCCACACTGCCCTGAGAAAAAAGGACCAACCCAGCCTGTAAACCAGGCTAGTTCTATATTTCTGGAAAATAATGTAGGGACACATCCTCAGCTGACATAAATCAGAAACATCCCATTGAAAAACTTCAGTCAGCTTATTAATTCACTTGAATTTTATGGTGCTACACTTATTTCTGCCAGATGACAGTCTGCCCCATCACTTTTCCCATTGCCAAAGACTGACAATATTTAAAAGCTAACATATTTTTATTACATCGATGTATATATATATGTGTGTGTGTGTGTGTGTGTGTGTGTGTTACATGCTCTGTAAAGGAAACATACAGTCAAACACTCGGAAAGAACTGGTTTGAAAGTTAAAGCCAATCTAAGCTTGAAATCCAAATTCTGATTAAATGTTAAAAGGTTAGATAAATAACTTTTAATTTAATTGTTTGTGTATATGCATATGTGTGTCTTTTATTTCTTGATGTATTTTTTTATAATACCTTTGCCTAATATCTGAAATAATTATTGCCTTTCTCTGAAATCTGTGTATTTTCAATTTTTGCAGGAAAGTAAATCAGACAGAAACATAAACATAAAATAAAGTGGTTACATGTAAAAAATTAGGTACCTTGAATCAAAAGTAGTAAGACCATTGCTCTGAAATTAGAAGAGATTCATCAAAGTAAAAGTAACTGTGACTAAGGACTATGAAAATATAAAGGGATTGACATATGTGGTAAAAGGGCAATTAAATCCTTAGCTTTTTCACTGTGATGATTTTATAGCATCTTCTTACTGTTGCCAGTTTGGAAGCTGCCAACAAATATTTTCTTAATTGCAAAAGGAGACAATATGTGTCCCACTGTTTCATTCATAACATTTGATTAAGTTAAAGAGGCTGCGCTCCTATTTGGGAGAACAAAGAGTTGGAGATGGAAATAGCAAAGACACATTGTGTGTTTGAAAAAAGATCCCAGGAACAAATGATTAACCAGAAATTTTACAGGAAAAAAAAAGTCTACTTGTCTTGACAGAATAGCCTGATCCTGTAATAAACCCTCCCAAAGTCAACAGTTCATAAAGTCTTTTGTTCTAGTAAAAGGGTCTTTAATTTTTAACACAAACTCACACTTTGGTATGCATGAGCTTAAGTAAAATTAGAAGACATGTATATAATAGGATTTAATGGATTATCATCTGCATTTTCCAAAGATGTCAGCTTCTCTCGGCTCTGATGGAGTAGCACTTAATGTAAATTTAATTTGAAGTGATGTATGGAGGGCTTGAGGTGGTACTCTGTGATTCCCTAACTGCCTGGAGAGGCTCTGTGGGTAGCATCTGGATTTGGCTGCTCCACATGCCCAGCAGCATCTACTAACTAGGATTAATGAGGTGGCCTGTTCACCAGTGATCCAAAGGAGGTATGCTACATTTACTCCCAACAATATGAATAGGAGGGCCAGTTTCCTTTGGGGGCACACTGTTTGATGAAACTTAATGATGGTCTCGATATTAGGTGTAATAAATATACTGTATAGAAAGCACTTTTGCTTTGTCAGATTTAAATGTTATTTAATCATAAAATGGTGTTTGGCTTAGCAGGGCTGAGTTAAAGCTCATAATGGCCTCGGATGACATCTTTAAAGCTAATATTTTGCCTAAGTTGGGAAATAAAGTACCAACTTAAAAGATCTAGTATTTACCTTTGAGACAATTATTTTTTTTTCAGTTTGGGGAAGAGAGGGAGGAAATCTCTGCTTGCTTGCAAAGTTGTGAGACGGTCTTAAAAAATATCTTTGCACTTACCTCCATGTCTTTGTGTAGAAATCAACAGCTATTAACTTTTAGGCAAAACTTCTCTGTGTGGTCTCAGCCTCATTTACGCGTCAGAATTGTATTTTGCCTTTGTGTCTAACTGAGCATTGAATGAATTCTCAGCTAATTTCAAATTCCCTTTGTCATCATGGTTTTCAGCCAAAAGTCTATAATAAATGGTCAGAAGATGAGCTGAGACTGAATGAATAGTGAGTGGTATTCATCAGCCAAACATAGAGTCCAGATCCAATTATATGTATTCATTAAGTGATAATGATATCATGGTCTTTAACTAGGAAGAAAAGAGTGTAATTGAATAATAACAGTTGTACAATCCCAGCGGAACACACTCTCCATCCCAGCACAGCGACCCTCGGGGATGATGCAGAATTGATGGAATTCTATTACTCTTTGATAGATTTATTATGAAGGGCTGAGTGGACTTGCTACTCCACTTTGTCACTCACACTAATCAGTATCGTAAGGCCCCGAGCGTGCAGGCTTTTGTATCCCTTTGACAAAGACAAGGTTAGGGGAGGATGACAGACACCCAGACCTTTACAAACCCATACCGCAAGATGAAATGGGCCAGCTGAGCTCTGAGCTGGGACAGAATTTTAATTTGTTTATCAATGGCTCACATGTGCAACACCATAAGGATATTTGTCAGAGGAGTAACACTGAAGCTAAACTCTTTTGTTTGGCAAGTGGAGCTTGGAAAAATATTTATTGAACTGTAAAAAACAGGGTAAATGAAAGGAAGGTGAAAAGTCTAAATGGAGTGGAAAATAACTTGCATTACTGTGCATAAAGTATGAGGAGGATGGGTATCTTTGTCTATTTTTGTTTGTTTCTGTTGAAGGAAATTTGCTCACAAACTACAGTCTGATCTCTTGTTGATTTAGATTCTGGGGGGGACTTAGACAAAACACAAGTGGGCAAAATGAATTTCAAGTGTTGCTTTTTATTGCTGTTTATTTATAAGAAGCTTCCAGTTCAGGCAGATGGATTGCTCTCCTCCTTTTTCACTATTAAAAAACCAGCAAAGCAAATAAAATACCCTGGCCTTAAAAGCTAGAACTTGTAAATACAGTCTTGGATTTATAAAAACAATCTTGTATGTGTTCAAGCGTGGCTGTTTCTCCTATCCATCGTTCCCATTCAAATGCAGGCAATAGACTCTGTCAGCATGGTCAGTAGCTATCAGAGCCCACTGGATTCAGGGAAACAGACAATTTGTTGTGCTTCTGATCCCAACAGGAGCTGCAACCAACATTGGCATAAACAAGGCAGTGCATAAGAGCCTGCTGCCAGGGTTTGTTTTTTGTCAGTGTTGTTGAATGATAGATATTTCCATCCTTTTCTTCTCTCTGAATTGCTTTCCCTTTGCCTTTTTGTAGCGTGGCATTCTGCATTCTAAGAGGCATTTGACAATTCAGTGTCTGGGTTCAGTGTCCCTGTCCACAAAAACAAATAAGTTGAGCCATGCTGTGTCCTGTGTGGAATTACCATGCCAGTGCCTCTGTCCCTGGTTGGGATTTGTGTTGGAGGCAGCACAGTCAGCTGTGACCACAGCAATTGCCTGAGCTGGCATTCACTGTGGGCAACAAGGAGCAGGGATACCAGTGACCAGAGCAGAAAACATTTAGGACAACCTTAGTTTCCCATATTTTGTGCCGTGGATTCTCTCTGTAGGGCTCTTGTCCCACAGAAGCTCCTTTTTTTCCCTCTCCAGCCAGAGGCACAATTTTGAAGATGTGGCTGTGGAGCTTGGTGGCCCTGCTGGGTACATCTGAACAGCCAACTCAGGGTGCATCTGGGACCTGGGAGGACCTGCCCACACTGGTTGTTATCTTGCCAACAAAATTGGTGAAGGGAAGATGACCCAGGTTTGACCATATGTAGCAATCACAGCACAGAGCTGCTGGCTGGCTGGTGCTTGGGTCCAGTGCCCAGGCACAAGCCTGATACACTATCAGCACGGCTACTGAGTGTTTTATGTTTTGTCTCTCTTCCCTCTGTATAAGTAATTCTGAGGCCAGGCAGTGGATCCTTGCTCTCTTCCAGGACCTGCCACATCCATAAACTCTGTGCTTACCGGGGTTCACTGAATTTATTTGGTTAAGGTGCCGGGGAGTGAGTGAATATTTCAGAACTGAAAATGACTGTGCTACAAATCAGACCCCCATGGCAACAGCCCTTCCCTTGCACAGTACAGCCCTGTGTCTCCTTTTGGGTTGGATGACGACAGCTTTCCCATACAGGCACTTTTTAAAAATTCTTCATCCTGCACAGTCACGGGCACGATGAACAGATGGCAGCGTTTTGCATCTGTTTTGCAAGAAGAAGCCCTGAAAATTCTGTAAATGGAGCACAAGAAGAGTAATCCTTTTCAGTGCCAGGTTTTGTGATGACAGCATGGAATCCCACAAGCCTCTCCCAGGGGCTGGCACAACTGCCCGGGAACAGCCACCTCCTGCCCTGCTCTGCTTTGCTCCCCTTCCTCGGCACGTGGCGATCAACAGGCGCACTCAGGCTGATGGGGTGTGACCAGCACGGCTCCCACAGGGACGGTCCCTGCAGAGCAGATGTTACCGGCAGCCTTCTGCTGCCTGCCCAGGTAACCCCTCCGTGCCTGCCCAAAGACCCGACCGCCCTGCACAGGCTCAGTGCCTCCCAGCCAGATGGGCACAGGCGCAGGCAGGCTATGGACCACGTGTGGGCAGGAGGTGGGCAGTCTGAGCAGCCAGGAGTGGCACAGCCTTCACTCCGAACACCTTCAGCGCAGGGGGACAAGAGCAGATCCAGCTGAGAGGGGAGTTAACTCTCTTTGCTGCCAGGAGGAGGCAATGGATTGGGTCTCCTGGCACTTACACCCCCTGAGGTCAGTGGAGCTGCCCTGATACTGCTACCGCTGAAGGCAGAATCAGCCCCCTCAGATTTTCAGAGGTTTCAGTTCAGGCAGAATTCACATCTGGATACAGATGTGCTCAACAAACCGGCCAACAGGGGTCATTCAGTGGGATGTTCTTTCATGGCAGATATCAAAATAACAATTTTTTTGGACCAGATGTTTTGTTCTGGATGACATCAAGCTCCTTGTGGAGCAAGGATTCATGTTCCTAGGAGAGTCCAGCTGTAGGGAACAATCTGTTCCTTTGGGATCTCCACGGTGCTGTAGCGGAGGAGCTCCAGCCCTGCCGGCATGGCTGGCACAGGCTCCTTGTGCTGCAGCTGAGTGAGGCGGATGTCTGCAGTTCTGCCAGCAAAATGGTGTGGAACCTGTGCCTGTGCTTGTCCTGGGATTTACTTCCCACAAGACAGTACAGTGTACACTAGCTGACTTATCTGTGAACCATGGAAACATTTTGAAAAGGTAAAGCAGACAGTACACTGAAGAATCATTTGTCACAAGTAATTGCAGGCAGTCAGAAAGAGCAGGGAGAGTATATGAATCATGACGTAAAAACAGTGAAGGGCAGGCATTTAGTCTGGTCTGTGGCTATAAGTGCAGTGACACAGGTTAGTCCTGGCATGATATACAAATGTTATGTGCAGAGGGACAAGTACAATGAATAAAGAATCCCCGTTTTCTCATTATCTCATGCAGCAGAGAGGTTTTTTACTTCACACATAACTCATAACTTTTAGTAGGCAGGAGATGGCTACATTGAATTAGTGGGAACATTTTGTTTCCTGAATTTAAATATTCTCCCTGTGACAATTTATTTCTAGTGTAAAATCCTGGTAGGATGCAGAGAGACAGGGAAACTAGCCTGAGCAGCCATTTCAGCTGGCCAGAGCTGGGGATGGGCACCACAGACCCACCACCACCAGAGTCTGGCAACTTGATTGTGGCAATCCTGACAGACCATCAGGGAAAAATATTGATCAGGTTTGGCAATTTCCTGGGCTGTAAACAGGGGAAGAGCTCTAAATAAGGAGCATTAGGGGAAAAATAGTGTAAAGAATTAGAAACAAACAAGACAACACTTTTTTTTTAAACACTTTTGCTTCACAAATGGGTGTTTCCATTCTGAAATATTAAAAATAACAAAATCCATGCAACTTAGATAAGGAGAGAGGTGTATATGGATCTAGAGGGAAACCTATCATTGGAAATGGAACAGCTGAGTGAGTAATCATGTACAGCGCTATTGCTTATGAATTTGTTATAAAGGTAGACAACAGTGGGAACTTCTTAGGTCTGCTTCAGGAATTTATTATTTATGGGCAAACACATGCATGATACATAATAACTTTTAGTCGTTCTGTAATTCTCTCCACTCAGACATCTCAAAATGATCTGTAAATGTAGGTAGAATTATTAGCTCCATTTAGAGGCTGGCCAGCAGCTGTCCATGAGGAATGGCTGGGTTGAGGTGCAAATGTAGGATCTCAGAGTTCTAGTGCAGAACTGGACAAAACATCTGTGAGTGGGAGATAAATTGATTTCTCTCACTCCAGTTTTGCATCAAGGTAACTGAAGGGCTTGGCACTTCTGGTTCACAGTCCAATCTGGATTTAGTCAAAGCAGTTGAAAAGGTTATCACCATTGTTTCTCCCCCATAAAAAGGTGACAGACAATTTTCAGCCTAAAATATTTGCAATATCATGTGAATAACAAAAATATTTTAGAGTATCCAGAGCCTATCAAAAATAAATGGTATTGGGTAGTGGAATAAGAAATTAATGGCTGAGCTTGATCATGGAGCAGTCCATCAGCTTTCCCCTTTCTGCTGACAGCCAGTTGTCCTGGTGATTCCTATAAATGAGCAGCCCGAGCTGAAAGTTCTCATTTTCAAATGATAGTGGGAGGGGAAAAAGTTCCCAGAAAGTTGAAATATCCTGGTTTGACATTTTCAGAGCAAAAAGTGGAAATTTCAAATGTTGAAATTACTTTTCATTTCAAATATTCAAATTCTGTATTATATTTGAATGTTGTTAAGAGATAAAAAGGTCAAATTCTAAAAGGCCATGGTAGAATTATTGTTTCAATTTTGCACTGAAACTATTTCCCATGTTGTACAAATTTTCCTTCATTGAAAATTTCAGGTTTCATTTCTGATCGTAACAAAGACAAATGTTCAAACTTCAAAATCGTCTGCTCAGCTCTTCTCTCTCTTCCCTTGGAGTGGTTCTCAGTCTGAGTTGTGAGAAGCCCAGTGGAATCAGCCAGGAATTTTTAGGAACCAAAAAATATTCTTAAACCAAGCCATGAATTATGTTTTTGGAATTCACAATCAGAATCGATGAATTAAAACTTTTTGTTGATGGATAAAATAACAAATAAATCCTAAGCTTCATCAAGTCAGACAGGAAAGAAAAAAACCAAACCAGTCCCCACTTTTCCTCAAGTTTTTTCTGTATAGAACAAAAAAAAATTAGGAGTCAAGGATCTTTATAGATGTATTTGTGTATGTTTGTTTTCTAAAGGTCAGTTTCTGCTCTACTCTAGTTTCCAGGCTTCCATTTCCAGTCTTGAGATTACAGACATCAGTTCCTACCTGGGGCTGGGTTGTACCTCCTTTCCATTTTGTCTGGAATTGGCTGTCATCTCACCTGTCCTCTCTCATGAAATGTGGATTTTCCTGGCTCTGATCTTTGCTGTAATTGGATTATTGTCTGGTTATTTCTGTCCTGGCTTTTTGTGGTGGGGCAAATCTGCAAAAGACCCCAACTCTGAACTTCAGTGGAACTGAAATCTCGCCTTCATCTGGGGCTGCAGTCAAAAATTTGTAATCCATTAGGCTTTTTTTCCTTCTCCTCCATGCCATATTTCACCTTTGAAGTGAAGGATCAAGCTCCAAATCTTACTGTTTTACAAGGGAAAAGAGATTTGGAATGTCAGGTCTTTTTCAGCCTTAACAATAACATCACTGCCAGCAACTCTATAACAAGGACTGTTATACTCCCACTCCTACTTAGTGGCAGAAATTGGTCTGTTTTATGTTGCTGCTCAGACATTTCCATTCATCTCTGCCTTGCTTTTAATGGCCCAATCTGTACCGCTCTCGTTAGTCAGTGTTTACGTTCATGGTCCATTTGGGTGGAACGATTTCTCACCTGAGAGCTGCACAGCCACTCTTCTGCTTGGGGTTTGTGCACTGAGTGGATTTTATGCTGAATTTGGCTATGGGTGGCCTCGTGTTTTAAGATTTGGTGTGTCTAAGAGTTGAGTGCTGTTGTGGCAGCACCAGCCTGGCTGGCACAGGACAAAGGGTAGAGGCAGGTCCTGTTGCTCAGCACTGTGTTACTGGACCCTGCTCGTGGAAGGGTCCCTATCACCTGAGTGTACTCTGAGTGCACTTTTCCCTCCAGGATTGCTTCAGAGAGACTTCTATGGGTAATCTAGACACATAAATAGATGAACGTTTTTCTGGGTGTCAGATTGTCCTGTTTTTGCAGGACTCTAGGAAAAGATTGGGAAGGTAGGTGGAAGAAAAAGAAGAGATGGAAAAAGACTTTCTGAGCTTATTATAATGTATCAAATGGGGCATAATCTCAATTGGTTTGAGCATGGTGCTACTAATGCCAAGGTTGTGGGATCAGTCCCTGTATGGGCCATTCACTTCAGCCTTGGACTCAAGATCCTTGTGGGCTCCTTCCAGCTCAGAATATTCTGTGAATATTCTTTTCCTGAAGCTGCTAAACACTGCTTCCTTTTCATCTGTGGAGTTTTCCAGCCTCAGATGAAGCTGAAGAAACGAGTTAATATCTTTATTGCCAACAAATAACCCATCAGAGGTGACTTTTGAAGAAAATCAGGACACAGTGACTTACCCACCAAAGGGCGTTTGAATCAGGCACCTGCAACCTGCAGGTGTAACTGTAAAAATTGAGCAACTAAGATCATTTTATTTCAGTTAAAATCTTAATGAACAGCTGTTAATTCAAAATTATTTGGGTTTAGATTTTATTTGGCGTTTTTTATTTTTTTGGGGGGGGTAATTTGGCTGGGGTTTTTTTAACTGAAGTTGGTTTAAATTGTGCATCTCAGCTGCTGATTTCATTTAAATTTAATAAGAGTTATTATAGAATAATTAGATACCAAAGGACTATTAAGAATGCTTTTAAATTTTGCAGCAGTACCACACACTGATAAACACACTCTTAATAATCAATTGACATTTAATCACACAGCATTTTTGTGAAACTTTCATTAAATCTGATTCAGATATAATTTAAACTGAATCAAAGAGATACTAAAATATCTATTACTGTAGGACAGCAATTTGTCTTGCCAACATATTCTGGGGAACAGACGGGATTTGCTACATCTGTGATCAGCACTTCACATGTTTAATTTTCTGCTCGCCATGTCCTTTAATGGCTTTATAATGCAAATAAATTACAATAATGGTATTATTTTTTTCCATGAAGGGTTTGGATACCAAATATCAGCTTGTAAACTGTCTGTAGCTCCAGACCTAAAGTCCATGAACAAAGTCCCACTACAGTTAAGAATTTGAAGGATGGGCCCAGTTTTTAGGGAGCAATTGATGTATTTGTGAGGGGCAGCTTGAAGGTACAGAGCAGAATTTCTCAGCCAGCCAAAGGATCACAAAAGACAACCAAGGATATCTGAAAACTGAGAATGTTATTATAGTCTGAAGAAAAACCTCCTCTTAGCCTTCTATCCTCCCATCCTCCATGCTTAAGTATTCCCTGTGAGTTTAAATCCATGCACAGGTACATTGCACCAACCTCCTGTTGTTACAGGTGTAGTATCTTCCTGTGAGGTTTCTATACAGCATAAACCTCCCCAAGCCAGAATAGGTGTGAATGACTAATTGTATGTGCTTGTCCCTCTAATATAGCTTAACCTTGCAGCCAGCAATTTGTGTTAGAATCTCTTGGCATTGGGTCAAGGCATTGGGATGTTTTTAAGAATCCCTGGATCTGAATTCCTGTGAATCTGTGTAAGTCATCTCAGGATCAGAAGGGCTGCTCCAAACAGAGCAGGTCTGGGTTGTGGTCGCTGCTTCCTCGGCAGGTTCAGCTCTCAGCCTTCAGCTCCGAGAGCACAACTGCTGCTGCAATGAGTCATTAACCAGCTCAGCCAGAAGAGCCTGCTTCAGAGAACCTGCTACTAAAACTGTTAGGCTAATCAAATCATTGGCCAGGTCTGCACTAACCAGTGGCTACCTGGACAGTTGTGTTGGCTGCTCCAAGGGGGCCCCAATCTCCAGTGGGTGTTGTGGGAACAGAGAAGTGCAGCAGCATGGTCCTGTGCCAAGTCACCCTTCCAACAGCATCCTTACTCCTTCCTTCTGCACGGCACAGAGCAAATATCCTGCTCTCAGGATGTCACAGGGCCTGGCTGGTTGGTGTTCATCCTGCTCATACACTGCTGCCTGAAGGCTGTATTTATCCCAACCCAAATGTGTTGGGATTCCATGTGCCAGGCTGTTCTTGAAGTGAAGGGATAACTCATGTCCTGTAAGGCACTCTGTTAGAAATTATGAGAAGGCAATATTAGAGGCAACAAAGTATTTGTTGTTCTAAAATTGGGAGGGTTGCTGAACTGCAGCAGGGGAAATTTGGAAGGTTTTAGCCCGTTTTGAAAATGAATTTATACATGACAAATAGTAACATTTATAAACTGCTGAAGAGGGCCCTAAAATAAAAAGAATGGAGGTCAAAAATATGAAGACCAGCCTGGAAAGAGATCAGGACGAAAGATATTAATAGCAACCCCCTCCCTGAACTGCAGAGAAGTAATAAAAGACTGCCAAGAACATTCCCATTCGTGGATTGTTTTTTGCTATGACCCTTCTCAGAACGTTTTGTTTGGTTCTGCAGCCTCACAAAACTCTGTTGTCACACAGCAAAAAAGGCAAAGGTTTCCAGAGCAAAACCTCACAGCTCAAGGTGAAGTTCTGCCTTGAGAGGGGTTCCTCTGGCCCACCAAGACTCCTCAGCTTCGTATGGAAAACCAGTACAGGCTCAAGAAGAGCATCAAAGGATGCACATGAAGTTGAAACTCCATAAAAAGAAATTGGGCTGTTAGGTTGAGTGTTTTTATATCTAAGCCTTTGTCTTGAGAACCCCCAACATCCAGTGAACATTCGGTATTGACAGAATCACTTTTCAGGAGGAAATTACTGAAATTTCATTGAAATCTAGACATTGTTAATAGTTACTTAGTATAAAATATATTTTTTTAACTTAATAAAAAAGCATTTCAGATAGAGCTGACAACCTGCAGCTCTGATTGTGATTCGAGAAAGGATGTTGCTGGCTCAGGGTATTTGGTACCTTCCTTTCTGTAGCTCTCATGCCCTGATGTCCTGCAGTTATGCAAACAAACACTGTACAGGTGGCATGTGAGAGCTTGAAGTGTGAAAACAAGGTCTTGAAAACCTGGGGGACTACCTTTTGCTTCTGTTTTAGATAGCCCTGGCGTCTTGGCTGCAACTGGATTATTATTTTCACTCTTCCTGCATTCTCTTTGAGGTCTCTGTGAAACGCATTTTTCACTTTCCCTTTGGAATAGCTGACACTATTGTGGTATCACAGTATGCTGCTGAATAGCTGATTCCTGCTCTCTGTATGGGGCTGTATTTCTCAGGAATCCCAAATACATCTTCTATTAGAGAATGCTGTCTAATGTCAAATCATCATTAGGAATACAGATCTGGAGAGTCCATTAACAGTATCATAAAACATCAATAATATGCCCAAGATCCTTTAAAGTATAAAACAAATCCTTTCATGAAGGGAAATCATTCTCTGGCACATGAACTGGCTGTGGACAGAGAACCATATCCCACAGTATTTTGTTGATCTCAAGTGGATCCTATTTCCTCTGAGATTTGAGTGTGGTCTAAATGGCAACTCTCTGTCGTTTCCAAGGCCTATAACAATTTCTTCTCCCACTTTATTTTAACAACTCCAGTAAATCATGGTCTGTTGTGACTGGGGAGTGTTACAGCTGTGGGGTTTGTAAGCACAGCAAAACTTTCTTCACTGCTGCTTAGCACAGATGGAAGCAGAAGCAATCCAGAGCATGTCAAGAATCCCTCTCTCTCTTGCATGGATAAGCTTAATAAGGCAAACTTGTTGTTGAGGGAAGGCACTCAACTGATTCCAGAAACAATTAGGAATTACAGCAAACAAATAAGCCTTGATGATTTTGAGTTACTTGGGTGATCCACCTGATTCATCTGCTAAAAAAACATTTCCCTTAGTTATAGACTTGCTATTATCTCACTGAGTTGGAGCAAAAGCTTGCAGAAAATCACTTCTCTTTATTCATTTTAAGTGTTACAATGGATGCTCATAACTGCAGCAGGACTGTTAGGAGATGTGGGTCAGAGTTATGAAAATCGATAGGGAATTTGGATGCCCAGATGCAGAAGTCCAAAGAAGACCCTGATTTTTTTCACAAAGTGCCAAGTTCTCTTTTTCTGAAAGTAAATTTTAGTGGTGCATGGGGGATGCTGTGATTTGGCTGTTAGCCAAACTGGCTACTACTTTTTATTCTTCTCTAAAATAAGTTTTCCAAGCTCTTTATGGGTTACTGCTGCATGAGATGTGATCAGTGCATGAAGCAGAAAGAGAAATTTGGAGTAATTTTTGCTCTGTGATCACAGAAGTCACCCAGGCTGTATGTTTTGTTATTAGATCATATCTGCAGTTTTTAAAGAGATAATATGGTGGATTTATGTAGCTAATTTTTATTGTAACTTAATTTTTGTTAAATATCTATTGTATTAATATATATACAAGCCAAAGGAAGGGCAAGTGGAAATCCTGTTGTCTGGCCAACAGAGTTCTGCTGCCAACTCTGTGAGTATTGCTTGAGAAACCAGAGACCTAAAATGATGTTATACAGCCATAATTCAGCTTTAATCTACTTTAAAGAAACAAGCCACTTGATTTTATATTACAGGAAAATAACCCCCAACCCTACATTCAAAGGAGAGAGCAGTGAGAGAGTCCTGCAGAAAAAAAAAAAAAAAGGAGATAATGATTTCAATTATGTTATCTCTAAGTGCTGTGCTGTTATATAAAATGGAGCTAAATGAGAGTTGTTTGATGCAAACTTAATTCTGGTATTCCTGAGTGGGAATGTTGGAGTTGATGATTTTAAAGCTGATTTTATCTGTGTGATTTCCTGGGCTGTTAAACAGACAAACTGGGTCTGACTGGAAAAATCTTGTAGGAAACACTGTATAACTACAACTTGTTTGTCTGAAGAGCTGGTACCTCTAGGTTCACCACAGTGACTTGGAATTTGAGTTCATGGACATGAGTCACACTTTGCCACCGGATTTTGCAGACTCTTCTTGTGAGTAGAGGAATTGTGAAATTCAAGAAGTCTGGATTCCCTCGTGTTTAAAACTATGGTCAGTCTTCTCCCCAGTTTTCTCATTCCAGTCCTGACCACTTCTCTACTTTCGGTTTTCTTCTTGGATCAATCTCTCCCAAATACTTCTTGCTTCTAATCCACTACTCCCTCCTTCCCAGCTCTGCTTTGTCCCAGCTCTTTGTCCTCACATGGAAATCTCCTCTAATTTAAGCTCAGTTTCTCTCTTAACCTCATCATCTCAGCTAATAAAGTTCCTCATCATTTATCAGTCGCCCCCTAATTTCCCACCTGTTAGTTTCTTCCAGTCCTACATTCGCTGGGCCAATCCTTTCACCAGCTCTGTGTCCTGGTCTATACTGCTCGATGGTGCCCCTCTCTGCCAGCCACGGCTTTTGTCTCCTGGGTGTATCCCTGCTTTTGCTGCCTGGGTGCTGGGAAGCAAATAACTGATGGTAGTGGAAGGAGAGAGTGAAACTCCATGGAACTGACTTCATGAAACTGAATTTCAGCTCGTATCTACAGGGTGTCTTTTTATTTCTGTGTTTTAATGTTGGCCTGGCATCAAACATTTAATGTTTCTGAACCCTAAACACGCTTTAGGAGAGGATAAGAACGCGACCGTGTAAACGGCGAGTGGGGCGATGCCTCCCCCGGCCCGGAGCTGTGTTCTGGGCGCTAACCAGGAGGTGGGGATATTCCATGGGAGGATGGAGCACGGAAACTGCGCAGGGACCCTGCTCCGCGCTGCTGCTGCTGCGGGGCTTCATCGAGGAACTGGGGAGGGGGGAAGGCAGAGGCCAGAGTAGGCAGCAAGGCGAGAAGATCCCCAGTCTGTTCACACGTCTTTTTTTTTTTTTTTCAGTTTCTAGCTTAAAACTTGTGAGTGCCAGGCAATAGATAATTAAGTAATTTTGTAGTTTTGCAAAAGCGTCTATAAAAAAGGACACTGAGGTCTATAGGAGTTGGCAATGCCACCAGGACCAGGATTTTGCAAGGCTTGAGGGCTTCTCTCACCATTGCAATGCCTGCAATGGTGCTGAGCCTTTCTGGAGAGCCACATCCATAGCTGTGGGTTAAATCAGTGCATTCGATTCCCTTTTTCCAGCTGCATGGATCCAGAAGTGCACCTTCATGATGTGCCCTCTTTCAGCCTCAAAGGGAACCTACTGGGAAGCCAGAGAGGGATTCTCACCAGGAACTGTAGTGACAGGGTACAAATTGAAGAAGAGGAAAATTCGGTTAGATACTAGAAGGAAATTTTTTACTGTGAGAGTGGTGAGACACTGGAACAGGTTGCTCAGGGACGTTGTGTTTTCCCCATCCCTGGCCAGGCTGGATAAGGCCTTGAGCAACCTGGTCTAGTGAGAGGTGTCCCTGCTCATAGCAGGGGGGGTTGGGACTAGATGATATTTAAGGTCTATCCCAATCCCTTAATATTCTATGATTCCATGGGTTTGTGGATCAAACATCACTGAGCACCCTCATGGGCTAACCCTTAACCAGCTGAGCGCTGGAAAACTGGAAAAGCTCAGAAGGGCTGAGGCTGGGCGTGCTGGAGAGGCAGCCTGCCCTGGTGTTACATCCTGCCCTGGAGCAATGATAAAATATGCAGGAGGTGGCTGGTGTGTCCAGGGATGTGCTCCACAGAGACAGAGTGATTGGAACCATTCAGACAGCAACCAGAATGCCTTGTACCCCCTTGCTCCTTGGACTTCTTTACCAATCAGATACATTAGAGCCAAATATAACCCAATTCCAAAGCAGCTAACCCCCAGTAACAATTCAGAGAACACATGGGATGAAAAGATAATGTGGCTAAAAAGTCATAAAAATGAAGGCTATTTGATTAGATCCAAACCAGTGGTATCAACTGATTTTGCTCATTTAACCTGTCTCCTGATCGCAGTACAGCCATCATTTAGCTGCAGGGTGGATGTGTTCATACTGAACTATTAATCTGTTTCAAAATGCCATAACATTTCCATGAAGAACTTCCTAATTTTTTTTTCAGAAATTAAATGTCTGTTTAAAGTTCATTCCCTCCTGCTGCAACTAATTGAAATGAGATTTGGTTTATCTTTATGACATGAAAATGAGATTGAGTTTCATAATAATAACAATAATGATAACTCTATAGATTTTAGGACTAGCAGTTAATAATTATAGTAATATGTGGAGATTAGAAAAGAGTAATGCAGCATAAACAGTCCATTGTTATTTGTTGAGATATGGGATTTGGTATCAGTTCATACCATTTTTCTAATTTTGTATCTGTTTTCAGTTCTCATTGAATTTTAGACAAGTGCATTAATTAATTTCACCCCAGTATCTGGTAGTTTAAGTAACCTTCTGTGAACTAGTGCTCAATCTTAAGCCTTTCTAAACATGGATTTTAAAAAGGGAAAATTCTTGAAAAGCAAAAAGCTGAGGAATATAAACATTAATCAGTCTTCTGTCACCTTCCCTGTCCTTGGGCTGGGATCAGGAATTGGCCTTGTGGGTGGCTGGAGCAATCTGAAGGTGAACCTGAAGTCCATAATTCCCAGCTGATGCACTGGAGTTGGGAAGGGACAGAAAGGATCCGTGCCTTTGCCCCATGGATTGCATGCCAGGGCAGGTTTTTTTTCCGGTTCTCCTTGAGGAAGGGTTTCTAATCCAAAATCTGTCAAACCTGTACAAGTACTGGTAGAATGAGCTCCCTTTAGAATTGCAGTGATTGTGTTGTGCCAAAATCCACTGCTGGAGAAGAGCAGATTGTTCTGGAAATGTCTTTCTATATCTATATGTGTATATGCTGATTATGTCTATAGGTGTATATATCTATATACATATCTACATATAAAATACGTACATGTATTTTATTGATCACCCAAAATCATGTTTGTTAGCCTTCGAACAATCCTAGAAGTTGTTTAACTTTTATAATTTTGGTTATTTCATTGCCAACGCTGCTTATTAAAAGGGTAATGATTTGAGGAAGAAAAGCAGCAATATAGCCCTGCAAAATTAAAGGGTGTATTCCAGAGGAGAGCTACATGTTCATTTTCTTCATGACAGTTTTCCTGTTTTTTTTTTTTTCACCTACTTTGGTTGTTTTTATTCACTGAAATTTCAAGTCATATGTGGACAACCTGCTTATGTGGAAAAAGATAACCACGAGAATCATATTGCCTTTATCCATGATGAGATTTACCTTATAATATAAACAACTCATTGATTGCAAAGGGCTTTTTGGAAAGTAAGGCAGTGTTCAATGTCAGTCCAGAAAAATCTGGTCCATAGTACTTCGAATTTTATCACCTTCTTTCTTATGATAGGAGTCCAAAAAAACCAAGGAGCCAGCAAGCACAACCCCTGGGTTTGTGTTTTAAATGATTTATATTGTCTGTAGAAGAGCTGGGAGAAAATCCAGTAGATTTGAGACTCCTGGCACTTCAGGAAGTTCAGGTTTCTCAACCAAAACACGAGATAAAAAAAATCACCTTAAAGCTCTCCATCCACAGTAGTTACAGAGCAGAACAGTGATGGCAAAAGCTCTCAGCACACTTAAATTTAGGAGCTTTTTACCTTGGGGCCGTACACCCACCCCCCTGTGTGCCTCAGAGGAGGAAGGCTGAAGGTTTGATCGGGATGGGAGTGAGCTGGCCAGGAAAGCTGCCCATATGGTGTGGGCACGATGGCTTGGGGAGGAAGGGAATTGTTGTCATTGGAAGTAAGGTCTCCAAGGGGGACTCAGCTTAGCCCTTTTAGGTGGGAATGGAAGGAATTAGTTGACACAAACGACAATTGGCTGTGATGGCTCTTTCAGATGGTTATGTTTTATTGTGTAAATGCATGTTTATCAGCTTTTTTAAAATGCAGATTAAACACCTAGCACTGCATTTGGACTTGGGGAAGAAAACACCTCATTGACTCAACAAACCACTGCCCCTTCTTTTGAGCTGATGAGTTCCCTCGTGCCAAAACGTTTTTGGGCAGTGTTTAATGTGTGTATTGCATAACCAAGTAGTTAGCGATGCTGTTGGCAGAGCTGAGGCATCAGGGGAGATACAGGACAAACAGCACCTGGGTAGTGTCCGTGAGGATATAGACCCCAAAATCGCCCTTATTGCTGTGCACTGGTTTCAGGATGGGAATGAGTGCGCCGCCTTTGAGCTGGAAACCAATCCACTGTTAAATAGCAAGTGCTGCCTTCCAAACTGGGGGTTAGATTTTGTCTGTGCAAGTTCACTGACTTTAGTGGGACCAAGTAGCTTTAGCAGAATGAGGTTTTGCTTGAGAGAGTCTTTTACACATCCTGTTCTGCTTCCAACCCTGCAATCTATCTGCTCTGGCTTTTCCTGC
>NW_008238126.1:8720099-8722445 GCF_000691975.1 Corvus brachyrhynchos | reverse complement strand
GTTCAATGAAGAAAAACCACCTTTGTTTCTTCATTACCCCTGTGATTACCTTATAGCATGGACAGGTTGGCTCCAATCACCTCTCAGGGTGGTGAAAATCAGAAATGACTCCACTGTAGGGATTGGATGGAGAGACACTCCACACCTGTATTAGTGGGGGAAAAAACCCCAGTACTGCCATTTTCCAAATCACAGAATTGCAGAGTGGTGTGGGTTGGAAGGGACCATGACGTTTCACTCCCTGCCATGGGCAGGGACACCTTCCACTATCCCAGGTTGCTCCAAGCCATGTCCAAACTGGGCTGGGACACTTCCAGGGATGGGGAAGCCTCAGCTTCTCTGGGCAATTATTGTCCTGAAGGACAGAAATTAGCTGTGAGGAGTTAGAAGAGGTTTTTAAGTAAGGAAATAGATAATTTGTTCTTTGCAAGTCAGTTACTAAATAATGAAGATGACTCCAGCAGTCTGTAGGCTGAAGAATCAGGTCCAAATATTCCTCTTAAACCCCCCAGTTTAGGGGAATCAGAAGTGCTGTGCCTTCCTCACATCATTCCACAACTTCTGTCAGTACTGCTTCCTGGAAGATCCTCTTCCCAAGGATCGTGCTCAGTACCTTTCTGAATTCTTAAAATGATTTTTTTCTCTCTTTAAACCTTTCACCCCCATCATCCCAGGAAGTTTTGTAGAAGATGAGATCAAAATACTCTTGGAAACCTTCAAATGGCCGGGCTGGTTTGTGTGGCAGCACATGGGGACCGCTCCGTCCCCTCCGAGCAGCTGCCAGCCCCCCTTCAACACGAGGCTCTCACATGAAGGGAGCACAATCAATAGGCCACAAGGGCAGCCCCAGAATAAATTTCCAAAGACATGTTCTTGGCTGTCTTCACAATAGGAGATATAATGACAGTGCTGACATGGAGTGGCACTGAAAGACTTCTGTATTAGGGCTGGTCAATTTTTTTCTCTGTTTAAAGGAAAATGAGGTTTTCTACTATGAATATTTTTCATGACAGGTGCCCACTTTCCCCTAAGCATGACAGTGTCTTGTTAAAACACAACACTTCCAAAGTGATGTATTTAATTTGAAAAGGAATGTTTTTCATTTTTTGTTACCTGACAAGAAGAAGGAATTTTGCCGTGAGAAGACATTGATGTAGATAGGAAAAAAAGACATAATTTTCTTAGGAAACAGATTACTGTTTTCTGTCTCACTCTGCCTTATACCTGCACCTGTAGGGACCTACTTAGATCCTAGACATCAGTGATAACAATTTTTAAACGATGCCAATTTTAGGGAGCCTGTGGGAAAAAAGTATATTATTAAGAACAGGTAGTGCTACCCTCCTGCAGATCAACACTCAGGCCCAAGTTAGTGTCTTCTGTGAACTTACTGAGGGTCCACTCGATCCCCTCATCGATAAAGGTACCAAACAGGACTGAAAGCCTGTATTAAGTATTTTTGGTACCTCCTGAAGAGAGAACATTTGTTAGAAAAGGGAAAAACAGAGCCATTAGAATGACATCTCTCCCTAGTAGGTGATGCACAGATTTGATATTTATGAAAAGATTTGTTGGAACATACCGGACTTAAACTATGTGGTAAAGCTTTCAAATAATGTTGAAACGAGAAAATGTTAATCTTCATTATCCAAGGAGTGTGGCCTGGCCCTGTAACATGGTTTCTTGTCTCACAGTTTTAATACATTTAGACATGTTAAAGCTGTAGGAGCTTACACAAAGAAAGAAACCTCTTTGGTGGCATTGCAAATACTCACCCACTAAACCAGTACTTTTAGCACATATTTAATAAGCCTTTGGTCAACATGCCCTGAAATCACTAAGAATTTCCTATAGGACAAGAATCTCATTATACTACTAATTTTTTTGTGCTGAGGTCCTCATATTCACTGAGATAAACATATTGTATTCTTTTAACACACAGTTGAATTGCCGTAAATGTTTTTAAAGGATGACACCCCAGATAATTCATTGGATTTTAATTTCTCTTGTGATGTTTCACAGAAAAGGAGGCCTTTGTTTTTTCTGGTGAGCTGAGTGCAGGCAGAACGATTCTTTGATTTAGTGGCAGTACCTCAGGAGGCATCACAGCGTCAGTTAAATGTGCAAGGTAGCCCTTGGGGATGAATACAGCACTTATTCCTACCCAGCAAACCATGTCCTGCTTGGCAACAACCGCTGACTGACTGACAGGGAGAAGCTTTTGATGTGTCAGCCCAAGGTGGCCGTGGTGGGGTTCCCTGAGCACCGCTCCCCTCCCGGTGTGGGGCGGTGTCTGGTGGAGCCGCGGCGGGGCACACCGCCCCCGCGGGCGGTAGGCGGAGCCTC
>NW_008238126.1:8699759-8719977 GCF_000691975.1 Corvus brachyrhynchos | reverse complement strand
ATGGCTGCATGAAGAGGGGATCGTTTGCCCCTTGACCACGAGCAGCCTCTAAATTGGCAGACAGAGAATCAGAGTAATTTGTATCATTTCAATTAGTTACTAGCTGCATAACAGGGAGGTCATGACTTTTTTGGGATGATTATTGCCCATGGCAACCAAACTTCAATGTACCATCAGTTTCCAAATACTTTCACTTAATAAATGTAAGTTCATAAACAAGGCCCGATTGTTGGGGACACAACAAAGCCAATTATCTGCGCTGCTGCCGAGGGAGCGGAAGATGACATAACTTTGTCGGCAAAATCCTTTTTATTAGCAACAAGAGAAAAAAGTCCCTGATAAATGGCTTTAATAATGTTGGCTGAATGAACAGTATTGATCTTTGAGTATGTAAAATGGCGAGGAAAGGCAAGTTTATATAAGAGCACTGTTGTTGTACTATTGAGAGCAGGCCGGTTTTGTTTCACAGTTTGTTCTATGCACCAAAATTCTGAAATTCTAAAATCAATGTTGCCATTGTTGGGCCAAAACAGCACACCCGTACCACAGACAATGCAAAGAATTTCAAAATATAGATAGCTCCCTGATACATACAGATCGGATTGTAAGAAACATTGGGTTGTTTTTCCTTCCTGAAGAAAGGGCAGCTTGTTCCAGGGTGCAGACAATGGTGTGTCTACATGCCTGTGAAACTTCATGAACCCAGTGCAATAATTCAAGCCTTTGATTTGAAAAATGTTTTGTATGTCTTCCTCCACGTCTGCAAATACCTCCACTTTCCCTTGATGCCAGCCAAGAGTTGTTAGCAGGCGAATGTTTTCCACTCGAGGAAGAAAAAAAAAGTTAGGCACGTACATAAGTTTTGCTATTTGGCTTTTGTTTTTTGAATTAAAATAAAGGTTTCCTTCTTTCATGTCACAATCTATTAGCCACTGGGATACCTGGTATCACAGTTCTTTCCCCTTCACCCCTGCATTTGTAGCAGATTTGACGGTGTGTGGAAACCAACACAGGCACTGCGCTGTGACTGCGTCACCTGCAATCAGCCGGAGATGCTGCTGAGATTAATCATGACAGTAGGCAATATTTCCAACATTATTAGAAGAGAAACCTAATATTTTGGGACATCAGGGATCTCTGAGCTGTTGTCCATCAAACTGAGAACCTTCATTTTCTACTCCTTGGATGGGTAACCTTAAGTTTTAACCATTTCACAGACGACAGGTTCACACACACAAATGCAGGCACATTCTACACTGTGCCACATGCAGGGAGTAAATCCTGAGTCCTCTCTGGAGCTGCTCTCAGACACTTGCACAAACAGGGGCATTGTGGTCAGACCAAGTCTCTCTCCTCTTTAAGTTGTAGTGAGCCGCTGTTCACTGCCTTAACTCACCCTTTTGGTCATTTGTTTGTAAATCTGTGGGCATTTGCAAGACAGAAATCCAGGCACTCGCGTTTGGCAAACATCTGTCGGTTCCTCTGCATGGCTGCAAAGGGGAATTATTTCACCCTGCTTGATGGTCTTTTAAATGCAATTTTAATGAATCATATTTGAAGAATGCTTAAAGTTTGAGGCTTTAGGTTGTACAGAGAACCCACCACAATATTTAATGACCCTGGATGAGCTGTTTGGACTGCATCATTTTGAAGGATAGAGTTAATACAGCTTTTGTCTGAGGCTGAAGGAGTGCAATATCCACGTTAATGGGCTGGGAATTTTCATCACAGTTTTACTTTTTTCTTGCAGCTGTTGGTTGTAGGTCAGTGACATAAATTTTATTTAAGGCTTCGTCCTGCAAAACTTTATTATGGATGGTAGAGATTATTGTCAGTGATACTGGGCACAGAAGTAAGTGCAACCTTTCATGCTAAGGGCTTGCAGGGTCAAGCTGTGCTCTATTTGCAGGAGTAAGCAGTGCCTCAGGTTAAAAGATATGGGGGATCTGGCTCCCACACTTCAGGAAAATCTCTAAGACCATGCACAGCATTGAGCCATTTAGTTCCTCATGAATGCAGTGGGAGTTGAAGGCACTCAGCACCTTCTGGGATTTGGCCCAGAATAATTGTTTTCAAATGGGACTGCAATATTTGATTTTAGTTTTGAAACAACTGCAGTCCTCAGTCAGAAGGGAAGGCTGACATTGTTATGAAAAAAAAAAAAAAACCAGGGATTTTATCCTCCCTCAACCAAAAGCCTGAACAATTGCCCTTTGATTTAGAAAGAAAGCTCAGAAGCACAAGTGATCTGGACTCTGCAGATAAAAAAACCAGGGATTTTATCCTCCCTCAGCAGAGAGCCTGAACAATTGCCCTTTGATTTAGAAAGAAAGCTCAGAGCACAAGTGATCTGGACTCTGCAGATCTGAGATGGATTTGCATGTTTACTTTCAAGCTGTGCTTGAGAAGCTGGTGGGAAAGAATCTCTTTCAAAATCCCCACCACACCTTCAACAGAACTGCTCTGCCAGAATGATTTGGGACCTCCTCTTACTGTGTTGCTCTGAGCTCACACACAAAGGTGAAGGTGCTTCTGGAATAAACCAGCAGATCCTGTGAAGCTGGAACTAGCAAATTTCTTCTGCTCTCATTTGAAACATCATCCTGAGAGACACTGAACTTCCTTGCTCTCCACACACCTGCTAAGTGAAGTGCTGACACAGTGGCTTCCATGCCATCTCCTCCACAGCTCAGTTCCTCTGGGTTTCAGTGGCACCCAGCCCCACTTGTAGCCCATGAAGTAACTCAGGCTTCCAAGTTTGGCCTGTTTTGGAGCTCAGCACCTTGCAAGAACTGCATGTACATATCCAGAGGCAATGCACCTCATCTGGGATGGAGCCCTCAATATTCTCCCAGCATTCCCACGCTCTGAAAGTCATTAGCAAGCTCCAAAAAGCTAGATCAGTGGTGAGACAGCAAATAAAATCCATTCTCCTGTGTTCCATAATACCTTCCAAGGAAACCAACAACTCCTTCCTCTACCCTTTCCCCCCCTCCCCTCCATGATGCATTTCTGAATATTTCTAGAACCTTTTCACACTCCTTTGGCAGCTGATCCTATCCCACCTTATCCATCATCATTGCTGCCTTGAGAGCTGATTCATTTATCTCATTGCTTTAGAGCTGTCACCCAGAGCTTTGGATACATAGACCCAATTTCTTGGATTTGGTCTTTCATGTGGCCTCTTCCCTGCTGGCATCCACTCAATCATCCCCTGTGCCAGCTGATCTCCTAAGCTCCTCATATGTCATACACTTCTCAACCACCTGGTGGTTGCACACAGGATCTACTTTTAGATCTTTCTTTCCCCCCACATTCCTTGTTTACTGCCATATAATGCAGGATTCATCTTTTTGTGTCTTTGCAAGACTGTTTTTCCTTAATTACAGGCAGAGCACAGCAATGCAGAAAAATGATGGGTTTGTGTCCATCCTTCTTTATGTTAAGAAGGTTTTTCTCCTCTGGAAAAGAATTTGATACTTGTGAAATTCAGTTTTACTCTATGCCTCCTTTTCCTTGTTTCTGTCTTGCTGTCTTGACCCAAAATAACTTATTTACACTTAAAAATAATGTAAGTATTTACATACTCTGTTCCCCACCATCCCCTCAGGATCTGCCCTGCCTTGTACACCTAGATGCTGTCTTTGAATCACCCTTGTTTTTCACTACCCACAGACCTGATTTTGTCAGATGAGACTCTGCCATTCCAAGTTCCTTTCACCTGCTCTCCTTTCCACCAGCTCCAATTAATATTCCTTGCTGCAGGAAGCATCTTCTGCATATTCCAGCACCTTTTGCTCTCTGAACATAATTCTTACATAACTCTTGATATGATAAGTCATACTGGCCAGAGTTAACCTTATTACTAGAGATGTACTGAGCAATCTTGCAGTCACGAGATACCAGGGATATTTCAGTAATGGGAAATCTGCTTCCCATACAAGATTGATTTTAGTGATGACCTTTAGCTGGAATGATACATGTAAATTCTTATCTGCATTAATTTCTTGTTTTCTCTTGTCACATGCTGTCAGTGTATGTGTATCTTGCAGACATGAAGTATTAAGAGCCAGCCCTGTAACAGACTGTGAGGACCCAGAGTTACTGCAATACACTCAACTTTACTGGAGTGAAGTGTCTGGGCTCCTGTACTGCCCCTAGGACATAGTGCTTAAGAAAAGTGAAAATCCTGATACTGACTTTTCTGTTATTTACAGACTTAGAATTATTTCAGAGCATCTTCATGTTTTCTTAATATGACTTAGTAAGAAAGTACTAAGTCACAGTACTCAGTTTGCTAAAATCAGGATTTGAAGCAACAAGATTAAATTGTAAGATTAAAAAATAGGGTCTAATTTTCTAACACTGTCTTTTCTTTCAAGGTGCTTTTTGTGGCATCTCGGTCATACGGGGTAGTTGGGATTCTGTTTTTCTCCTTCTGCTAGAGTTTGTTGTCATTGCTGATAAGTCTGAGTTCATTAAACTGTAAAAATGATCCATGAGTTGGGGTTGAATATTTCCCTCAAAGATGGATTACAGCTCACACAGTAAGGTATGCTTGTTAGAGAAATCAGTAGGGAGGTCCTGTGGCCATTGTTATGCAAGAGGACGGTCCCCTTTGACCCTAAAATATGTGTGTGTGTAGAGATGAGAGGACCCTTACTGTGCCTTACAGAATCTTTCCACCATTAATTAATTTTGGAGACCTTATGTGGCAATCAGCTCCCTAGCGCTCCTTTCTGTTTGCTGTGGACGATATTTGTATGATGCTCACTTAAACAAATTAACAATTTAAACTTCTGCTGCCTTATAGATGATCAACATATGAGTGTCTTAGTGTCTATAACTAGGAGATGAATGGCATTACAGATAATTTAGTAAAGCAGACACCCCATTTCCTTATTGCTGAAATGATTGCAAAGGAATCTCCCCATTCCATAAGATGATCATCCATGAAGAAATCTGCCCCTTCCATCCTTTAAACTTTTAGGGTCAGAGACTATTCTTTGTAAAGTACCTGACGGCCTTCTCTTATCTAATGGAAAAAAGTGCTCACAAAGAAGACCTAATTAATAGTGTGGACATGCTGTAGTAAAAATGTTTGCTTACTGCCGAAGATTGGTCAAAAAATATCTAGAAGGGAATGGAGAATCATCCTCAACTTTCTATCAATGCTGGGAGCTATTCTTGTCTTTGACCTTCTGGTCAGTTCTAGTTGCTGCATTTTGAAAAAGATATAGCAGAAATATCAAAGAGCTCCAAAAGAGCAATAAATACTGTTGGAAGCTTGAAAAACTCGTATATTGTAGGAGCCAAACTGTGGTTTCTGTGCTCAGTTCACCAAGAAGGTTGATGTTATTTGTTGTGTGAAATGCAGGAGACATGGCTGGGTTAACTTTCGTCCCAGTACCCAAACGAGGGAAGAAACCACTGCCTGGATGTAATGTTTTGAAAAATACAATATATTAGGTTATGGAGTTCCCTGTCACTAGACAGTGAGGCAGAAACAGGACAAAAATAAAGGTTTAGGCCATAGTGTGAAGAAAAGAACATCTGTGGATACATTAGGCGAGTAAGAAATACATAAACCCTCTCAGTTCAGAGTAAAATCAGCTGGTATCAGGAGCATCCCCAATGGGTGTCTTATTGCATAACTGTCCGTTATAGGGGTTTTATATCTAGCACTAGATGGACCATTGGTCTGATTTAGTATTGAAACTCCTCTACTTCTTCCATCATTTTCTCCTGGGGATACTTCCCATCAAAGTCTGCAATGTCATTTGAGTTAATTCATTAATTTTCATTGGCTTCTTCCCTGTCTTAAGCTGGGTGCACTGACAAATCAATTATGGTCTCTTCCCACGGCTGGACCTCCTTCTGGATGCCCCTGTTTTGTCACTGATCCACGTCCAACCTGAGCTCTGGGCTGAGGAGCCAAACTTGTCCACGTAGGACCCTCTCTGTGCTGGTGACTGCAGTAGCTGAACTCCACTTCCCACCTGATTCTGTCTGGTTTTACTCAGGTTCTACTTGAGTTTATTTCTCTTGTACCCTGCAAAGAACCCTGCAAAGAACTCCTCCTTTTCTGTTTATCCTTTAATAAGGTCAATAGGAGAGTTTTCATTATCTTTTTCATTCTCTTACCTGCTTCATTTCTTTCTCCTAATTTCACCAGCTCTATGAAATCCATTTTTCTACTGAGTGAATATCACAACATTTTGTCCTGGGAAACCTATTTGTCTCCTATAGGAACTTCCCAAATGACATCACAATACAAAACTATGTCCTCATGTATTAATTTTCGAAGTTGTGCATTATATGCACCTGACTTATTGCCAGTACGGGACAATAGGTAATGCAGCAAAACTCCAGCGAAGATAAATTGTTCTCCTCTTATCTAGTGATGAAATTCCTGTCACATTTTTTCCTAAGTTTGCCAAGATCAGCTTTATATTTTCACGTTAACAAAATCACGGGAAGTGGAAGCAAACCTAGAAGCTGAAGGAAAGGAGACTGTGTGTGGAACTGGAAGAATAGGGCTCATTATGGCCAAAAGGGAATGTGAGAACACCATCAGCTAAACCCAGCTCCTTGTGAACCCTATGAATTTTTCCTGCAGCATTTCTCAAAGCCTGGGTCCTATGCTGCAGAGTGATCCTGTGCAAGCAATGACAGGTCTCTGCTATGATATATCTTTAATCATTGGGGATTGTTTTCCCTCTGCTTAGGCAGCCAGGCTCTCTTACTGACAATTTCTTACCTTGTTTGTCCTGGATCTCGTTGTTTTACCTCTCTGGAGTTTTAGAAATGGCAGGAGTGGCCATGGCTACCAGTTCAAGCTTCTGTCAACTCCAGGTCTTCCTTAGCCTCATGAACTTTTCCCCAGGTCCTTGAGTACCCTGTGATACAGACGGATTAAGGATATTGTAGTACTGGAAAGCATCTTCTTAAACTCTCAGAACACAGTGAGGGACCCATTTTTTCAAATGTCTTTAATCCATTCTCTCCAGCTGTGGATGGTGACCAGTGCTCTGCATCCTTTCATCAGCCAGCCTGACGTGACATCATGAGAACATGCTGACTTCAAATGTTGACCCCCAGAGCATAAATCTCATGGGTGTCACAGCACAGCCAAGAGTGAGGATCTGAAGGACATGGCTCAGGTCATGTGGCCAGGTCACATCGCCAGGGGCTACAGGAGAGGTCTCACCCCTCAGTGTGATTTGCTTACCCAGCTACAGTGGAGCCATAGAAAACACAGGTGCAGGCACTTGGATACTGAAGCAAAGCTCCCATGTCAGAGTGTGATAATTGTGCCTTGAGAGGTTATCTCTGATTGGCTGCCAGAGAGACAGAGGCCCAAAAAGTGCCCTCAGAAGGTAATTTGGGAAAGCATGGAAGATTGCAGCACTCCTGGGATGTGATCTTTCATCTTTCACCTGCCACCCAATCTCACCCAGGACTCACCCAGGAGCACAAATCCTGCCTTGGGTTGAGTTGTTCTGTGTGTTGGGTAACACAGGACCAGAGTAGCTCCCATATCACACCCTGATGGAACAGTGCATGGAAAACAAGGCTTTAGCTTTTCTTACGCTGCTTGCAGGCAGTAACAGAATCTGAAACACTGTGAAGAGCCCAGAATGTCCAAGTTTCCATGTCAGATCTACAGGCAGCTTGAGACCTACTAATAATCCTTGGTGTTAGGATGGCAATATGTGTGGCATTACCCCCTGCACAGTACATCTTCTTCTCTTTCTTTTCCTGTTCTCGGAGTCTCTAACTTGAGCATACTCAGTCCCTCAGCCCTAACCCAGCATTTAGAATCTTGAGTTCCCAGAGAACCTGGCTGCATGTTTTCAATGCCATTTCATCACCTTTTTACTAGCCAGTATTTGAGAAGGAAGGAAAAAAACCCCAAAGCAATAGGCAAAGAATTACGTGAAGGTATTTTTTTAATCTCTTTGAATGTTTTGGGGTTTTTTCACACTGTTTTTGCTTAATCACTACCGCCAGCTGCATTTGGAGCCTACAAGATGATGGCCAGATCCGATTTAACATCTCTGCAAGACTTCTTGCTTTGTGCACTGATGCTAGGAGTTCTCCTTACTATCACACAACCAGTTAGAGCCTTCATTTAGCAAGCTGTGGAGGAGCTTGTATGGTTTTTGTGTCATGAAATGTGTAATTCACAGAGGGGCAGAGCTGTGGCTGCCCAGGTGCTGCAGGCTCCATCACCCCGTACTGCGATTAATAGTTTGCTGCTCTTCCAGCAAAATTGTGGCTCTGGGCTTTGTTCTATTTTTGTGCTCATCCTATATGCATCTGTTCTCACTTTATTCTACATCCTGTTGCCATCCTCCTGCTCATCTGTCTCTGCCATCTTTAGACATCTTCCACTATCAGGTTGACACCACTGTAAATTCAGAGCCATCAAAGGAATTACTTCTGAGTTATGTCAGTAAGTAAAGACTACGGGCCTTTGTTTTTCTCTCACACCCACCTTTCTTTTCTTGCCATGTGCAATTGGACCTCCTCTCAAGTGTGGATGTGCACTGGTCATCAAAATTCTTCGCCATCACATGCTGCTGTAAAGTCATTAATGGCCTTATCACTCTCTTTCTGGGTGTTCTTTTCCTGAGGGTCAGGGCAGTACAGGACAGAGAGGATGATCTGAGGAGGGGCATGTGTGAGAGAAAGTGCTGCTTGGTCACAACCCTGGCCCTCAGATGACTGAGGAAAATGGTATTCCATGCAATTCAGTGGGGCACGGGCAGCTCTCAGTCCTTTCAGTCATTCTTGCTCTAGCATGTATTGGCCTTGTGTAAAATTTGGTAAAATAATAAAAATGTTCCACTTAGATAAATGCTTGATAAATCAGCAGCTCTTAAAGCGGTATTTCCTTGTGCCTGCTACGAGTTTATGGTGTAGTCACATGAAAAAAAAGGAACAGAATATAAAATGTGAAAACTCTGTCTGAAGAAGGTCCAATCTGTCATCACAGGATACACTAAAATTTCCTTAACTCTTGCCACGATCACAAAATCCCCTCTCTAAAATTCTGACATTTTCTCTCCGACAGCAAACAAAGGAGAGCAATATGCGCGAAAAGGCAGTAGGAAGCCTGAAGCTATTAGCATGTCATTGTCAAAGGCAGAAATAAAACCCACAAAAGTTAAAGGATTCTGGAATATAGCAGAAATCTCCAGACATGAGTCAGACACTAAAAATGCCCAAACTCATTTAAAAAGATCTTTGTCACAGTCCAAAAAAACAACATTTTCAGTGTTTTTCCTTTTGCTTTACATCCCGCTATTGCAAGTACATGGCTAATTATGATCTGAATGATATCTATTATTCCTGTGTCCTTCTAGATCGAGCCGGATGTGTTCCAAATATGGCCACAAACATATTCCAGTGTCCAGTAAAATCAAAAGAATAAGATAATTCTGTTTTAAGGGTTAATGGTATTCACTCCCACTCAGATTGACTCACTGGACAAAAGCTCCAGTGTGCCTATTCTAGGCAGCTGTGCTGAACAGTAAAGATTTGGAGTCCTTTGTAGGCTGGAGAGAAAGAAAGCCTTTGTAAACTTTTTATTTAGTATATTCTACCAAACACCCATGTGTAACAGTTAAAACATTTGGAGTTGCAACAGGCTAAGGAAAGTTTGCACAGATAAACAGAGTTATTCTAAATTTTGTGCCTACTAAGGTCTGAATCACAAAGTCTCATTGCATTTCATTTAAAGTGTATGTGCAAGGAATCAGTTTTCTTACCAGGGCCATTGTGCCCTTTGGGCTTTGTTTAATCATGTTAAAAATGTTCATACAAAATAGAAAATCGTGTACTGTTTGAATCATGATGTTTGCAGTAATCTGGGAGTGCTCACGCTGCAGAGCAGCATGGTTTTTATGCAGGTATAATTCTCTTTCCTTCAGTGCTGTTGTTCTTAGGTTGTACTGGTGAAGAGTCAGGCCCACAGGCACTAAAAAGCAAACACATCCAGGCATATTCTTCCATCATCTGGATATATCCCTCTGAAACAAAATCAGCTTTTACAATACTCTCTCAGCCTTTGCGTGCCTCAGCACTTCCCCAAAATCCTGGCTAGGAAGGCACTGAGGTACTTAAAAACAGAGACAGCACAGCAGAACTGCAGGAATCCGGCTCCAGGGGGATTATAAACCCCCATGGATTGATCCAGGTTTGCTTCCTCCACCACAACCTAAAGAATCTACAGCCAGGACTATGGACATGTTTTAAGGCCTAAAAAAAAGATGAATATGTTTATTTTCATCACTCAGTCATAAAAGAATGAGGGAGACAAAGAGTTGGGAAGCTGGATAAGGCCTTTTCATCCTACTACAACCTTCACCTCCTTCAGGAGGTCTCTGCTCCCAACGGGAGCATCCAGGGCTGGCTGGGCTGGCAGAGGCTGGGTCCAGTGTGAGGTCAGTCCCTTCACTTCTCTCTCCAGTCACTCACTATTTCACAGCCCATTTTACCAGCTGTACTATTATTTCTGTTGCAAAATATTTCCCTTCCAGCAGCTGCCTGCTGCACTGGGAACTGAATGGTGGCTTTTCCTATCCCAAGGAAGGCTGTGTTCCACTGAGATCCAATGGTTATTTCCCAGTTTTTAAAGTGTCTTGAGGAATAAAGATGTCCCAGAACTGGTTTCCCCCATAATAAAAAGCAGTGAGGAAATTGCCTGTGTATTGGGGTGACGATCAAATCCTGAAGATCTTGCTCTGTTTTCTGTCAGTAAAATTCCTGTTAACTGGAACAGGAGTTTATTTCATCAGGACTGTCAACATTTTGTTCAGAATTCATGATTCAGGCCATGAGTGAAGTAGGTGTTTAAGCACATCCCATGGGAATAATGTAGCTCTCTTGCTTTAACTTAAATATGTGTTTAACACCAAGTACACCCCTGAATGCCACAACCTGTTGTTATCTGGGCACTTCTCAAGTTCCTCATATTGATACAAGACTTAAACCTGAGCTTTTTAAGTTAAGCTGCATTTTTAACAAGCTGCCAAAATATTTGCTAACTTTTGAAGGAAAACCCCTCATATGTTCCCTGGATATTGAATAATCTCAATCTTATTAAAGATTTTCCTACTTTCACAGATATAAATCTTGCCCCTTTCAGGTATTTCAGTCCATATATAATGTCCTTCTTCACTGTATTTTTTAAAAGCACAAAAGATGAAGGCGCTTACTTAAAAACCGTGGTGTTATTCTAGTTGCAATTATCTGTGGAAGAGTTGTGCTTCCTTTTCAAACTGATCTTGATGTACAGATTTGCCAAACTATTTGAAAGCTGCAGACACTTTAGCATTCATGACACTATTATTCACTGCCATAAATCTAGATCAGATATGTGCTGTCTGAATTGATAGTGGGTATTCTGCCTGAGAAAAATGTGTTCCCCTTTAACTTTTAGCAGTGACATTGCTTATGTTACATCACTTTTCATGTTACTATGCATCACATTGGTCAAAGATGTCATTATTTATAGTGCAGAGATGGTGTCACTATAATTAAGGTTGTGTTAGGGTTTATATTACCTTATAAAAGCTCTATTTTCAGGAGCTTCCAACTCCATAACTAAATCCATTTTGGATATGAAGCTTTTGGTTGGGGAGTGGAAGAAAAGAAACATTTGTGGTTTCAGTGGGTGATGGCCTCTTGTCTTCCACTTTGGTCCCTACTTGTGTGACTTGGAGTCATCGCATGTTCTGGGTGGTTTTGCTTTCATCTGACATTCATTGAGACAGATTCTTACTCCTTGATTCTTGCTTTAATGTTTTCGAATTTACAGACAACAGGGACAGTGTTTGTACACTTTGTGCATGTGGGAAATACCTGCTCTTGTATTTAAGACCTGTGCCAGCAGGCTCATGAGCTGATAAAAATCAGGTCCTCCAGCTGCTGCCACTGTGCAACTAAAAATATGGAGTGAAAGAGAGGATTTTTTTTTTAGTAAGGATTAGCTACAGCTTATTTAAGACAACTCTCAGTTTAGAGTGGTTCATCACAAACCAGACATACTTAAAGCCATAAATGTGTTGACTAAAAAGCTCAGATATTTTCTTTATAGACTAAGTGTAGAGCCAATGTTTGAGTAATCCCTTTTATTGGACTAACTGTACAGTATTGACAAACCACCTTCCTGGGTATAGGAATCTGTTCTTGGAGCCAACCCCTTGCTGACCTGCGGGGGAGTTTTGTGTATCCCTAAAGCCAGACTGTCAATATTGCTGCATTAGTCCGATAAAAGGGATTACTTGAAACTTGACTCTAAATTTTGTCTCACTAGTAAAGGCAAGTAATTAAAAATATTGAGTTGTGTAAGAAGACACACTGTGTGCTGTGATGTGCTAACAACCAACTCCTTCCACAATGATTTGCTATATTGGTTCCAGTGTACACAGTGGATAAAAGCAAGTGGGAAATTTCCAAAAAACCTATCAAACTACAGCCCATTTCTGATCTCCATGTGATTAACCAAGAGAAATATGCAAATAGGGAAAAAGAGCAAGGAGTTAAACAAGTTTTCTCCTTCCAGGAATGGATGGATCAGATGACATTTCCAGCAAGGCTTTCAAGCAAAATTCTTACTCACATACTCATGCCATGTAGTGGGCTGCTCCCTGACCACTCCCTTTGGAAACCTCAAAACTGCTCACATAAGAGGAGGCTCCTTGGTAGAAATAAAGGGATCAGAGCATGTGGCCCCTAAATATTATGGGTTTGGTTAGGACTCCGTTGTAAACAAGACAGAGTTAGTACAAAAACTACTCTTGTGTTTTGAGCCCTCCAGCACTGAGCCCGTCCTTTTGTTCTTGTGTCTGTAATATCCCAGACCTCTGTATCAGGAGCTGAAAGATCTTTGTAGTACCCTTGTTTCTTAAGGACACTTGTAAAACTGGGAA
Organism: Corvus brachyrhynchos; assembly: GCF_000691975.1. Taxonomy (NCBI): domain Eukaryota; kingdom Metazoa; phylum Chordata; class Aves; order Passeriformes; family Corvidae; genus Corvus; species Corvus brachyrhynchos. The sequence continues at coordinate 8,707,036 of NW_008238126.1, read as the reverse complement.
AAACCTACTCCTCTGCTCAGCAGAGAATTTTCAGCTTGAACCCTCTACTTTATAGTACATCACAGCTGCCCTGTGCAGATTGGGTCATATTCTCAGTGTTCCACCCAAGCCCAAGCCTGGATTTTCCCAGGAAGATAGATGAGTTTGGGCTTCCCAGGAGTCCCAAATCCCTCCCCAGTTCTGTCAGCTGTGAGGCAGTGTGGTAGCATTTCCATAGTCCTTCTGGAAAGATGCCTGGGCAATGCCTGGGATTTGTGCCATTCCACCCTGGTGTCCTTCCCTATGTTCTTACAGAGGGCTGTTGCCATCACAAGATCCCCAGTTTGGCTTGGGAAGAGGCTGGGAGGTCTCAGCTACCCAGTTCATACAGGGGACACACCCCAAGGGTCTGGTGGCCACCACCTGGGCATTGCCAATAGGCCAATCCCACCTGAGGGTGCAAACTTCCCACTGTGCCAGGAATCCCATCCTGGATGTGTGTTGAAAACCGCAGGTTGGAACTCCGTGAAAGCAGAACCCGGAAATTAAAGCTGTCAGACTTGGGGAAAGCTGGATTTGATTAGAGCTTTACTGCTCAGGCCATTTTCTTCCAAATTCCTGAAGAAAAGCCAGCCTTGTTTGTGCCACTCTCGCTCACTGTGGAGCAGAAAATGCTCTTTCAGATGGAGTCCCCGACTGACAATTTTTGGCACCCGGTTCATTCCCGTTGGCAGTGGTGCAGGAGCAGGAGAGCAGGAGTGGGGAGCATCAGAGTCAGTGCTGCACTGCAGTGGGCTGTGATTAAAGGAGGACAAAATGTTTAGATTCACCCTCTTGTTTTATTACATATGACTTAATCCGTGTTCTCCCCCCTTCCCTGTTGCTCCTGGAAGGTGAGGAAAGTGCACATTTTTTTTTTTTACTGGCTTTATTTACTTGGATGCTTCAGGATACTAAGTTATGACAAATTCTTCTCCACAGTAGCTTTTGGCTTCCTTCTTCTTGGAGCTCTTTAGACCTTTGAACTGCTGCCATTACAGCTGCCTCCAAGCCTGTCATGTGGCTGTTGAATTGAGCTTTTGAGTGTGCCTCTGCACTGCTCTCATTCCTGACTGGTGTACTTCTAACAGTATCATTGTTTTGAATGAAATAGCACTTCTGTGCCAAAAATGGAGGTTATTTCTCCACAGTACATTCTGGGCAGGCAGGCATTCAGTCTGCCTGCTCTCCAATCCAGCTGAGAGCTCTGCAACCACATGAACACAGTATTGAGCCTGACTAAATAAACTAGATTTGTGTTTGGGCAAAAGTTGTCTTGAAGCACTTGGCTGATTCATGGCACAGTCAGAAGCAGCTGGTCTCTTCTGAGAATATGCAGGATGGGTGTATTTTAACCAGTGGGATTATTTATTATTATTATTACTATTATTATTATTATTAGCAGCAGCAGCACCACCACCACAAAATACTTTTATGCCATTAATAATTCTGATGGAGTAAGCATTTCAATGTGCATTCCCATAGATTGAGAACCAAAATGCTAACACACCTTAATCCTGCAGACATTTACACACGTTTTTGACTTCTTGCAAAAAGCAATTGGCTGAATGGTCTTATACAGGTGTGTGACAGTTTTGTAGATGGGGGCATTCAGAGCTCACTGAGGTTGGGCTTTGTTTCCAACACACATATATACAAAGGCAGTAAGTAGAGCCTGAATTAATGCAATAGCAGCATTCTCTACAGCCAAAAACCACTCATAAAAGATCGTTTGCTTGCAAAAGCCTATTAACAAAATTTTTTATTGTTTAGGTAGGGCCTCTCATCAGTATAACTCGAACAAATATCCTTGGGAAAAAGCAGCAAAGATGTGTCTTGAGTGCAGTGAGTTAAACACACAGAGGCTGTGCTGCAGCAGCTCTCAGTAGGACAAATTTCAGAGACAGAGCTGGGGGAAACAATTACTACCTGATGTTTTCTTCAAATGCCACTTCAGAGATGAATCCGATGGCCTACAAGACTGTGCTTTTTTATTCTCTTTGAAGTAGGAGCATTAAATTAAAACTGAAGCAACAGAACACTTAGCACTCAAGCTGGAGAACACATGATGAGCTTAAAAATAATGTTGAGGGAAAGACAACAGAGAATAGAAGAGGCTTTGTATCATGTTCGACTTCGTTTTCAAGCAAAACTAAACATCAAAATATTAGAACACAGGCACAAAACCTCATTGTCAGTAAAACTAATTAGTGTTCTGCTGCTTAATGCAAAAGCCTACATGATGTCTTGACCTTTTTTACACATTGTGTCTGAGGGTGTGCAATAAAACAGAGGGAAGCCCAGAGTGCCTCCAGCCAGCCCCAGAGGTTTTCTTCCTCACGGAGTTCAATGGATCCCAACAATACAGGCTGTGTATGAGCCCCTTTTTAAAGCCTGGTGATTTCTTAGAGCTTGAGCCAGTGAATTAACGCTGCCCCGCTGGCAAGGGCTGTTCCCCAGGCTGATTGCCATTCCACAGTCCTGGGTTTTTAACAGCATACATACAACAAAGATTCAAATATCTTGGAGAAGTAACTGCCTATGGGGCATTCCCACCAACTCCTCACTCCTTGAGTCTGTCTGTATCTAGTCCCCTTTGGAAACTGGTAGCCAAATCTGTTTTATCTTGGCCAGGTCTTGCAGAAGTGCTGACCTCAGTAATACTTTGCTACACAGCATCTTCTCTGACAGCAAAAGGAGCCAAAAAAACGGTCAGAATTTGGGAAACATGGTTTACTGCACTCTTCTCTTTAAAACAGAAGTTTAAGTCAGTCAAAAGTCACTCTTAAAGCAGAACAAAGACCATGAGTCTCTTGCTGGCGGCACAAAATCCTTAACTTCAGTCAAAGTCACTATGGGATATGCAGGTCCCTGAACTCTGGATATTTCCATTAAAAGCACTTAGGGAGATTGAAACAAGCTTAGGTTAAAATTTCCATTAATATTTGGTGTTGACCCAAATGGGCCTCTGTTGAAATAATTAAAATTCCCAACCAAGCACAAAACTCCCATTACTCCACTGCCATTTACAAGAATTATGACTCAAAGTTTATAAAACACAAAACAAGTAAATGTGGAACAAGTAAAAGTGATTTTTAAAAGTGGTTTTGAAAGGAAGGAAAGAAGGAAGGTGAAGACAAGATGAAAATTACTTCTTTTTGCTCATCAGATAGAAGAGAGACTGGAAACCTTTTACAGAACTGAGAATGTATTTCTTGTACCAATACAAAATTTGTTCCAAGGCTTTTACTGGTACAAGAAATCAGAAACACCCTACAGAGACCAACTTGTCAAACTGGAGCGAGCAAATTGCCCATTTATTTGAGTAAGACACCTTAGAAAAACTGTCAGGAAGCCTGTAAGTCAGGCTGGGAAAGGCAAAGGGATTTTCCCTGCTTGGGCTACTGAAATATTCCACTGGAGGGGTTGGCTCAGGGCCTGGAAGAAAGGGGAGGAAGAAAGAAGAATCATTCTACAGTGTCAGAAAAGGTTAAAGTTGAGGGGCTGTCGTGTGAGTTACAAAACATGCCAAGCCCCTTCCCAAATTCCTGAGAATCTCTCTACCATATTTTGTAGCACAAAATGTGATTGAATGAAGATGAAACAGGGCAAGAGGGCCTGGGGAAAAAGGAGACGCTGACACACACAGAACACAGAGTGGGAGATGGAGAAGTGCTTTGGTGTGACCACCTACAAAAAAATACAAATATCCAGCTACCAGAGTTAACTGACAAATTCTAGCCTGAGTAAAATATCCATTCTCACCCGTGTGCTCTTGCTGTCACTAAATCCTTTCTTGTAGCTTTTCCTTGCATGTCAGGATCTGATCCTACAAAGGGGGATTCAGGTGTCAGCTGAAGTGTCCAGATTTGAGTAGGGAGCTGGAGCTGTTGTATTGAGTGACAAACACAACCTCAGGCTTCTCCTTTCTCAGAATTAACACCCCAGGTCACAGAGTCTGAAGCTGACCTCTACAGAAGATAATATTTTAAATTTTATGATCTGGTGGGTTGAAATTAAACATTTGCTAATTACAAAGGTACTGCAAGTCATGCCAAAACCTCTTTTTGTTGTCTGGAGAGTTATAACAATCCTTTTCTGGCAGTTAGTTTTAAGATCATTAAATGATCCTCATTTGCAATATATTTGCAGAAGATTACAGCCCATCTAAATTGACCCTGAAGGAAGACTTATTTCATTAATGGGCTGTCCTGTGCTAATGCATAAAGCTAGAAAAATATATCTATTAAATTCTTAATGTGTAAATGATGTTTCTGGCTTTCTTCTTAATTACAAAGCAAAATGAGCCTGAAGTGCACTCCGTCTAGGAAAAAATGATCAATTTAATCCATCTTCCAAGAGAAAACTTTTTCAGTGAGTTCCAAAATCCCAGCTATGCTCAGCTAAGGCTGGAGCCTTATTGCTCTGTTCAGAAACACAATAAAATGTGCCAACACAATTTATTTTTTCCCTAGATTCCAATGAACGGAGCTTTCTCACATCAGTTTAGTTTACTTGCTATCTGTTAAGTTTTTGAGGAAAAAGCCAATGCAAAGCCGGGCTGAGCAGTGCTTTGGAGATGAGTAATGCTGGGAGATTATGGGTTGATGGGGTATATGCAGAATATTAATACAGCCCATAGAAGGAGATTTACAGTACAAATGGCTGTGCAATGTACTCTCTGTACAGAACCACCTCATGTGCTCTGCCTCTCATCACAGCACAACTCCCAGGCAAAAAAAATCTTATTAAGGGGAAGGCAAGGCTGTAAATTCATATCAGGAATTTAGATGGGGAAAGGAAGGTAACAGAAGAGTTTAAGTGAACATCAGGAAATTAATTCTAAGTTAGTGTTACATCAAGCAAACAATGGGAAGTGTGGAAATGAGGGACAGCACTCCCGTCACTCCAAGCACCCCGAGGTCTCAGTAACAAGTGTTGTCCTTGCTTACATGTGTAATCTCAGATATGCCTGCTTTGGCCACAGCCCTCAAAGGCTGAGCACCTCTTAGATCCTGTGTGTATGTTGGCATTTCACTCTGGGCTGGTAACACTTAAAGTGTCCGATTTACACAGCAGAGTAACAATATTGTAATGAGGGGCTTTAAAAGTCTGCAGATGCAAGTAAACAGCAGGAAAATATTCCGGTGCATGTCCTGCAAGAAGCCGAATGCACCTTCTTTAGGTTTGTAATATGTTCCTGTGGTTGACCATGATGCATTAAATTCAGATCCTGGGTAAGGGAATATCTGCTGTGTCCACCCCGGTGTGCTCAGGAGCCAGGGAAGAGTAATAAACCTCTTCCTAATGTGTAGGGGCTTCTTGGAGAAGGCCCCACTAGTGACTCCCTCCTGTTTGTGCCCAGCTGCTCTGTTAGGAGGCTCTTCCCTGATTCCAGGGCTTCAGCCATTGGAAGTGAATTCCCATTTCCCCACTGGTGTCCTAAGCAGGCTCCAGAGAACCAGAGCACATCAGTCCCTGCAGGTACAGTGAACACAAGGGAGGAACAGTGAACACAAGGGAGGAACTGGGCTCGGTTTTGGCCTCATATCTGATATTTTTGATATCGAGTGCCCAGTGTGATCCTTCCTTCCCAAGGCATGGCTTCACTAGCTGATGGCTCCAGCTGTCCTGCAGAGTTAGATCCATACGGGAATGTTCCTCCCCTTGGACACACGCTTTCCTCCCTCACCTCAGTCCTTTCCCTCTGCAATGAGGTGTTTCCTTGTGTTTTTCCTTCCAAGCTCCCTGGATCTGCCAAGTATTTGTTGTGGCCACCACCAACATGGACTGGAAGCAGCAACAATAATAGCAGCAGCCATAATATCAGCCAGATAACATCTTCCTCTTCTTCTTTTACACTGCTTTCACCCCAGTGTTGGCACTTCAGAACAACTGCTTGAACCTTGAAGTGATGGAGTTGTGCGTGTTTTGTGCACAAAAATGTTTCAGGAGAAGTTGTCCTGCTCTGGTTTCCATTGGCAAGGGAATGAGCATGGCTTGGAGCTGTGCTGATATCCATGTGGGGCTGTGCTGCAGGGGTTCTGCTGTAGATGTGGTGGATTTGTGTCCAAACTTCAATTTCCCTTGTGGGCAATGCCAGGTACAACTGCATCCTTGAGAATACTAGGGATCTATGGGTCATAGATCTGCCAGGCTTTAGTTCTTTCCATAAAAGCAGATATTTGAGGAATTTCTTCCTTCAGTTGAGTATTTATGTGATATTCAGCACCTTCAATATGTAATTATAAAACAAAACCAAAGTTCTATTATTTCAGAGAGCAAAATCTACTCCTGCTTTGAATTCAAGCCTCCTGAAGTCCCAGTTTTATTTCCAATTTATTCCCACTTATTATTGCTACCATTCCACTTAATGAATTTGATATTTAATACTTTATTCACACATTTTATTTTTGCACCAATTACAGGGAAGACAGATACATTGTTCTTACAGATTTCTGCAATCTTCAAGGCATTTTTTCATCTTGCATTTTTTTATTTCTTAAAAAATAACAATCATCTTGGTATTTAAAGAGAAAAGCAGCAGGAGCAACCCTAAGTGCTTAGGGTGTATTTAAATGAATGTTTTCACTTCTATTTGCTAGAAAAACAAAGGCGGTGAGAGAACATCTTCAGTTTATGTCCTTGATAGGTCAAATGAAGCATGTGTGAAACTGAAGAAGTCCTGCTATAACCATGCCAGCGGAAATGAAAATTATACCACTCACACTAACAAGTACATTTCCAAAGGGGCTGGAGGTATTAGGAGACTCTAAACAGATGCCTCTGAACTTAAAATACACTAAATTCCAAAGGCTTGCCTTGTAATTAATTTAGCCAGCACAGAACCTATGAAGAGAATTCAGGGCATAGCACAGCATTACTCAGCATCCCCAAACTTCATGGAGCATAAGGGCAAATCATTTAATTATAAAAAACCCCATTCACGCTCATTTTTCACATTCATTTCCGTCAGGACCATAGTGGCAAACATCAAGGAAAACATTCTCCAACTTACAGCTTAATCTCCTGCAAGAAAAATCTCCATCTGCTATAAAAGGAAAGTGCACACATAAGCCACATCAAAAGGATATCACTCATACTTCAGTTTCAGTTTTTGTTCCCATTAACTGGGGCTGGTGGTATGTAAGTCTGTGAACAGCCCATTGAACAAGTGGAGCTTACTCTGACTGTTTTAGTAACACCCACTTGAACCACAGCTCTTCCATGGCCATGTTAACACAGCTTGGATTTCAGCA
>NW_008238126.1:8694281-8699740 GCF_000691975.1 Corvus brachyrhynchos | reverse complement strand
ACTGATGGCTGTGTTTTCCTAGCATGAACTGATGTGGGAGCAGGGACACTTCGGGGGACTCTGGACCTCAGGGGAGAAGGATGAACTCCCTTGAGCTTGTGATGCAGGTTGGGCTGAGGCTGTGTTGCTCTGAGAAAGTGATTGGTGCTGTTAATGGACTCCAGGCGGCTGCTTCTTCCTTTTCCCAAATATTTTTTGGGTTTTTTGATGAGGCAAATCCTTTCTCCTCCATCCTCACCTCCTCCCATCAAGCCTGATGCTGTGAAGCTCCTTGTGGGTTTATGGTGCTTGTGTGTAAAGCTCTGTGACAGAAATTTATATTCATATTATATAAAATTTTATATATAAAAATAGAAATTTAATTTTGTATTAAATTTAAATTTTTATTACATATTTGTAATGATGGTGATGCCCTGGCACAGGGTGCCCAGAGAAACTGTGGCTGCCCCTGGATCCCTGGCAGTGCCCAAGGCCAGGCTGGATGGGGCTTGGAGCAACCTGGGACAGTGGGAGGTGTCCCTGCCCATGGCAGGGGTGGCACTGGATGGGCTTTAAGGTCCCTCCCATCCCAAACCACTCTGGGATTCTGGGATTCTATGAGATGACTGTCACAGACAGAGGAGGTTACAGATTGCCCCTGTCATTCTTAACAACAGTTAAACATTCTTAAGTGTAGTCGATGTAAGGGACTCATCAAAGATTGGCATAAATTGTGTAAAAGAATCTTACAAAAGGAATTGTTGATAAGGAGATACAGTTCACACCCAGTGTACCTAAAACTAGTCCTTTAAGCAGTGGAAGGATCTTACAATGGGGCTTCTGATCCTCATTTTCCACCAGCTGGAGCTGCTCTTCCTTGGGAGATTTTGGCTGTTTCAGCCCAGCTGACAGCAAAGCAACTTCTGGACTGCTGTGGTTTCCAGCTTTATGTTAAAAAATAAATTGGTGCATATTTCTGTTGGTTTATAAGTTGAAAAGTTGCTTCTGAACAGTCTGAAGAATTGGGAAGGTGATTGGTGAGTCCAGAGCACAGGCAGCAGGGTGTGACGTGTGAGGATGGAGACCACTCCTAAAATTTGTTCTGTCACTTGATTTTACTGTGCTTTAGGATTTTCAAAGGACATTACCTGAGCACCAGGCTTCCAAGGAGTGTGTGTGTTGACATCCCTCTTCTCTTCCAGCTGATAAATTCTTCCTTAATAAATATCATTGAATCTGATAATTCAATATTTATGATGTGAAGAATTTCTGTTTCAGAAATTATGGTCTCTGAGGGATTTTCAATGGGACAATCATTAGGGAAGCAGTTTTTGATACTCAGAAAGAACTGAGCCCCTCATTGACACTGATGCCTCTGGGAATATCCTCAGTTGGGAAGGAATTTGGGCTACAAAACTTTCTTGCTGCTCCTGATGTAATCCTGTTTAGTGCAGTCAGTTTAGCTTAATTTGGGCTAAAATCAGGGAACATTATTGTGCTCTCAAACTTTCCATCTGTCATAATTTCTATATAATTAAATAATAACTAACTGTAGAAGCTCCTGGGAAACATGTTAGTCTCACTGCTAGTGAGAAGCACTGGGGAGGAGAGTTGATAACCACGAAGCAGTTGAGACTCACATTTAGGAAAGAAGTAAATCCAGGTGCAAACAAATCCAAGTGGGAAGGTCTGACTTTCTGCCACAGGAAAAAGTGAGGAAAACTTGGAGCCCTACTCCATGCTGACCCAGCAAATCTGGAAATATCATCTTTATCTCTTTACTCTTTCTGTAAAGTGGCAACAACAAATCTGTGCTTAATTATTGGGTTTTGGTGTTGTTAATAACCTGCTCAGGTAAATAAGAGAGAATTCTGTTTCTCTCTTTCTGAAAAAGTCATTGCATCAGGGTCTCTTCACGCTCAAGCAGACCTTATTACACACCTTCCTTTAGCCTTCCCACATTTTCATCACTCTTCTCTTTTTTTTTAGTGAATGTGTAGATTTTAAACACATTTTTTTTCAGCAAAGTAGAACAGCAGATAACTACAGGAGGCTTTGAGGTGTTGTTACCATCCCAGAGTATTTAGCTGTGGTTAATTCTCTCCCACAATTTGAGTCTGACCTGTACAAGTGACACCAAGAGAGAACTCCCTGGCCTTCTCTTTGCTTATATTGTAACCTCAGGAGAGCCATCAATGCAAAGCTGCACTGAAAGACTGGTTTGCAGTGAAGATGTAACTTTGGACAGCCATGTAATTTCCTTTTCGTGTTGGTCGCTGACAAGAGACAATATGTTATAGTTCCAGGAATGGATAACAGGGGAAAGAGGGGAAAGTACAATAGCTTTATTTAAAAGTCTGTACAATCCTGCTTCTCTTTTCAAATAGCTTTTTGGACTCAGCTTGGTACTGTGCTCAATAAATTATACTATTTTTCCAGGTTTGCTATTGGTTAAGTGACTGGTCCAGGGTGTTTCGAGACATCTGGTCTGGTTTCCTGGAGGATTATGATTAATAAATGCTGGCATACAAAAGCAGTTAAACACTTGTGCTCTGCCTTCCTTATAATCTCATATTTAAGATACATTATGCCAAATCCTTCGGTGCTTATGGACCCTCTGTAACTCCAGTGATGAGTTTCCCATTGCTGTTGGTGAAAAATGGATCTATCTGTTACAATCAGTTGTATTCAGATCAATAACAGAGCACGATACACTTCATTCAGCCTTCTTAAATTAATAATTTCCAGATTGCCTTTTGAAATTGGTTCTTGCATTGGTTTAGGGAAATTCTGAGTTATGCACGTGTTAGCTCAGGGTGGAAGTGTGCAATTTGTTTTCAGCAAGTGGTGAGAGACAACGTATATCCAATTTTGAGCATCGGTTGGAAAACTCATCTTGGGGAGTTGATGGGGAATTTTACCCCATCTGTATTGTACCACCACTCACCTATTAAATTTCTCACTAGGCTCCATTTCCTGCCATCTGATTTCTTACCATTTTAAAAATAAAAAACTTAAATTAAAATTCAGAATTTTGACCAATTTAGATTGGCCAAATATTGCTCAGATATTTGTAGGAATATTACCTCATATTTTAACTACTTCTGCCTTCACTTTTCTCTCTATAATACATAATTTCCTTTAGTTTTTCTCCTTCTCCTGAAAACCTTTGTGTTTGTTCTCAGAAACAAACATTTTGAGGAAGTCTTAAATATCCTGTACAGATGGTGGTATTTGGATACCACAGTGATTGAGAAGTGATAACAGAAAAATTTCCTTGTAGGGACCTCGTGTGAGGATTATTCCCTTCCCTCGCTTCCCAGGTGGGATTGTTCCCTGTGATGTCAGACATTTCTAAAGTTCATGAGGTAACCCAGCATCCCATCTTCTCTCCAGATTAAGACTTAACTCTGTTCAGATGTTTAGGATGACACAATTCCTTGCCATCTTTGTGGGTGTTCGAGTACAGTAAGCAGCCTAAATATGATCCATGAGCCAGCACTGCCTCCCGTCCTTTAGATTCCACCTCCCTGCAGCCAGGAATAGGAAATAAAACTCGCGATCTGACTGTTTTCATTGTATTATTCTAACAGAACAACTGTGAAATATGGAAGTGTTTCATGCCTTTAGTAATATTATGAGTACTGCCACTCTCTGGGTCTCCAGTAAATCCTGAAGAGCTCCAAACCACTGGGTTTTAAAGGAATCTCCTGTAATTGCCCCAACATCCAATGAAAGGTTTGGGAAATCAGATTGGTGCGGGTGCATCTGTGTGTGTGTGTGCATGTACACCTCTGATATTTTATCCTTAATATGCAGATGACAGTGGAGAAGAGGGAATGTTCTCTTCTGAGCAAGATCATTTCGGAGAGACGGGAAGAGGATTTTTACTGTATTGGTATTCGTGTGATAAATCGCCTTCTATTGCTGCACTCCTGAAATTAGCAGATGAAATGGCATTCCACACCGAGAGGCACAATATTGGGAAATTAAATTTATTGATAAACATAGCCTTGTTTATTATTTTCTTTTTCCTAACCAGATATTTTGCAGGGGAATATACGTCTTGTGTTTACTTCTGTTTGTTAACGCTTTGATAAATCAGACATTTTTAGTATTCTATCGATGGCAAAAGTCTAATTGCCTTATTGTATTCTGATTTATTTCTTTCCTTACTTTCTTTGCATCCACAGCCCAACAAATGAGTCTCCAAAGAGATATATGTTATGATACAGTGTCAGTGAAATTAATCCTGATCAATTTTAAAGTTCACATTTTTATTTGATGACTTTCCTGGGAATCACTAAAACCGAGATTGACTCGGCCCCTTTTTGTTGGTTAAATATTGTTGTTTGAGAACACTGGATACAGCAGCAGAAATCTCATTCTGATTTACCAGTTCTGTGTGAGGGAAAAGCCATATAAGCAATGATTTTTGCTAATTGATAGCCACCAAATCCTGCTCTTTGCTGACACCAGTGAGGCGTCCCCAGTAAGGGTCTAATGGTGAAAAGTGTTACTTGCCTGGGAACACCTGTACCTGTGAGAGGTCCCTGGATGTAAGAAATGGAGCAAGATCAATTCTTATGGCTTTCTAAAAACCTGGCTCTCTGCTTCCATCAGGATTTCAGTCCTGCAGCTCTTATGAATGCACATGATCTCTAGAAGAAATTGGAATTTTAGGTTATTGTGGGAAAACGGATGTGGGGTTTATTCCCATTTTTCCATTTCGTATTAGAAAATAGTTTTTTTCTCAGTTTGTAAATGCTTTCATAACATAACCATTCAGAAATATAAACCAGGCTGTGCATGCAGGTAATTTGGGGGGGGATTTTACTTACTTATGTGTTTGATTTGTCAACAGAAGTCAGGGTTTTTTTCAGGTCTTCATGGTAGGCAATGCTTTTGACCCAAAGAAAACAAAAGACTTTCTGTTTTGGTCCTGTGATTCCTGCCTTCTCCGAATCAAAGGAGATGGGGACATACAAGAGTTATTGCTATCAAAAGGAAATAATTATAATGTCCACAGTGCCCAACAAATCAGATCTTAAGCCATTCTCCCCACTCTACCCCTACCTTGGAGAAGTTTAAACAGCATAACCAGCTTCTGTGAGGAACTCAGATTTCTATTTTTTTTATCGTTAATGTCAAACAAACATTTATTTCAGGTGCAAAGCCTCGGGATATGTTAGTGGAAACAGTGGCACTGCTGTTCTATTGCTTACTGCCCACTAAGTGGGTGGGAAAAGGGTACTGTGACCCTTTTACCCTTCCCACCAGTCTCCCTAACAGCTTTGGCCTTCGGGTCAGCTCAATTTCCCCTCCACTGAGTGGCCATTACCGAGCGAGGATGTGATAAATGCTTTTTGGAGGGGCCGGCAGCGCCGGCAGCGAGCGCTGGGAAGGAGGGAGCGGGTCCAGCCACACGGAGCCCAGGCACAGCCCGGCTGCCGAGCTCCCGCCCGTTCCCTAGCACCACC
>NW_008238126.1:8693661-8694195 GCF_000691975.1 Corvus brachyrhynchos | reverse complement strand
AACTGTTCCCTAGCAACACGGCCGACATCACCAAAAAATGAATAGACCCACAAACAAAAATGAAAAGGAGATAAAAAAGAGTAAAAGTCTATGGGGCTCAAAGGTTAATATTCCTCTATCTAATAACTTAGTTTCAGAAAATTGCATTTTAACCTTTTCGAAGCATCCAGGAGAGAGATTTCTTTGAAATTAAATTAGATCACATTTGTATGAAATGGGGGGCAAGAAATTAAATGCAGAATTTATTATTTTTTCCATCTTCCTACCCGGTATTTCTGCAATTCCTTGTATTTTCTGTTGACTTCCACTGCTCCACTCCCCAGCTGTGTGTAGCCTGCAGCCTGCTGTTGAGCTATTGATGGCTCCAGAGTGGAGTGCGCTGGTCTCATTTTGTATTTTGTGGGATTTTCTCTTGGAGAAACAGAAAATCTTTCCCAGCATGGCATAACCAGACCTTGTATCCCTGCTGTACTCCCCATCCATCTGGCACTGCTTGGAGAGAAGGAACAGCCAGTGACACATTGGAAGTCCCAA